>NC_091038.1:668333-1002500 GCF_041296385.1 Aphelocoma coerulescens
CCAAGATCGCGCTGATGAATTCCGTGTTCAACGAGCACCCTTCCCGCCGGATCACCGACGACTTCATTGAGAAGAGTGTCTCCGAGGCCCTGGCATCCTTCAACGTGAGGATGGGGATGAAAAATCCTGGGAAGAACCTCAAATCAGGGGATTAGAACTCCTTGGTGGGGGGGAGGGGAGGGGGTGTTGATGGAGTATTAAGATTTTAAGTGTAGCTTAATTCCCATTCTTCTACTCTTTGTGCTGCATTCCAGGGTGGGATAACGAGGCTGAGGTGTGGATTTTCCTGGCCCTTCCGTGACTGGCTTGTCACATCCTAGTTTTCCTTAAAGCAAAGATTTTCCAGGAATTTTAGTTTCTATCATGGGGAGCTTTGCACTCTCACTTTCCTGCTCTGATTATGTCAGAGGGAATTCTTGCCATGAGGCCCACAGTGCTCTGGATGTTGTGAGAGCCTTGGAATCAGTGCAGGAAAAATCCTGTTCCCAGGGGATTCATTGCTCCAGGAGAGCCAGATGTATCCAGGTGCTGTCCCAAATTTGTCCAGGGAGTGCCAGAGTGGCCCATGCCATGCACTCGCAGCTGGATGAGCTGGATAAGAGTGTGACACCTCAGCCTGTGCTGGCATCAGGCTCTCCTCTGGGAATTCCAGGAGTGGGGATGGTGTAGCGGGAGCAGGTCCGGTGGGAATGGCAGCTTCTGTCTGGAATGTCTCTGCAGGGCAATCGAGAGGAGGCGGATAATCCCAACACTGGGATCGGGGCCTTCCGCTTCATGCTGGAGTCCAACAAGGGAAAATCCATGCTGGAGTTCCAGGTACTGTTTCCAGTTTTTGCAGCTACTGTTCCTGATCTACCCAGGTGCCATTCCTGATTCAGTTAAGGGATATTTGGGTTGATCTCCCAGCTGCATTTTAAGTCTTTTCTATGGAAAATGAACTCAGAGTTTCCTTCTGATTCTGGTTGGATTCGGGGTACTTCCAGGTGCAGCAAAGTCCTTGGAATTGGGTTTCTCAGTGTCAGGGAAGTATCCACGTTGATATTTCCAGGTGGCACCTACAAATGTCGTAATTGCAGCAGTCTGGTTAATTAGTGGGATTCATCTCCCCCTGAAAACAGGGAAGCAAGAGCTCTCACAAGGAAAGTGGGAAGATCTTTCCCCCAAAGAGACTTTGATTTTGGAATTGGGAGTCAGTGGTGTCATGACACTGCCCCAAACCACAGGGATATCCTTGTATCCCATTGGAATGTGGGAATGTGACTGGGAAGAACATCTGGACAATGGGAAGTCTGAGCTGCCAAGGGAAGGTGCTGGAACATGGATCAGGATTAGGAGAACAACTGGGAATGGAGAGTCCTCTGGGGTTTATTCCAGCCTTTCCGAAGAAACAGCTGGGAGCAGAGCCAGGGAAATCAAGTTTGGACCTCCCTGTCCATCACAGGACGTTGTTCCAGTAGTTCCTTGGGATTCCTGAATCCTTTTAATTTCAACTTGGCCTTGGGTAGGGACTGGGAATGATTCTGGAGCACACATCACCAGAGCTGGATTTTCATTAGAGGAGAAATCTGGCTGTGACACTGCTCCAGGGTTTGGATCCAGCTTTGGAATGTGGCTGTGTTTGGGATTCTGTACTTTTCCAACCCCTCTACTGGCTCCTTTCCCTGGTATGGGAATGCTCCGGGGCAGGAGGTGTTTATGTTCTGTTTACAGATGGAGACTCTGGGATGGAGATTCCCAGCTCCATCTGGGTTTGGGAAGCCTGACAGGTCCCAGTTTTTAGGCAGAATTTGTGTGGCCTGGAGGGAGAAATCACTGGAAAACTGGAATTGTCCCTGGTGCTGCTGGTGGTTCAGCTTGGAGAGGAGAATCCCAGAATTCCCAGGACACAGGGAGCATTGGAGGCTCTGTCTCCATTGTAGTCCACATTAACCAGGGAATTTTGCCCCAGTGTCCTGGTGCTGGTGGTGCCTGCAGCTGAGTCCATGTCCAGGGAAGCTGCCCCATCTCTGGAAGTGCTCCAGGCCGAGTTAGAAGGGGCTCAGAGCCACCCAGGCGGGTGTCCGGTGTCCTTCTTGGGCTCCATGTGATTCACAAGGTCCCTCCTGCCCCACCCCACCCCATGATTCTGTGATCCTGGTCCTGTATCTGCTCTCATCCTGCCTCCCTCTTGCCATCCCAGGAGCTGATGACGGTTTTCCAGCTGTTGCACTGGAACGGGAGCCTGAAGGCCATGCGGGAGCGTCAGTGCTCGCGCCAGGTGAGTCCGGGACTGCTCAGGGGCCACCTCGCTCCCACTGCTCCTTCCCATTCCTAAGCTTCCCCCTGCATCCCATTCCCACCAGGAAGTCCTGGCTCACTATTCCCACCGTGCTCTGGACGATGACATCCGGAACCAGATGGCCCTGGACTGGGTGAACCGGGAGCAGAGCATTCCGGGCGCCCTTTCCCGGGAGCTGGCGGCCACAGAGCGGGAGCTGGATGAGGCCCGGCTGGCCGGGAAGGAGCTGCGGTTCCATAAGGAGAAGAAGGACATCCTGCTGCTGGCAGCTGGCCAGCTGGGCTCGGCACATCCCTCTGGCTGCTGAGCCCCAGGATCCCGCCCCGGGATCCCTCCTGGTGCTCCTGACACCCTTTCCTGAATCCCGGCCCGTTTGCACATTTGAAAGAAATTTAGGGAAAAAGCTCCAGAATGGGTTTTAGCAGTTTCATCCTGGTTTTTAGAGCTGCTCCTCAGTCTTCTCATTCCCTGGAGAATGTCTTATTCCCTTGAGAGCCCCTTATTCCCTAGGGAAGTTTTTATTCCCTGGGAATTCCTCATTCCCTGCAGAATTTTTTTCTGTCCCTTATTTTTGGGGTTCCAATCACAGTTTTTGTCCTCTCCGGACTCCATTGGTACTGGAGCAGGCGGGATTCCATGGAATCCAGTGTTTCCTCTGGAAAAGTCCTTTGGATCCAAAGCCTGGCACCCCCTCTGTCCTGTAGCAGAAAGGGATCAATTGAACCTCCTTGATGAGCTCCTTAATTAAATCTCCATGGATGCCAACATGTGCAATATCCAAAGGGAGTGAAAACCGGGGTTTGGAGTTAAATCTGGGATCAGCCCACAGCATTGCAGTCCCAAGCACAGCAGGATCTGCACCTCCCCCTGGAATTGCCCTGTCTGCGACCAAACATCAGCACTGGCCTTTTCATGGAAGGTTGGAAAAGTCTTGGAGAGTTTGGGAATGAGGGAGGGATTTGCACTAATCATTCCCTCTTGTATCCATATGGAATTTAGACTATATTTAGCTTTAAAAATCTCTTTTATGACATGGAATTGTTCAAACAGCTCCAAGTTCCCCCAGGGAAATGTCCATTTATCCATGGAAATTTCCATCTTACTCCCCTTTTCCCTAGCAGACTGGAAATACAAACTAAATCCCAAGACAGAATTCCTTCTTCACCCCAGCTTAGAGCTTTTCCTACTTCTTATCCTCTTAAACCCTTCAGATTCCACTATTCTACCCTGCTTCTTCCCTCTGCCTGACCGCAGGATATTCCAGCAATAACCATTGTTTTAGGATAATATTGGAATAATTCCATTATCTGTAGGTACCCCACTTTTATATCCGCATCCTAACGAGACTATGTCGGGGGTTTATATATTTTTTATACTTTCTACAACACTTATTAACATTTGATGTCGCTGGAAATGGGATTTAAAAGGGATATGAGGGTTTGTGGAGTGTCATTTTCCTGAAATATTGGAAAATTTGGATTTGGGAGTAACGTGGAGTTAGTCCCGCAATTTATTCCCCTGATTCCGCATATGAGGGAATCCCTGAAGCTCCTCCCAGCACTTCCAGTGGCTTCCTTAGGCTCCGGGTGAACAGATCCGGGAGGATTTGGGGGTTTCCATCCCTGTGGAAGAAAAGAAAGAAAAAGAAAAGGAAAGAAACCGGATATTCCATTGCTTGTGGGATTGGGGCGCCGATTTGGAGGCTCCAGATCCCCTTGGAAGGTGTAAAATGAACAAATTCAAGTTTTCTCAGTATGGAAAAAGTTGTGCTCCTTGTGGAGGCAGTGAAATTACGGGAATCCGGCGGGATAGACACTGGTGTGGATTTTGTACAATAAAACCAGCGATTTTGCTTAACTTTGGTGCTCTTGCTCATTTTGTGGGGCCAGTCGTGCCCAAGAACCGCTTTGAGCCGCCTCTGCGGGGTCCAAAATCCCCGGGGACACGAGAAGCATCCCGACCTTCTCAGTATGGCGGCAGGACGTGGCGACCCTCCCAGCATGTCTGAACGGGCGCTTCCGCCAGGCGCCCTCCCCAACATGGTGGCGCCGGTGCTTCCGCCACACCCCCTCCACAATATGGCCGCGCCGGTGCTTCCGCCACACACCCTCCCACTATGGCGGCCCTTCCGGCGCGTTCCCGGCGTGCCCCAGCATACCGGGCAAGATGGCGGACGTGCTGGATCTTCATGAGGCGGGCGGAGAGGATTTCGCTATGGACGAGGATGGTGACGGTGAGCGCGGGGCTGGGGCGATACCGTCCGGCCCAGAGCGGCCCCGCAGACCGATCCGGCCCGGCCCCGGCTCAGCGAAGCCGCTCTCGCCGCCTCTGGCCGCGCCCCCAAGCCCCGTCGGCCTCACGGACAGCCCCGGCCCGGGCGGGTTATTCCCGGCCTGGGGTGGGGGTTCCTGTCGTTCCCAGGGGGCTCCTGCTCGGCGATGGGGGTTTATTCCCGGCTCAGGGGGTCATTCCTAGCATGGGAGATGGATCCTGCCTATCCGAAAGGGGTCATTCCCGGTTCATGGGATGATTCCTGGCCCGGGGGGACTCTGGGGCTCCTGTCCGGCCCAGGGGAGGTCATTCCCATCATGGGGAGACTGTCCTGTCTTTCCCGGGGGTGTCCCTGCCTGTACGAGGGGGCCCTGCCCAGCCCAGGTGGGTCTTTCCCGACCCAGAGACATCCTTCCAAGCCCAGGCGGTCATTCCTAGCCCAGGGGGACACTTCCCAGCCAGGATCGGGGGTCCCTGGCCATCCAGGGGGCCCCTGCTCCTGCTGACTCCGTGATCCTGGTCCCTCCCTGCAATTCCCACCCCACCAGAGAGCATCCACAAGCTGAAGGAAAAGGCCAAGAAGCGGAAGGGCCGTGGCTTCGGCTCAGGTGAGGCCCCAAAACACCCCCAAAGCCCTTCTCTGGTGCTCTGGGAGGGGCTGGGTGACCCTGCCGGTCAGGGACCCTGCTCTTCCCTCATTTTTCTCTCCTTTCCAGAGGAAGGATCCCGCGCTCGGGTGCGCGAAGATTACGACAGCGTCGAGCAGGACGGGGACGAGCCAGGGCCACAGAGATGTGAGGGGGGACACTGGGGACCTGGAGGGGTTCATGGGGGCTCTGTAGCTCAGGGCCAGGGCTCAGCCCTGCTGGGACAATCCCTTCCCCTCCCTCATTCCCAGGATTTATCTTAGGGCAAACCCCAGCTCCATATCCCCTTCCCAAGGGTGGAAATGGGGGAATTTGGGGGAGCAGCTCCTTCCTGAGAACCACACGGCCTCCAAGTGTCGCCGGGGGAGGGGGAATGAGGGTGGGGGGAGGGGTGTCCTGGGCTCTGGATTGGGGCTGAGCCCTGCTGGGATGAGCTTTGCCCAACCTCACCCAGGATTTATGGACTCTGGGCCTCCATCTCCCTTTCCTAACTGTGAAAAAGGAGTGATTCTGAGTGACAGACCCTTTCCTGGTGACCCCCCATGGGAAGGAGAAGGAATTGGGGCCATGCTGGGATAATTCTTCCCAGGATCACTTTTGGGTCAACCCCCAAATCTCAGCCTTGGGGGATCCATGTCCCCTCCCCAAGACAAGGGATTTTGGGGGGGAAAGCTCCGTTCCCAGCTCTGTGACCCCCCTGTTCCCACCCAGCCGTGGAGGGCTGGATCCTGTTTGTGACAGGGGTGCACGAGGAGGCCACAGAGGAGGACGTGCATGACCGATTCGCCGAATTTGGTGAGATCAAGAACATCCACCTGAACCTGGACCGGCGCACAGGATACCTCAAGGTGGGATGGGGGGCCCGTGGGGAACCCCTGGGCTCCGTCTCAGCTTGGGGGAGGCTGTGGGCTGGGAGGTGCCATGGGTGCATCCAAAAACTAAGACAATTCTGGGGGTCATGGGGGCCCCTGCACCTCAAAATTGACTTATTGGGAGGTCTCTGCATCCCAAAACTAAAATGGGGGGGGTGGGGCTGTGAGCTGGAGTCCCCTAGTGCCTGGGGTCATTCCCATTCCTGGTCCTAATCCCGGGGTGAGCTGGGGGTTCCTGCAGTGCCCAGGCTCGTTCCCATTCCCAAACTCGGGGTGTCAGGGGGTCCATGCATCCCAAACCTGAGCTGGGAGTTCCCCTGGTGTCCGGGCTCATTCCCAATCCCATTCCCAATCCAATCCCATCCCAGGGCTACACGCTGGTGGAGTACGAGACATACAAGGAGGCGCAGGCGGCCATGGAGGGGCTCAACGGGCAGGAGCTCATGGGGCAGCCGGTCAGCGTTGACTGGTGCTTCGTCAGGGGACCCCCCAAGGGCAAGCGGAGGTGAGGGAATTCCTGGGAATTCCAGGAGCTGGGAATGGGAGGGGACCTGTGGGAGCACTGGAACCCTCAGCTAGGGGAATGGGGGCTTTCCATGCCCTGTCATGAGGGCGGTGGGGTTAAAATAGGGATGAACACCCCAAAATGCACTTCTCGTAGACTCCTTCCTTCCCTCTCCTTTCCCTCATTTTCTGCCCCCTTTTTGTCATCTTTCTTCCCCTTTTCCTCCTCCTTTTTTTCCTTTCCCCTTTCCCTTATCCTCTTTTCCCTTACCTCCTTTTCCTTCACCCCCTTTTCCCCTTTCCTCTTTCCCTTTCCCACCTCTTCCCTGTTTTACAGGGGTGGGCGCCGGCGGAGCCGCAGTCCGGACCGGCGCCGCCGATGATGGATCCAGACTTCCACCCATTTGTGTTCTGAGTCCAAACTGGGGGAAACTGGGAAAACTGGGCTTTGTACACAGCCCTGAGGAGCCAAACCAGCTCCATCCCTGGGGAAATTGGGGTTTTATGGGATTTTATTGTTTTGAAAGGACAAATATGAGGGAAGCAGCAGTCTCTGAGGGTTGGGGGGGTTTCCCTCAGGTTTGGGGGGATCCCTCCCAGTCCCCCCATCCCAGTACATCCCAGGAGATTTTTCCATGCCCCAGGCAAATGGTCCCTAAACCTCCCGTGGTATTTATCCAACCAGCAATTCCTTGTTTTCTGTTAAATAACAAGATTTTGTCTAAATTTGTCTTCTTGTTCTTTGTCCTTCATTAAAGATCCCCAGCCCCTCCCATGCCCCCTTCCCTAAAAATCCCTCCCCATCCAGGCTGCTGGATCCCCAAGGGATCCCTCCCAGCCTGGCAGTAGAATAACTGAGGTCTTGGAAAACCATTTTTTCCCCCTTAAAACTGGCACTGGGAAGCAACGGCTGTGCAGTTGGTAGGACCCAGTGGGGTGTCTGTGCTCAGATGTTCTGGTGTCTGGCTGTGCCAGCATCCAGCTGTGCCCCCGGCTGTCCTCTTGTGTCCCCAATGCCACAGATGTGCCCACCCCCCCACTCAGAGCCACTGAGGTGCACTGGGGCCTTTTATTGCCAGACCCTGGGGACCCCCAACCATGGGTCTGGGGGAAAAAGCTGCCAGGAAGACGAGACAGGAGCCAGGAGGGAGATGCTGGGAGGGCCTGGGAGTTGGGGATGCACCCACCAGCTCCCCGAATTTGGGGTCGTGCAGAGTTTGTGCTGAGAGAGGGATGGAAGAGTTGACCCTCAGTAGGGTTCAGAGCAAGGGGTGCCACCGGCCAGGGTGAGGCCTTTCCAAAGGGGTCCTGGGCTTGAGGGGGCCGCCAGACCCCTGGGGGGTGCCTAAGAGCCAGGCTCAGGCCCCAGCCCCCCGCAGAAGGCACCGAGATGCCGCAGGGCCTCCGGCTGCATGGAATGCCGGCGGAACAGTGCTCGGGGGGGCAGCGGGGGGAGCAACCCGGCCCTGCCCGGCCCGGAGGGCTCCAGGGGCAGCGTTCCAGAGCCGCGGCGCTCCAGCAGCCCAGCCGGGTGCCGGAGCGGCCCGGGGGTGGCTAGCTCAGGATTGGGGGGGTCCCGGCGCAGGGGTTTACCCCGGGAAGGATCAGGGGCTGGGGCCCAACGCCCCGGGGGGGGGACGGGGGGCACCCGTTCTGCCCCAGTGGCCCCTGGCAGCCCTGAGACATCGCGCCCCTCCACGCTGTGCCGGCGCGGGCGCAACCGCAGCCCCTCCAGCCCCACCACCAGCCGCTCCGAGGGGGCCCACGGCCCTTCCAGGGGCCCCCGTGGCCCCTCAGGGGAACCCCACAAACCTTCTGAGGGGCCCCGTGTCCCTTCCAGCGGTCCCTGTATCTCATCTAAGGTTCTCCGTGCTCCCTCGGGGGGTCCCTGTGTCCCTTCCAGGCTCCCCTGTGTCCCCTCGGAGTGTCCCCACATCCCCTCCACCCCCGGCACCACCAGCCCCCACGGCTCCGAGTTGAGCCTCTTCAGCTGCCGCTTGGGCGCGGCCCAGGCTGGTTCTGGAGCGGCGCCCGGAGCCGCGGGTGGGAAGCGGAACACGTCGCGCTCCTCGTCCCTCGCGCTGGCGCCCGGCGACGCCGCTGCCCGCACCTGCACCTGGGAGGGGGACGCGCAGAGGGCGGGTGACGGGGGCGAGTTCAGGTACTGCCGGGTGGTCTTGGTGCCGCGGGGCGACGTGGCCGAGGTGATGATGATGACGTCGCGGCCGCGCTCCCGGCACGCGTCCAGCAGCACCTGCAGCGTCTCCCGGTCCCCGCGCTCCAGGGCGTAAACCAGCGCGGAGCCGCCCGCGTAATCCCGGGCGCTGGGGTCGGCGCCGTGGGCCAGCAGGATGGCTGCCACGGCGGGGCCGGCGCGCTCGGCGCAAGCGTGCATGAGCGCCGTCTTGCCGGATTTGTCGGGAATGTTGGGATCCGCGCCGTTCTCCAGAAGGTACTGGACCATCCGCGGCTGGTCGGGCGGGTCGGCATAGCCGGCACGGCACGCAGCCATCAGCGGCGTCGTGCCCGCGGCATTGCCTTCGTTGATGTAGGCTCCCCCCTCCAGCAGCAGCCGGGTCAGGCGGAATTTCCCTTGGGATACGGCGCGCAGCAGCGCCGAACCCTCTGCTGGGATCATGGGGAACCCCAGTGGCACCACGGCGCTGGGAGGGTGGCGGACAGGGCTGGGCATGGCCGGGCTCACAGGACGGAGTGCAGGGACAGGGGTGGCACTCGCTCACTGCAAGGGGAGAGGATGCAGGATGAAACCCCCGAGTCCCCCGGGATGGGCACAGGGTGAGACCCTGGAGTCCCCCAGGATGGGGTACCCCCACTCCCTGCCTCAGTTTTCCCAGTAAGGGAGGGTTTCTGCGAGGCCAAGTCCCCCAGCCTGTGTCCCTCACCCACGTCCCCCCTGCCTGCACCCACAAAACCCACCTGCCCCCGCCGGCACTTCCTCTCGCACTCTTCAAATCCCTTCCTGCACCCCCTCCTCATCCTCCTCCCTTTACCCCACCTGCTTCCCCTGCCTGCAACCCCATCCCTGCCTGTACCCTACACCCTGCCCGTACTCTCATCCCTGCCAGTACCCTGATCCCTGTCCACACCCCATCCCTGCCTGGACGGTTCCCATGGCGACGGCCGCTCATCCCGCTCCGACCAGCTGGGAAAATGGGGGAGAATCCACCGCCTTCCCAGTCCCCTCAATCCCCTCAGTGAGACATCCCCGAGCCCGGGCCTGGGGGTCGCTCCGTCACCCCCCACGCAGTGGGGACACGCCACAGCGGGGACCCCCCCATCCAGCCCCTCTCCATCCCCATTTTACCGTGGCAACAGGAGCGTGGGGTCTCTCCGCTCCGGGTCCCGGTTCCCACGGCCCCAGGGATGGGGGTGTCGGGGACAGCGGCCCATGGCCGCCATCCCGGCCGGCCGCCGGTGAGGCGGGGGGGTGGGAGGTGATGTGGAGGGTCCCCCCCCCCTCCCGCAGCGCTATTTTTGGCAGCTGGCGGCGCGGGGGGGGCTGGAGCAGGATGAATCACCCACGGCGCATCCAGCGCCCGTCCCTGCGTGGGGGTGAGGAGGGGAGGACCAAGGGCTGGGGGGCACAGGAGGCTGTCGGGGGGCCCGTGGGGCAGCGGAACTGGGGGGTCACAGTCCAGCAGGACTGAGGGCCATGGTACAGCGGGGCTGGGGGTCGCCGTGTAGGGGGGCTGAGGGCCGTGGAGCATCGGAGATTGGGAGAGGCCAGGGGGCAGTGGGCCTGGGGGTTCGAAAACAGTAGGGCTGGAGGCCGTGGGGCAGCGGGACTGAGGGACACAGCACAGCGGGGCTGGGGTAGCCCTAGTACCGGGAGGCTGAGCTACCCCAGGGCAGAGGGGCTGGGGGGATCGGGGCGGGCCGAGGGACCTTCTGACCCCCCTTTTCTTGCCCCTGTTCCCCCCCTTTTCCCACCCAGCGCCCCGGCACCGCCCCTGCCCCGGCAATCCCGTGATCCCTTTCGCGGCCCCGCCCCCCGCTCTGCTCCGCCAATCAGCGCAGGGCTCGCGCCCAAGCACCGCCCCCTCTGCGCGGCGGTCGCGGACACGCGTGGAGCGACTGCGCGTGCGCGGGGGGATCGGCGCGGGGAGCGGCGCTGGGAGCGGGGGTGCGAGGGGTCATTGGGACCGGGGGTGCGAGGGGTCATTGGGAGCGGGGGTGCGAGGGGTCATTGGGACCGGGGGTGCGAGGGGTCATTGGGAGCGGGGGTGCGAGGGGTCATCGGGAGCGGGGGTGCGAGGGGTCATCGGGAGCGGGGGTGCGAGGGGTCATTCGGAGCGGGGGTGCGAGGGGTCATCGGGACCAGGGATGCGAGGGGTCATTGGGACCGTGGGTGCGAGGGGTCATTGGGACCGGGGGTGCGAGGGGTCATTGGGAGCGGGGGTGCGAGGGGTCATCGGGAGCGGGGGTGCGAGGGGTCATTGGGAGCGGGGGTGCGAGGGGTCATTGGGAGCGGGGGTGTGAGGGGGTCATCGGGACCGGGGGTGTGAGGGGGTCGTCGGGACCGGGGGTGCGAGGGGTCATCGGGAGCGGGGGTGCGAGGGGACCGGGGGTGCGAGGGGTCATTGGGAGCGGGGGTGTGAGGGGGTCATTGGGAGCGGGGGTGCGAGGGGTCATCGGGAGCGGGGGTGCGAGGGGGTCATTGGGACCGGGGGGCCAGGGGTGCGAGGGGGTCATTGGGACCGGGAGGGCCACAGGGAGGACCCAGGGCCGGGGATGAGGACCGGGACCGGTTCTCGGGAGGGGAAAGAACCGGCACCGGGGAGCACCGGGACCGAGAACGGGGTGGAACCGGGACTGTGGGGTAACGCCGGGACCAGGAGCCGGGACGGGGGATTATCAGGCCCGGGGGGAGCACCGGGACCGGGATCAAGGGAGTGAGAGGGGCACCGTGACTGGACGGAGGGAGGAACTGGGTTGGGGAGCGGGACCGCGGGCAGGAGGGAAGGGACGGGGACGGGACTTGGGGGGCCAACGGGAGGGGGAAACCGTGGGGTATCACCGGGACCGGGTAGAGGAGAGCTGGATGGAGGTGTCACCGTGCCCTCCTTGTCCCCAGCGGCCCCCGGGGCCCAGCATGGCGGGCCGGGGCCGCGGCCGGGGCCGGGGGCAGATGACATTCAACGTGGAGGCCGTGGGGATCGGGAAGGGGGACGCGCTGCCCCCGCCCACGCTGCAGCCCTCACCCCTCTTCCCGGTGAGTCCTGTGAGGATCTGGGGGTCCAGAGGTCCCTCGAGGGCTGAGCACAGACATGCTCATCACATCCGTACCCCCCGACCCAGGCCCTGGAGCGCCGCGCCGCGCCCCTGCCCGGGGGCGAGGAGGGCGAGTACATGCTGGCCCTGAAGCAGGAGCTGCGCAGGGCGATGAGGGGGCTCCCCTACTTCGTCAAACCGGGAGCACCTCGCAGAGGTACTGGGAGGGGGAGGAGGAGTGTGTGTGTGTGGATCCCGACCCTCCTGTACGCCCCTGTGAGGAGGAGGGGCGGGAATGGGTTTAAAAGTTATTTTCCTATCCCAATCCCCATTGTCCCCTCCATCCTGCTGCTCTATGGCCTTTCCAGCACTCTCAGCCCCCTCATCTCCCACCCCACCACTTTGGGACCCCCCAGCCCCCCTATTTTGTTTCTCCCTCCCCCATTTTACTCCCCCCAGCTGCACCACTTTGTGCCATCAACCCTCCCCATGTGGGTCCCACAGGTGTTCCTGGGGTGGGTGTCTCCTAAGTCCCCCCAGAGTGTCCCCCCACAGTCCCCCCGCTGCCCCTGCAGACATTGAGCGCTACTCAGACAAGTACCAGCTCTCCAGCCCCGTGGACAGCGCCATCGACTGGAACCCAGGTGTGGAGACGTGAGAGGGGACCTGAGGGAGACATGGGGACTTGGGGTTGACTGAGGGGCTGACCGACCTCCCATTTTGCCCCCCCAGATTGGAGGCGGCTCCCACGGGAACTGAAGATCCGGGTGCGGCGGCTACGGAAAGGCAGTGAGTGACCCCTTCCTGCCCCAACCCCATGTATCCCCTCTTTTCCCCCAGGGCTGACAGTCCCCTGTGCCCCCCCAGGGACCACTCCCCTCGTCCCTAAGCAACACGTGGCGCTCGACAAGGAAGAGACTATTAAAAAGCTGGAGGTAGCGAGGTGAAGGTGGGGGTGTCCCTACTGGCTGGATTTTGGGATGTCTCCCCCTGGTAACACTCCCCTGACCCACTCAGACCCTGGAGAAGAAGGAGGAGGAGGTGACATCAGAGGAGGAAGAGGAGAAGGAGGAGGAAGAAGAGGGGAAGGAGGAGGAGGAGGAGGAGTACGATGAGGAGGAGCACGAAGAGGTGGAAGTCGGGGAACCCTGGAGAGGTTGGTGGGGTGGGGACATCCCCAGGTGCCACCATGTTCCCCCTGTGTCTCCCCACAGGAGACCGACTACGTCCTGTCCTACTTCGACA
Organism: Aphelocoma coerulescens; assembly: GCF_041296385.1. Taxonomy (NCBI): domain Eukaryota; kingdom Metazoa; phylum Chordata; class Aves; order Passeriformes; family Corvidae; genus Aphelocoma; species Aphelocoma coerulescens. Next base: position 681,383 of record NC_091038.1, read on the forward strand.
ATGGGGAGAGCTTTGGCCCTGACAGTGATGACAACGGCGACGAGGCCGTGTACTGACCCCGAGAACGGGTACCTGCAAGAGCAGAGACCCCCAGGCTGTGGGGACCCCCCAACAGTGGTGCCCCTCCTGCAGCAGCGAGGACACCCTGAAAGTGGGGACTCCCCCACAGCCCTGGGACAGCAGGGGCCCCTTGCCCCACCCCCAGGACAGTGGGGACCCCCTCACCCCACCACCTGGAAGCAGAGACTCCCTTACTTCTCGGGGGCGTTGGGGTCCCCTATCCCCCCACCTTGGGGCATCGGGGTCCGCCCGTCATCCTCCGTATCACCACCAGGTGGCGCCGGTGCTGCAGGCCCGGAGGGGGGGGGTGGGACCCCCCAATCTTGGGGTCTCCTGAGGGGGGGGGGGGACACACGACTCCCGACCCTATTCCCAAGCGGGGGGGGAAATCCTGCTTTTTGGGGTGATGGGGAGTCCCCAAACGTGCCCTGGCCCCCCTCTGACCACCCCCACCCCCCATTTTACAGCAGCTTTTTGACTTTTGTGCTTTTTTTTTAAACAAATTTTGCGTGGATTAAAGTGGATTTTGGTATTTCTGGCTCAGCTCTGGGTGCTTTTTGCGGGGGGGGGTTGGATAGGGGGGTTGGATAAGGGTGTTACCAAGTGGGAAAAGAGGGACTATAAGGGGGAAAGGGGGTTTTTGGGGGGAAAGGTTGTTTTTTGAGGAGGAAAACGTGTTTCTTTGAAGAAGGAAAAGTGGTATTTTGGTAGAAAAGGTTTTATGGGGAGGGGAAGGTGGTTTTCAGGAGATAAAGGTTTTTTGGGGGGAGAAAAGTTTATTTTTTTAAAGGGTTTTTTGGGTGGAAAGGTGGATTTTTTGGGAGTAAAGGTATGGTTTTGGGGAGGGAAAGATATATTTTTTTGGGTGAAGATGTATTTTTCAGGAGGGAAAGGTATAGTTTGGGTGGAAGGTGCATTTTTGAGGGAGGAAAGTTGGGTTTATTGCGGGGGAAGGTTGTTTTTTTTGAGGGGGAAGGTGTATTTTTTGAATAATGTGGGTTTTAGGGGGAAAGATTTGGGGGGAGGGAAGGGGGCTTTTTTTCAGGGATGAGTATTTTGAGTGAGGAAAGGTGAATTTTTGGGGGGGGGAGGTTTTTGGGAGGAGAGGCATTTTTTTGGTGCGGAGAGATGGCCCTTTTGCGGGGGGGGCGGGGAAGTGTTTTGGGGAGGATAAAGGCGTTTGGTGGGGGGAAAGGTGTTTTGGGGAAGGGGAATGTGGGGTTTTTTGAGGAGAAAGGAGTGTTTTTGTGTGTTTGTGCCCCGGGCCAGGGGCTGCTCACATGAACCTCACATGATGGGCCCCTCTTTCCCCTCCCCCGCCCCGGCCCGAGTTCCTGTTGGAGGCCACAAACATTCCCGCAGTTGTTGACTTCCAGCTGCTCCCGTGCCACCCCCCCTTTTTGTCCCCGTTCCCCTCTTTGTCCCCTCTTTCTAGGTGTCTGTGGGAACCCCCAAAACTAGGGAGGGTCAGGCTGAACCCCCAGGTCTGTGCGGATCCTGCTCCACAGCTGCTCTGGCACAAAGGTCGGGCAAAGGGATGGTGGGGGAGGTTTATAGCGTTAATTAGTTTAATTGGAGCTGTAAACTGGGGAGGGGAGCAGGGTGAGTGCAGGGGGCAGATCCCGCGGGTGGGGAGGGGGCATTTTCCAGAGGGGAAAATCAACTATTTCAGGGGAGTGTTGTGTAGCGTCTCCAGCACGGGAAGGACAATTTTGGGGGCGGCCCTGGGCTGCCTGGGCCCTCCCCTTCCCGCAGCCCTCTCGGCCCAGCCCATCCCTGGCGAGGAGCACGGTGACCCTTTGCCTCCTTGGCCGGGAGCCGGAATGGCTCCAGCCCCAAAGGAAAACTGAGGCACGGACGGGGATAAGGCTGGGGGGGCCAGCGGGGGAGGCGCAGCAGGTTTGGGGGGGCTCCAAGTGGGAGAGAGGGGAAGAAGCAGAGCCAAGGTCACGGCCTTGTTTTTTGACACCAGCACCTTTCACCCACATCCCAAAAATTACCCCGGGGGGGGGGGGGCTCCTACAGCAGTGCCGAAAAAGGCAGGAACAGCAGGAATACTCCCCCGCCTGCCTCAGTTTACCCACACGGCACCCTCCCCCCCCCCCCCGAGCTGTTTTATCTCTCTGTAAAAACAGAAATTAGGAGAACAGGGTCAATCCCCACCCCAAGGGGGTTTCTGCCATCCTCCCACCCCCCAAAAGGACACAAGATAAAGGCACCATTTCACTAGTTTATTACAAATTTTGCCCCCCAGGGGCCATAAAAAGGTACAAAATTTGCATTTTTGTGCTTCTCCCCTCCCCCCCCACCCCACACTATGTACAAAACTGAAGAGTACAAAAGGCATCGGTCGCGGTAACACGTTTGTGTCGCGACAGGACGGATTCACGATGTCACAGCGTCCCCCTCCCTCGGCGGGAGCGGAGGGCAGCCAGAGCAGCACCCAGAGTTACAGAATTAGGATGGAATTAGTTAAAACCACAGTTTCCTGCCTGTCATCACGTGTCGTGATAGGGCAAAGACAGGCACTGTGTCCCAACAGCCACGACAGCCAAGGATTTCCAGCTCCCTTCCAGCTGGACCTGCCTCGCCCCCCCCCCAGTCCGTGAGGATTCTCTGCTGGCTCAGAGTGCCGGGGTTTTCCACACCATTCTGGTGCCCGGGATGGCCCTGGAGCAGCGGTTCCTCCAGACTGCAGCAGTTCCTCGGAAATGTGGCAGCTCCTCGGGAGCACTTCCCCTCCGGGTGTATGGGGCCAGACGTGCTGCAGGCGTGTGGCCCACGGAGCCGAGTCCAGAAAAGCGGGAGCCACCCACCAGGTGCAGTGCTCACTGGACGTTGTTGTTGGCGACGCAGGGATCCACCTGGGCGATGGAAGCGGGTGAGGGATCCAGGCAGGTGATCCCAGCTCCACCCGGCCCATCCCGTGCTGAGGCCACGCTCACCTCCGTGTAGGTGGGGGGGGGCATGAACTTGAACTCGGGCGCGTACATGAAGATGGGGCTGTCAAATCCATCGGGATCATCCAGGAGCGGTGTGGTGGGGCTTTCCAGCCGGTGATCCTCAGGAACAATGTCCAGGTAGCACGGGGGGGCTGTGGGGACGCAGGGAGAGATTAGTGAGCTCACCCATGCGTGGCCCCCAAGCCACTGTCGGGGTCCCCACACAGTGATCCCACCACCCTGTGGATCCCACTCCACTCACCCTCTGGAGCGTCCGGGAGGTTCAGGTCCACCCAGCTCATCTCGGAACTCGTCTGACTGGCCATGCTGGAGCTGCGGCTCCCGATGCCCGAGCGACTCCCAATGACCAGCGGCAGCTCCAGGATGATTTTCTTGGAGCCTGGGACACTAACGTAGATCTGCAGGAGAGCCAGGATTTAGGGGTGTTAGGATGGGATGAAGATACCCATGATAAGGAGGAAGATTAGGAGGAGAATGAGGGGATCCCCCCACTCACCTGCAGGAAATACTCCACACGCAGGATGTTGCAGCCCAGGATAGAGGGTTTGAGCTTCCGCACACGGATGGTTTTGCCGCGCCAGGATTCAGAGGTGCCAGAGATAATGTGATTGCCACGAACACAGGAGAGTTTCTGGGAGAAGACCTTGGTCTGTCCATTGGCCAGGTATGTGTGCTTGGCCACGATGGCCGCCTTGGGCACCACGATGCGCGAGCAGGTGTTCTCAAAGTCTGCGTTGATACAGATCTCGTCGCCTGCCAAGGAAAGGACCCCGATGTTAGGGATGTCAGGAGTTTCCTTACTGGTTCTCCCACTCTCAGTTCCCTGTTCCCAGCAATCCTCACCTTCACAGAAGCCCTTCCTGTCGATCTGGGCACTGACAGACACACGTCCATCTGGGATGAACATACACGACACTTTCTTCTCTTTCTTGGCTGCAACTGGAGACTGCCGAGAGAGGGAACGGTCACATGCTGGTCCCATCCTGTCCTTCCCACCCTCCTCCCTTCCTTCCCTTTTTGCAACCAACCCTCAAATTCCCCTAGGGCACAGAACCCACTCCAGCCAGTGTCAATTTCTGGAATTATCCAGAAGTCCTTAATCCCACCCTTAATCCCGCTCAACCCAGATCTGATTAAAGGCGCTTGGATGCCACAGGGTTGGGCTGACCCTCCCCAAGGGCTTTCCTCCCAAGCCTTTGGACCACTCGGGGCTCACCAGCAATTCCGGGGTGTTCACATCCACAGGATCCATCACCTCAAAGCGTTTTTTGACGTGCTGTGTGGGGCAGGCCGGACGCTCCAGAGATGCCTTCACCCAGTAATCCACAGAGCCGTACTTTCCCTTGAACGTGGTGCCCAGTGGCCTAGAGACATGCAGGGGGTCACTCCAGAGCCAAAACATGGATTTTCCAATTTAATTCCATCCCCAGAGGCAGGTGTTGCCTCATACTCACCCCTGGGGCAGCTCGAAGCCAAATTTGTACTCATACTTGTTCCCAGGCCTGAGGATGACGGAGCCGTCTTCATCTGCAGGAGGGAAAGGGGAGGGAAACATCAGATGGAGCTCCAGGGCGATCCTCGGTTCTGAGAGCGTTGGGTAACACCTGCCCCTGCCCCAGGAACCCCGTGTCCTCTCCATGCTGCTCCCTCCACCTCACCAACACCCCAAGCCTCCAGGGCAGAACACAGTGTCCCACTGGCTCCACCCCACCTCCAGCTCCTTCTTATCTCCCTGCTCCAGCCCCAAGGTGTGATCCTGTGACCCTCTCTGATTGTGCCACCAATGTTACCAACTGCTCTGGTGTCAAAACACGCCACAGGAGCTCCCCAGGCTCTGATTTTGTCCTTTAGCTCACAAACTTCGACTTGACTTGGCCAAAGCTTCCAATATTCCTAAGTTTTGCTGGATTTGGTCATTTTTCCAGAGTCCAGACTTCCATCAACTCTGTGTGGGTGATCAAGGGGCTCCACTGGGACCCACTACAGCACCCATGTGGCCAATCCCAGGGGTGCCTCTATCTCTTTGTCCCTTCCCAAGCCCTCTGCCCCCATCCAGCCCCACCCCATGTGGCCAAGCCCTGGCTCAGGGCTGGGTTGGGGTTATGAACCAGTGTTTAAGGCAACCGTTGCCCCCCCTCCAGCCCCATGCCCTCACCCGTGGGCTGCTCCTCAAGCGCCAGCACGTCCTCGAAACGCAGGTACTCCATCTCCTGCCGGCACTGGGCTGGGCCCTTGGCCCACGTCACCCTGGCCACGCCGCATGCCAACACCTTGACGGCGCTGACACGGGTCACCTCGGCCACCTCCACCAGCACACGCCCAGCCACCTTGTCCCCGCTGCAGTAGATCTTGTCGGGCTCGCTGAAGGCCACCATGAAGCTCTTCACCTTCTTGAACATCACCATAGCTGGGGCAGCACGGGGACGCACAGAACAACGGCTGCGGGGCTTTATCCCCGTGGAGCAGCAAAAGCCACCCGAATCAGGCGAGGTCGGAGCAAAAGGGCGACTGAACGCTTTGTTTTGAGGCGCTGAGGGATCCCCACACGCTCTCCTGCCCCGGGACCTCAGCAGTCTGCGAGCGCCGCGACCGCTGTGCCTTTTATAGGCTCGGGAACCCCGCCCACCCCCGCCCGCGCCTGCTGCTGCCGGGGGCGCCACGCCGAGGGCGCGTGGCCAGGCGTGCTGCTCGCGTGATCAGCGCGCCCATTGGCTGCCGCTGCCTTGTTTACAGCAGCGCCGACCAATCAGAGAGGCGGCTGCGGAGCGTGGACAGCGTGTGAAGGAAAGCCGCGCGTGTTCAGTGGGGGGGGCAAGGAGGGAGGCGGAGTGACAGCGCGGAGGGCCAATGGGAAGCGAGAACGGGCGGCTGCCGTGGCCAATGGCGAGCGCGGAACAGGATGTCATGTTCCCAGGCTCAGGGTGGACCGGGGCGCTGGTCCCAGTTTGGGACGGGCCGTGTTGTACTGGGCGAACTGGGAGCGGCCCGGCTGAGCCCTGAGGGCGGGGGGGGGGAAGGCGTGGGGGCTTCACCCCCTTCCTCAAACTCCTTCTCCCCACCCAGGGCAGCCGGGGGGCACCTCCACTGCCCACCCTCCGGGGTACCTCCAACCCCCCCGGTGAACCCTCCCCTGTTATTTGGGGTAAATAAGGGCGGATTTGGGGTATGGGATCGAACGTGACCGATCGAACTCCTCTGGGGAGGATTTTCCTCTCTCTGCTGCTTTCCACAGCCCCCTTCCCCAGGAATCTCTTAACTGGTTCTGAGGGGTTTCCTCAGCCCCCTCACTGGTATTCTCACCCCAAACACACTTCCCCCCATTATCTGGGGTAAATAAGGGTGAGTTTGGGGGTTTAGGATCAAAGCCTGACCTCGGGGGTTCCCTCCCTCCTTCTGGTGTGTTTGTGGGAGCGTTCCTACCCCCTCTGCTGCTTCCCACTGTTTTGGGGACACTTCCCACTCCTTCTTCCCCAAAATATCCCTCCCAAACATTGATCCAAGGTGCAGCAAACACCTACATCCATTCCATAAACCGCGGCCCTGCCTTCCAGCTGGGATTCAAGGAGTGGGACAGCATTTCGCCTCTCCCCCAACCCCTCCAGGAGACTTCACTGCCTGGATCAGCATTATTCCAGGACAGGCGCTGGCTCTTTCCTCCTCTTTTCCCAGCCCTTGGTGCTTTCCTAGCTCAGGAAAATGCTGGGAGCAGAGGAAACAGGAGAACAATGTTCATGGAGTCACCCAGCAGTGGAGCAATGGAAATGGGGAACTCCCCACCCCAAAGAGGAACAGGGAGGTTGTTTTTGTTGGGAGTTGTCCTTCAGAGGTTGTTTGTCCGAGTGTTCCTGGCACTTTTCCTGCCCTTCCATTGCCTCCTTCCCCCGGAGTTAATTCACACCTGATCGTATAAACCGATAAAGCGCCGGATAAACCGTGGGGCATAAACTGTTCTCCTGCCAAACCACAGGACAGAATTCCTCCTTGAGAGGGAATTATTCTGTGGTTTGGTGTGGAATGGAGGAATTGCACCTTTTTTCCTCTGGTCCCCATTGTCTCCCACTAGGAAAAAGGTGATGAGTTAATGGAGAATTAGGGATTTGCTCTAATTTGGTGAAAGGTGGGGAGCTTTTTCCAGCCTTTCCTGACATGGGATATTCGACCCCTTCAATTTGTGCTGGCCTTCCCGTCAGAGCCATGTTTAGGCTCTCCCTCTCTAGTTCCCACTGGTGTGTGCCTTTCCAAGGAAACCATCCCCAGCCTAGGGCTGCTTAGACACATTCCAGTAAGGCCAAAGGGCCTTGGAGCCCCATGCCAAGGAACTTGTCAAGGATATGATCCAAGGCATGTTCCACATCCCGAATCCTCTCTAAATTCCTCTAGACTTGTCAATCAGTGCTGCCCTTTCCCCCCCTGACCTCCATCCGATGGCAATCCACTCCCCCCCCCCCTACTCTCTGCCGCTGGAATTCCCTCGGAGGTCAGACTTGCTCCAGGAAATGTTCTCACACCAGCAGCACCCCTGGATGGATCTAGCGGGTGCAGGATTTTCACTTGTGAAAAGCAGTTTCCCAATGTCAAATCTCCTTCAAAAACAAGAAAATCAGGAAAGAAATCTCCAGGAGTTCTGGGCAGGGAGAACCTCCTGCTCTCACTAAACTGTTATTTAAGGCATTCATCCCCATCTGAGCTGCTTTCCCGTGGGATCGTGGTGCTCAGAGGATCCCCCACCCTCATTTCCACTGCTGAATGGAATGGGGAGAGTGGCTGGATGGATAGGGAGAGTGGCTGGATCCATGGCTTTTCCCAGATCTCCTGGCCAGGGGCGAAGGATGGCCAGGACAGCGTGACTAACAGCCTCAGAATAACCCACTTCCAAAGCCGTAGAGAAAATGGGCCCTGAGGTGACTCACTGAACTCCGGGTGGGTCCCGGGGAAGGAATTGGGCATGGCACAGACTTGTTTTTGCCAGCACAGCTCCTGGTACTGATAAGATCCGTGTTTTTCTGCTCCGGGTTATCGGGATTGGTTGCCAGGAGAAGCCACGCTGCTCCTGTGACAGCCTGGCCTTTGTCCTTTCTATCGGACAAGCAATATCCAGCTGGGATCACTGGGAAGCTGGAGGGTGCTGGCAGCCCCGCAGCTTCTGTGGGCTGTTTGCTCCATGTTTCTCACCTTATATGGTCCCTTCCAGCATATTCCAGGCTGGGAGGGGGGAGAGAGGGCCAGACAATGGCTGGAGCGTGGGGACAGAGTGTCCCGGGTGTGCAGTTGGGAGCTGGGGCGGAAAAGGCATTTCCTCTGGTTGGTTGTGTACAGGGAACACTGGGAATAGAGCCCAGCTGGAAAACAAGGGGCTATGGGACTGGGACGGCTCCTGGAAAGCAACTGCTTGTCCCAAGCCCGGGATTTTCAAGAGTGGAGGCTCCAGAACAGGGCCGGGTCAGTTCCTAAATCCCAGCAGTGCTTTGGGGGTGGAAGAGAAGGTCTTCAGTGCCTGCCTGGAGGAGAGAATGCTCAGCTATGCAGGATTTTCCCCCTGAAGTCCTACTTTTCCAGCTCTCACTGGGGACTGGGATGTGGAAGCTCCCCCTGCCTGGCGGTTCTTTGTCCATGTGGGATTTCTTCCCCTGTTTTCTGCCCAGACGGTGTGTTTGGAGCAGGGAGGGGGAGATAAGCCTCCAGAAGAGCTCAGCCATCCGTAAACAAGGAGGAATTCAGATCTTGGGTCTGGAAAGCCTCGTGTTAGTCATCTGCTCTGACAGGAAGAGGCTCTGGAGCTCTGACTGTGCTGGAGCCCTTCCCATGGGCTGGGTTCTGCGGACATCTAGAGGCTTTCCCCGGAATGGCAGATGAGAGTTATCCATCCATCCATCCATCCATCCATCCATCCATCCATCCATCCATCCATCCATCCATCCATCCATCCATGTCTCTCTGGAGACCTCTCTTCCCCAGGCTGGATTTCTCACTCACAGCCTTGGAGCAGTCTTGGCTGCTGAAAAGGAGGAAAATTTATTTATTTCTTTGCTGTTGTGAACTTTCCTGGCTGTGAACGCCTCCAGGGATGGTGTCCCAGGTGTGTTCTGAGCGTCTGCATCTCGGATGGACCCTGTTGTGACACAGAGTCTTGTCTCCTGGAGAAGGGGACTTTGGCCAACACTCCCTGGGCAAGGTGACCTGGGCCACCCGAAGCAGCTCATGGTGAGGCTGCAGCTCTGGCTCTGGTCAGGGCAGGTATGGGGGTGTCACAGCAGGTCACAGGACCACTACCTCCCTCCGTCGCAGGGCCACCACCTCCCTCCGTCGCAGGGCCACCACCTCCCTCCATCACAGGGCCACCATCTCCCTCTCTCACAGGGCCACCACCTCCTCTGGACACCCTGCAGAGGCTCAAACCTGAGCCGTAGCCAGGCAGGGGTCCGTCTAAGTGGGGGGAATGTGCCAAGTTTGGGCTGATCCTGGCCCATTCCCAAATTAATCCACACTGCTCCTCCTCAGCATGAGGGAGACATGAGGCCTCTCAGAGTCATGCTGAGGCAGAGAAGAGATGTTTGCCCCTGCCCCGAATAAAGGAGCAGAACATCGGCGCCAATCCAAGTTGTTGATGTCAACAAGCGTGTTTCCATTGACGTCAGTGGACTTTGGATCGACCCTTTCCCTCCCTGGCTGATGTCACCTGCTAGAAACCACCTCAGCCACTCCATCCAGCCCACTTTGGGTGGTTCAGCATCCAGGTGCCCAGCCTGGGTGGTTGGAGCTGGAGGGGTGTCAGGGTCATCTCCCAAGGGACCAGACCAGAGGAAGAGACCTCGAGGGAAGGTTTAGGTCAGATATTTGGGAAATTGTGTTCATGGGAAGGGAGGTCAGGCACTGGAACAGAGCAATGGTGGAGGTACCATCCTGGATGTGTTCAAAAACAAGTGGATGGGGTACCTGGGGACATGGGTCACTGGTGTGCTGTGGGAAAGTTAATGATTAATAATCTCAGAGGTTTCTCCAACCTTAATGATTCCATAATTCATCAGCAACAGCTTCCACATGTTGTAATCCAGTTGTCAGAGGATGTGTCCATGCTGGGCAGCTCCTGGTGTAACTCTGAGTCAGGTGGAGCTGCCGAGCCTCAAACCTGGAACCAGAGCTCTCCAAATCAGGGGCAGGTCTCCAGAATTCCTGGATATGTTCCATTTGGGAGCTGCGCTCTAAATTTCAGAGGTGACTCCTGAGAAAGGGTTGGCAAGGAAAGCACCAGGCCCAGTCCTGGTGGTGTGGGTGATGGGCCGTTCAGGAGGAGGGAAATTCCATTTCCATTGGGAACCCTCCTTTTCCCATGGAATTCTTGTTGATTGGCTCCACTGGCCAAAAACTAAAGGACAATTAGGTTCTGCATCATCAAATTGGTTCCATTTCTACCAGGAACTCCAGCACTACCAGCCTTGCTCTTGAGGATTTTACCCCAACAGAGGATTTTAGCCCCATGGAAGATTTTCTCCCCCCACAGAGGATTTTATTCCTCCCCAGATGATTTTCTTCACAGGGATGTGTTTCTTCCACATCAGGAAGCAACCTGCTTTCCTTTCCTCACTCCTGCTTTATTTCATCCACCCAAGGTTCCAGAGTCGAAGGAGCAGGGGAGGAAGGAGTTATTATTATCCTCATGTGCCACTGCCACCCAAAGACATGGAGAGACAGATGACAGGAAATGGGGACTCAAAAATAGACCCCTTTAATGTCAAACCCCTCGGGGATTACTGGGAGCAGGGTAAAAGACATGGAGCAGATCTCCCGCTCGTCACTGTGTGCTCCGAGCACCCATCCAAGGGGGAATTTACCATGATATCCATGAAATGTTTTCCTATGTATTCTTTGTGCTCTTGGCACAAAAGAATAAAGACAAAGAAAACCCCATGGATGTATTGAAATGTGAATTGTAGAACCTCCCTTGATGGAGGGATTGCAACCATGTCTGGAGGGGCTGCAAATCCCTTTACCCCATCTCCACAAGCCCTTCCTGCAATTCTGTGGGACAGGGATGGCCAAGTTTTTAATACTTTATTAAAAATAAAAGAAAGTCTTCCCTATGGAAAACATTTCTCCTGTAGAACCCCATCTGGTTTACTGAAATCCTCTGAAATATGTGAAATTTGCCCTCCCCTCTGTAGTTCTGCACCTTCCACGGGGCAATACCCTGCCCATCTGTGTGCCCAGCTGGGTCTTTGCCATCAGGAATTCTGTTTTCCAAGCAGAAGCTCCAGATTGGGTTGGATTTGAGCAGTGACAGAGAATCTGGGCCCAAGGGAGAGAATTCCCGAGGGGTGTTTTGTCCTCCCTGAAACCTGACACTGGTCCCAACTCCAGACCCGGCTAAATTGAGTCCACAACAGGTGCCAAGAAAACAAGAAAAAATAGCAACAGTGGCCTGGGATATAGGAGGCCTGAAGCTCCACAGCTCCCACTGCTGGAGATCCACTTGTTATTTATCCTGGAAGAGCAGCATAGGGACAAACCCAGCCGATTTCGATTTCTACTCAGAAGTCTCCCTCTTGATCACAATGCTCCCCAGACTGATTTGTGGCCTTGTTCTGCTTTGGGAGCAGCTGAGTGAAGGGTCCCAAATCCATTAAAAAAAACATTTTTTCACTGCTAAAAATTGGGCTTTGGGCTTTGAGTCCATTATTTCTGGATCTGTAAGGTTCCTGAGTGGAATTTTGCTGGATTAGGGGAGAAAGGTGGGAAGTGAGTTATGGAAAGGCTCTGAGGGACAGAGGGGGTTTCTAACCCAGGGGGTTTATTTTTCTTTGATGCACTGCAATGTCACATCCTTAGGGAAAAAGGAACACATCAGAATTGAACAGAAAGATTTGGATCTGCCTGCAGGGGAGGAGCTGGGAAGAGCTGCACCATCCATGTGAGACCAGTGGGCACAAACCAGGGGTTCATCTCTCCCCTCTCCTGGGTCTCCAATTCCTTGTGGCTGTGGAGACACCTCCTCCAAGGTGAGGCATCTCTCCTGGCTGCAGCAACAGATTTGGAGCCAGCAGCTCTCACGGGTTCCCCACAGAGCCAGCAGGGGTTAAAAGTGCAACAAAACAGCCCAAAGTCCACACGGGAGAAGGAAGAGGAGGAGGAGGAACGACGGAGAGATGAGTGGGCAGCCTCCCCCAGCCTGGAAGATGTGGAGCTTCTCAGCATCAGGCAGGAAGAGCCGGGCATCCTCCAGCGCCCCATGTGCTGCCATGGTGAAGTTGGTGTCCCCTGAGGTCACCACATCGAAGACGCACGACTGGAAGTAGACATCCTCCACGGGCAGCATCTCCCGGCAGAGCGCTCGCGCTGTCTCCGCAGGGACACGGCCGCGCCCACGGGGGCTGCGGGACATGCGCTGGCTGTGGGGGCAGCCACCCACGCACAGCTGCAGGTCCTGCTCCTCCGTGAAGGCCCGGGCCACCTCCTCGGCAGCACGGATGGAGAAGGAGAGTTGGCGGCCGGCCTGGCGCACAGCGATGGTGGTGCCGATGTAGTCGGCACGGATCTCCACGTGCCGGCCAGGGCTGCGCTCCCAGATCACCAGACTGCTCCCACCCGGACGCATGCCCCCGTTCACGGAGCCATCCTGGAAGGCCGCCGGGACGTTGTCCAGCTCGGCCTGGTAGACCTTCTGGTCAATGCATTCCTTCATGTTCTTGAATATGATGGTGAGCTGTGGGGAGCAGGGCAGGAGGGGGATGTCCCCATCCCAGGTGTTCAGGGTATGCAGGTCCCACCCCACCTATCCATCTCCACACCATCCCTGCCACAGTCCTTTTGGGATAACAACAATCCTTCCTTTTTTCCTTCATTTTCTAACACCATTTAAGCAATGGAAAACTCAGGTGGAGCCAAACCCAGAAAGATTCCTCCAGGTACCCCATGGACCACACGGTCACCTGACAGCGACAGGAGTGTTTGAAGGTCCCCTCAACAACCTTCCCCACTGTTGTCCCTCCTTCTTCATCCCCCCTGGGTTTCGTTGAAGTAGTTCCAAGGATTTTGGGAAGTGTAGGAGGTGCCCTGACTCTGGATTTGCTGCCCAGCCTGTGCACCAATGTTACCTTGCTGGTGACTGTTGCGTTGGACCCCTTGGCCACTGGTGAACTGGTGGCTTGCACGAACAGGTAGTCGTTGTCCAGGAGTGGCCAGGAGCCCTCCACCCGGCACGTGTGGAAGTCATCGTGGAAGGTGCGGATGTGGGGGTCCCCAAAGGCAGCGCAGTGCTGGAAACCAGGGGGGCGGCCGTGCTTGTAGAGGAAGCTCCGCTCGTAGTCACAGATGTCGAGCGACTCGAAGCCCTGGGGGTTGGGGGCCGGGGGCCGGGGCCGTGGCAGGGCCGTGGGCCCTTCCTTGGAGCAGTTGTTCTGGATCATGAGGTCCTCAATGCCGTGCACAGCGGAGTGGAAGGCCAGGTCCCCACGGCAGGTGCGGGCAGTGCGCCGGGTGCACAGGGAGTAGGAGCGGAGTGCGGTGCAGAACGCGGCACCACGGCCAGGGCCGTGCAGGTGCAGCGTCGCCGCCACGTACTCCGAGTTGCAGCGTAGGATCTTGCACTGGGAAGAGACTGGGGGAGACAGGACGGCTCCCTGGGAGAGGGGATGGGGTGGGGAAGGGCAGCCTCTCCTCCTCCCACCACCTCCCACCACGCAGCCTGCTCCAGATTCCCATGGAGATTTGGAAGCACTTTTCTCCTGGTATATACAGGGAGCAGCTCTGCCCATGCGGATCCTTACCATGCCTGCAGAGGAGAAGGAGCAGGAAAGCTTGGAGGAAGAGGCTGGAGTTTTCCAACTGCCCTGGGCTCCTACTGCGGGCAGGTCTCCCCATTCCCATCCATGCAGAGCTTGGGGGGTCTCTCACCCGCCAGCAGCTCCCAGCTTCATTCGGCAGCTCCTCTGGAACCAGAGCTGGGATTGGAGAGAGACCAGCAGACGGGACTAAGAGGGGCCCTGCAGCCGCCAGCAGGTCCAACCCAGCACTTCCAAGGCCACCACTTGTCCCCAACCCCCAAGTGGCACATCCACACGGCTTTGAACACTCCCAGGGATGTGACTCCACCACTGCCCTGGGCAGCCTGTGCCAGGGCCTGACCACCCTTTTCATGAGGAAATTTTCCCTGATATCCAACCTAAACCTCCCCTGATGCTGCTTGAGCTGTTTCCTCATGGTGTTGTTGAGCCCTCTGCTCCTCCCTCACTTTGGGGACACCACATGTGGGGTCAGAGCCTGAAGCATCCCTGGCTGCCAGTGATGTCCTTGGACCCTCATTCCTGCTTTCCCACTGCCCCACTCACCTGTATCAGCCTCCTCAGGAAACGATCTGGCTCCCAGCACTGGGAGCTCATTCCCTGTGGGACACATGGGTGTCCTTGTCACCAGCTCTACCCCAAATGACAGCCAGAGAGACCCATGGGATGACCCAGGAAAATTCCACCCTCCCTGGGCTCCTCCATGGCCTCACAGCTGGATAAAATCCGGGGTTCTGGAAGCCTGTCCAGGGGCCAGGGAATGGAGCCCCCCGTGGCTCTTCGTCCCTGGCCACCTTTGCTCCGTCCTTTCCCCTGCAGGGCAGAGGCGGGGGTTGAAATCGATCCTCCTAAATTTAGCCAGGCTCTGATCCAGCCGGGAACAACAGCCGGAGTGTGGAGAAGGTGGGGTACTGGAGCTCCAGGAGGAGGTGGGAGCCCCTAAACCCTGGGGACTCTGGGGTCACGTCCCCCATGGGAGCTTCCCTGGAGCTCTATGGGTTTTCCTCCTTGGAAACCCTCTGCCTGCACCTCTGGGAGTGAGTCCCTGGGGAAAAGCACTGTGCTTTTCCCTGTGGGATACATCCAATAGGGAATGGGGTATTTTCCAGTATTTTCTCTCACAGCTTCCCCTCCTGGGGCACAGCCAAGTCCGGAACACAAACATGGCACGGGCCAAAGTTGGCCAATGTCCCCAGGGATCGATGACCAGTGTCCCCAGGGATTGGTGGCCAGTGTCCCCAGGGATCGATGACCGCCAGACCATGCTGGCTGCATTGCTGAAATCCCACCTGCACAGGTGCAGGAAGTAGCTGCACCAGCCCCTGTTCCCTGCAGGGAGGAGGAATGGTCAGGAATGTCCACACCAGGATTTTCCAGGTCCATTCCAGAGGCCATGGAGGAGGACAGGGATGGGAAGTCCCTCAGCATTCCAGCACCCACAAATCCCTTTGGGAACACATTCAGGAAAGCCTTCTGCCTCCTAAACCAAGTTCCTGCTGTTTCCCACTCCTGGGTCTGCCCTGCAGGGAGCAAAGCCTTGTGCCCACCTGAGCCCAGGAGAGCTACAGCACTGGGATTGGGGCAGGAAGAGAAGTATTTGGGGAAAGCAGCATTTTCCAGAGAGCTGGAAGAGTGGATCCCACTTCTTTCCAGGATGGGCCATGTGCACAATCAGTCCCAAAGGATGCACTCTTCCCTTATGCTTGGCATAAATCCCACGCCTCCATCCCCACACCTCTGTCAAGGATCCCAGCACTCCACTTACCCCGATAAATGTCACGAGATGGGCACCAAATCCCCCTGGACCCTCCAGAGGAAAATCCTGGTCCCTGGCCTGGGTCTAGCTCCGGGTGGGAATGAGGAGGGAATCCCGGCTGTTGCCACCCAGGCTTGGAGTAGAGGGAGAAAAAACAGCTGAAGATTCTGACAGGCGGATCTGTCACTGGGAGCGGGAGCCGAGTGGGCTCCGGCAGCACTTTAAAAATAGCCGGTAGGATTTTTGATCCCAAAAGGCGAATTCCAGTGGGGAGGGGAAGGGAGAAGGCAGGGAGAGCCAAGACTTCCCAAACGCAGGCACAAGCAGTGGGTGAGGTGGGCATGGAGTCCTAGGTGGACCACTCAGAGCTGCCCGTCTTGAGGTTTCTCTGGGGTCTGGGAGAAACAAGCAGGTTGGGAGTGCAAAGTGCTGCTGGAAATCCAAGGAGGCTCCCATTCCAGCAGCTCCTGGCAGTGTGCACCCCAGCAGGTGAGCACTCTCCTCCTGGCTCTGTGAGCAGGGAGACAGGAAAACCCATGGAGATGAGAGTGGTGCCCAGTGACACTTCTCCTCTGGGATTCTCATTCCAGAGCTTTCCCTCCCCCTCCCTTGGAGAGCTTGGGAGGTCCTGGAGAGGGACTGATTTTGGGAGAACCGGGTCTCTTATTCCCACACCTGGAAAGAGAAGACCTTGAGAGGGCTGGGGAAGGAACCACCTGGCTCAAAGGTGCAACCGAAATCCCACAGGATCCCACCGCTCTGAGCCGCTCCCAGGATGCTGGCACGGGGATAAATCCCATCCCCAAACACCTGCTCCGGGACCAGGCAGCTGGGGGCTAAAAAAATCCGGGAGCAGGTGGAGACGGACACTCCTGAGCCCTGTGGGGAGACCCCGAGAGGTCTCCAATGGTGCCGTGCTGGGTGGTGGATCCCACGGGATATTCGGGCCACCAGCAGCCCCCCCTCGCCTCTTTGGGCTAACGGGGACAGCGGGGACGCAACACCACGAGGTGGCAGCGGCACGTCAGGAGTGGCAGCAGGGCTGAGGCGAGGCTGGCAGGACTCTCCTGCCTGGACCTCCCCCATTCCTGCCTGTCCCCCGCTTCCCGTGTACCAAAAAAAAAAAAAAAAAAAAAAAAAAATTCTAAACCAAACCTTCTTTTAGTTTTTAGGAAAACTAATAAGGGTGAACCTGGAAAAATAAGGATGATCTGGGAAAAAATCAGGGCGAACCTGGAAAAAAATCAGGAGAAACATGTAAAATGAGAGGGAGTCTGGAAAATATGAGGGCGATGCTGGAAAAATCTGAGTGAATATGGAAAAATAAGGGTGAATATGGAAGAATTAGGGCGAATATGGAAAAATCAGGATAAAACAAGGAAAATCATTATGAACTTGGAAAAGCTGGGGCACTATCTGGTGAGAACCCCGACCTCCAGTTCCTCTTTGGAAATTGCATCCCTCCAGTCCCCGAGAGTGACGTCTTCCTGCCCTTACTGCATAGAAATTTTATGGCTTTCCTGTAATCTGCCTCTCTGCCTTTTGCTGAAGGTTAACTTGGGGATTTTAAATCGATGCAATGATTCCTACTGGATTGAAACCCGAGGCGCCAAGGCGCATTCCCACGCGGAGGCACCTGCGGAGCCGGCAGCGATGGCAGCGGGTGCGGTGGGGCAGCGCCGCGGGGCAGTCGCGACACGTGAATTCTCCGTCCGCGGGTGGGAGTGGGTGTTGCAGCCGCCTGTCCGCGGGTCCCGCTCGCCACCGCCCTCCCAATTCCCCCTCCATGTCCCCCCGTGCCCCTCCCTGTGCTCCCCGTGTCCCTCCATGTCGCCCTCGTCTCCCCGCGTGGCTCCGCCCCCGCGGCCTCTGGCTCCGCCCACAAACGCCATATAAGGACAAAGCGGGGCGGGGTCAGTGAGGGGGCGTGGCATCGGCGCACAGGGGGCGGGGCCTGTCCGTCCGCGGGTGTCGCGGCGGGGATTGGGCGGAGGGGGTCATGTGACGCAGCCCCGCGGGTGTCACGTGACGGCGGCGGGGAGACTGCCCCCCCCCTTCCCCCGGGCGCCGTGAGCGGAGCGGGCGGTGAGAACGGGGGAGGGACCGGGGGAAACCGGGGGAGTACGGGAGGATGTGGTGGTCCCGGGGGATGTCCTGTGGGAGGATCGGGGGGTGCCCGACGTGGGTTCCACGGTGTAAGGGGCTTTGGGTGCGCCCCCGGGTTGGGGGGGGCTGAGGGGGGTCAGGCCCTTCTCTCCTCGTCTGAGACCCCTCCCCAGCTCCGAGCCCGAAGGCTCCCCGGGACACCCCCCGCGCCTCCCTCCGCCAACCCCGGGGCGGGAGCTGGGCCCGCAGGGCTCCCTCAGACCCACCGCCCCCGGCACCCCCTTGTTCTTCCTCCCACCGTCCCCAGTAACAGGGGCTGACCCGGCAGAGCCCGTCCCCCCCCCGTCATCCCTCCGTGCTGCTCCATGTCCCCCCCTCCCGCCATCCCCATTTTCGAGGTGGGATCCTCCAGAGACCCTCAAACTCAATCCCGGTCCCCCCCCACTGCCACCTCCTCGAGCCTCTTCTCCCTTTCGGCCCCCCTGAACATCCGCCTCAAACTCCTCCGATGCCGGATCGTCGCCTCGCGGCCGCGGGGGGGACCGGGAGTGCCTCCCTCCCTGCAGCTCCCCACATCTCCCCGTCTCTTGCAGCCCTTCTCCGATGCGGGGTCCCCTTCTGGCGGCCGCCGGGGGAGCCATGGGGGGCGCGGGGGGTCCCCTGGCCCGCACCATTCGCGCCAAGCTGACGGCGGCCCTGCAGCCCACGCACCTGGAGGTGCGGGACGACTCCCCCCGCCACGGAGGCCCCCCCGGCGCCGAGACGCATTTCGGGGTGCTGGTGGTGAGCGGGCGCTTCGCGGGGCTGCCCCTGCTCCAGCGGCACCGCCTGGTGCATGAGGCACTGCGGGCGGAGCTGGCCGGGCCCCTGCACGCCCTGCAGGTCATCGCCCGCACCCCCCAGCAGTGGCAGAGCGACCCCCGCGCCCCCCCCGCGCCCCCTTGCCTGGGGGGCTCCAAGCGGGAGCGACGCCGCGGGGACAGGGAGGAGCAGGAGGAGGCGCCGGGGCAGCAGTGACAGCCCGGGAAGCCCCCCAGGAACAGCACGGGACTCCCAGGACCCCCACCCTAGTGTCAGCGCAGCGGATGGAGCCTGGAGTTGGGGGGGGAAAAGAAGTAATGGGGGTGAAACACACCCCCCCCATCATGCTCAGCCCCCGCATCCCATATCACCCCCAGCCTGGACCCACCCAACCACCCCCGTGTTCTCACCCTGGGGGGGGGATTTTTGGGGTGTCCCCCCCATTTAATGTCCGAATAAATTCAATTAAACATGTTCTGGGGGCAGCTGAGTCTGGAGAACCTGGAGGGGGGAGGCGGGGAGGGAGGATTTGGGTAATTTTGTGCTTTTTTGGGATGTTTTTTCCATTTTAATTAATTTACAAACACCTGAAACTACAGCACAGCACGACAGAGCTACGGGGGGGCCGGGGGGCCCCAAAGACCGAGGAGCTACACCGAGGAGGGGACAAAGCACACAGGGGCTGCTTGGAATGGGAGGGGGCTGCCTGGGGGCCGGGGGGGGCTCCTGGGTGGCTCTGACCAATCCTGCCCAGCCCTGAGGGGCTGATTGGGTGGGGCAGGCAGAGCATGGGGGACCCCCACAAACTCCAGGTTTTGAGGGGGCACAGCACTGGGACCCCCCTGAACCCCGATTTCTTTTGAGGAGGGCACAGCACTGGGGACCCCTTGTACCCCGATTTTTTGGGGGGTAGGGGCTGTTTGTGCTTTGCAAACCGCTGGTGGTTTTGGGCTGGGGGGAGGTAAAATGGGGTGCAGGGGAATATTGTGGTTGAGGCGTTAAAAGGGGGGGGGGGGGGGACATGGGGATGCAGGGAGGGAAAGGGGCTGGGAGGAGGAAAAGAGGGTGCAAGGAGCCGCCCACGCCCCCCCCCTCACCCACACCAGCCTCCCTCTCATAGGGAAAATCCTTTAAAAATCAGTTAAAAATCACTAACTGGCAGTTTTGGGGGTCCCCTGCTGCTGCACCCCAAATGAGACCAAGGGCTGGGACTGTTGCTGGGGGGGCTGTGCTTTACACCCTGAAAGTTGGGCACCCAAAAGTGGGGGCATCCTGGGGGAAGGGGGGCATGTGCTTTAATGGGGGGCACCCTAAAATTGTCAGGCAGCCCCGAGGGGATTCTGCGCCCCCAACTGCACCCCCCAAAGGGACCTGCACCCCAATATCCTGTGCCCCCCGAGGCATTGCTGAGGCACTCCAAGGGCTCTTGCTCCCCAATAGGCCAACCCCAAGTGCCCCCCAAATCTGTGGATGTTTTGGGGACCCTGCTGGGTGCCCTCCATAGGGATGGGGAAAATGAGGCACAGGGGTCCCCCCACACCCAGAGATTTCATCCTCCTCCTTCTCAGCTCCGCAGGGATTTGGGGGATGCACAGAGATATGGGGGTGCAGAGGGCCTGTGTCATTCCCCCCTCGATGCCTGGGCCCCCCTAAATCCTGCCCCACAGCCCCCCAGGAACGAGCAGCAACTCACATAGGGGGTGACACCAAGAAAAGAAATTGGGGGGCTGAAGGGGTATTGGAGGTTGAGGGAGGTTGGGGAGTCAGGGGGGGCATTTGGGGGGTTGGGGGGAGTTTGAGGTGTTGGGGAGGTTTTGGGGGTACAGGGGGATCTGGGGGAGGGGGGGTCCAAGTGCAAATGAAAAAGATCCCAAATGCTCCAAGAAGACGTTTCACAGTGTCTAACGCGACTAATCCCAGGGGCATGAGGGGGGGAAACGCTGGATTTGGGGGGTGCCCCGGGGAGGGGGTCCCTCTCCCCCAGCCCCCCATCACTGCAGGACCTGCCCCCGTGTCTCGGGCAGTTTGAGGGCCAGGGAGCTGCCGAGGGCCAGCGCGGCTGAGGCCAACAGGATGGGCACGGCCTTGGTGATGCCCACAAAGGATGTGAAGATGCTGATGCCCAGCACGGCCGCCAGCTTGCACAGCGCATTCAGGAACCCAAACGCCGTCGTCCTGGGGAGGACAGGGAGGGCTGGGGTTGGTGGGGGCACCCCCGGGGGTAGGGGAGGGTACCCAGCCTCGGGGGGCACCTGCAGAGGGCAGGTGGCACCCCAAAACAGGCACCTGGAAGCCTGAAATGGGCACTTGGAGGCCTGAAACAGACACCCGGCACTCCAAAATGGCAACTCAAAACCCTTAAATGTGCATCCAGCACCCTAAAATGAGTACCCAGCAGCCTGGGGCTGGCAGGCAGCACCCAGAAACAGGTACCGAGCAGCTGGTAACCCACACCTGACACCCAGCACCCCAAAACCTGTACCCAGCAGCTGGTACCTCCAGAACTTCCTGAGCAGGACTCCACGTGTCACCCAGAACCCAAACTCTCCCACCTGGCCCCCAAAACATTGCCCCCAGCACCCAAAACCTCCCACTTGGCACCCAAAAACCTCCACACCTAAATGCTCCCACCCTGCACCCAGAACCTCCCACCTGGCAATCGAAACTTCCCACCCAAAACCAGTTTTTGGTTTCGCACCCAAAACCTCACTCCATGCACCCAAAACCTCCATTCCAGGCCCCCACCTCTTGTCAGAGGGGTACAGCTCCACGGTGAGCACGTCGAGCGCGTTCCAGGAGGCAATGCTGACCCCCCCAAAGAGGCAGAGTAGCGCAATCATGGCAGACTCGCTGTTCCCAAAGGACAGGAAGAAGCAGCTGACGCAGGACATGACACTGGAGCCGGCTGGAGGACACGTGCACACGTCAGAGCACAGGGAAACTGAGACAGGAGGTGGGACTGGGGGGGCTGGCAGTCCCCAAAGGGGGAAGGAGATGGGGGTGACCCACTGGGAGGGACAGAGAAGTCCCCAAGAGATCAACAGAGATGGAGGTGACCAGCAGGTGGGAGGAGGATCAGGAAGGTCCCCGAAGGGGTGATGGAGGTGGGGTCACCTAGCGGGGTAGTGCCCTAAAGGTGATGGTGATGGAGTGACCCAGCAGGTGGGAGGTGGGTCAAGAAGATCGAGAGCCTGGTTTGGGCTGGAAGGCACCTCCAGGACCCCCCTGCCCACCCTCCTGCCAAAGGCAGACCAGGCCGCCCCGAGCCCATCCCGCTGCCCACCCAGCATGCGCAGGCGGCCGATCTTGTCCATGAGCAGGGCCGAGACGATGTTCCCAGGGAGCACAGCCAGAGTGCCCAGGAAGCTGACGAAGTAGATCATGTAGGCATTGTTGTCATCACTGAAGTCCAGCTGGCAGCCCTCCTTGTTGTGCAGGAACGTGCTGTTCACCACCCGGCTGTTGATGAACTTGTACTCGAAGAGATCTGGGAGGAGAGGGGGCCATGGGGTCACCCCGTCTCCTTGGGGACCTGCCTGGCCCTCCACCACCCCTTTGGGGACCACCCTGGTGGGTCACATTACCTCTACCACCCCAACTCCATCATCCCACTGGGGACTTTCCTGACCCTCCTCCAACCTGGTGTCTCACTCCCATCTCCATCAACACCTTGGGGGCCACCCTGGTGGGTCACTCCCTCCATCCACCTGGGATCCCGTGCCCCCACCTGTGTTGTAGAAGACGGTGGAGATGAAGGTGCAGTTCTTGAAGAATGTGTTGCTGGAGGTGATGTCCTCAAAGTAACACTCCTCAAAGAGCGAGTCCTCAAATGTCACTGACTTCATCTTCAGCCCGATGAACCTGTAGGGGGAGACGGGAGGGAGGCCCTGCCTGCCCCCCACCCCTGTGCTGAGCAGCCCCAGGCTCAGCACCCCCAGGCTCAGCCCTCCCTCACTCACTTGTCATTGAAATACTCCCCGCCACGGTGCACCTGGTTCTCCAGGGTGAAGTTGAAGGTGAAGTGCCGAACCTTCTCGCGCGTGAAGAGCTTTGTGCGCGATGCATACTCAATGCTCTGCAGGTGCTTGATCATGTCTGGGAACCACACGGTGAGCCCGTAGTAGCTGCGGAGACAGGGGTGAGCGGGCACCACACACCTGGGGTTCCCAGTGCCAGCCCAGGGCTCCCAGAGCCAGCCCTGAACTCCTAGGGCCAGCCTGTACTATCCCACTGATACTTGTTCCATTTCGTCCCACCCAGTGCTGCCAGGGTCCATCTCAGTCCTGTCCCAGTGCTCCCAGTCCCCACCCAGTGCTGCCTAGCTCCATCCCATCCCTTCCTAACCTGGTCCCATCCTGTCCCACTCCCAGCCCAGTGCTGCCAGTTCCCTCCCGGTCCCACCCCGCAGCACCTGAAAGACATGGTGAACCACACCGCCATCATCATTAGTGTCACCCGCCGGTACTCAGGCACGAAGCACTGCTGGAAGTTGCTCCAGACCTGCGGAAGGACATGGGACATGACAGGGACATGGGAGGTGACAGGGGGCACATGGGGCACAGGGACCCCTGGGCAGCTCTGGCCACACCTGTTGGGACAGGTTGAGGCATCGGACCAGCCAGCGCCGGTACCATGTCCCGGTGTCTGACTGGATCTCGATGAGCTCGTCCTCCCGCTTGATGGTCTTGATGTGGGTGACCTGTAGGGGGGACAGTTTGGGGACACCAGGAAGCACCAGGGCCCCACCTTGTGCCTCCATTTTCCCACCTGTTACAACAGTGCTGCATCTCACAGGTGGTGCTTTTCCCGGAGGTGGGAAGCGCACCCCTGCTCCTGGAGGACACCCCACCCTCGCTTGGGTTGCTGGGGACTCCAGGGCTCAGCCCTGGGGGGTCCTTACCGAGAAGACCCTCTCGGGGTGGCCCTTGGCCCTCATGTTGGTGTCATGGACCTGCTTCAGCACCATCCAGGCCTCATCGTGCTTCCCATTCTGTTAAGGGCAGGGACAGGTCACCCTGGGACACCCTGGACCTGAACCCCGACCACCCCATCAGCGGTCCCTGCCTGGGTTCCACTCCCCACCTGGGTCCTGCCACCCACCTGGGGATCCCTCCACAATCTTCATCACCTCCTCAGGGTCCCTCATCCCTCTGGGGTCCCTGGCTGGGTCCCATCACCCACTTGGGGGTTCCTGCCCAGTTCCACCCTCTCCAACACCATGTGGGGCTTCCTGTCCAGGCCCCCCTGGGGATCCCTGTCTGGGTTGCCCCATCTCCGTCCCCCACCTGGGTGTCCCTTCCTGGGTCATGCCACCCTCCACTCCAGGTCCCTGATGCACTCCAGATTCCCCTCAGGACACAGCCATGCCCTCCCAGACCCCCACCTCAAGGTAGAAGCGTGGGCTCTCGGGCATTGTGGTGAGCGCCCCAATGGCAAAGACCGAGGGGAAGGCGCAGACGAGGACAAAGACCCTCCAGCTGTGGAATTGGTATGCGGAGCCCATCTGGAAGCTCCAGCCTGGACAGGGACAGGACATGGTAGTGGGGCCGAGCCCTGGCACACCCCCTGTGCGCCGCCGGCCCAGGGCTCCTACCATAGTGGGGGATGATGGCCCAGGCCATAGCGGAAGCGTAGATGCCCCCGATCATCCAGAACATGCAGAGCCAGCTCAGGTGCTCCCCGCGCTTCTCCTGTGCCAGGAACTCCGAGAAGTAGGAGAAGACGATGGGGATGGAGCCGCCGATGCTGGGGATGGAGGGGAGGGAGTGGCATCACCCCCCGCCCCACATCCCACCACACACAGGGGGAGATCAGCCCCTGCTCTGGGGGTCCCTCCGTGGCTGGGCCCCCCTTACCCCACGCCTGAGAGCAGGCGGCAGAAGAGGAAGGTGCCGTAGCCCTGGACGAAGGAGGAGAAGAAGGCGAAGACGCTGTTGACGGAGAGGGAGATGAGGAGGCACTGCCTTCGGCCCAGCCGGTCGGCCAGCCCGCCCCACACGAACGCGCCCACCATCATGCCCAGGTACACGATGAGTCCTGGGGAGGGGGACACACAGCGAGGTCAGTCCCAGGGGACCCAAGGACCTGCACCCCGAGTCACCTGGCAGAGGGAGAGCATCCTCGGCACTGGGGGTGGGGGGTAGGCAGGGACCCTCTCCTCAAGACGCTGGGTCCCCTTGAAGGGAGGGGACAGAATCCCCTGTGAATGGGTGGTGGGGGTTGTCCCCCTGCTCTGCTCGGGGACTGTGGGACATGGGGGGCAGATGTGCCCCCAGGACCCCCACACCCAGCCCCTCCCCCTGTCCCAAGTTTGCCAGATCTCAAGGATGGGGGGCACTGGTATCCCCTGGGATTTGGGGGAGGGTGTCAAGCTCCAGTGGGCATCACAGAGAAGGGGGGAAAGCCATCAAACAAAGCCACCCACAGCCCCCCAAACCCAGTCTCAGCATCCACTAATCAGCCCAAGTTTCTGAGCTCGCTCCCTGCAGCTGCCCCTTGCCATTGCTCACTTGGGAAGCAGTGTGGGACTGGGAGGAGGATGGTGGGAGCCCTGTGCCCAGGGGGTCCTGCATCCCTCCTTGTCCCCACATCCCTTCCTGGACCCCATACCTCATGGCCTCATCGCCCCTCAATTCTTCCTGTGTTCTTCCATAGACCCTGTAACCCCCCACATCTCCCTGAGCCCCCATGTCCTTCTACATCCCCAACTCCCTGTGCCCCCACCCTCCTGTGCTTCTCTGGCCCCTCAATGTGTCCCCGTGCCTCCCTACATCCTACATGTCTCTCTGTATCCCCATATCCCTCATGGGACACCCCCCACATCTCTCCACATCTCCCAGTGCCCCTCCATGTCGCCCTGATCCTCCTGTCCCCATGACTGTCCCCGATCCCGTGACTCTCCCCTGTCTATGACTCCCATATCCCCCTACCTGCACCCCGTGCCCCTCTCCTCACCCAGCATGCCCTTGTTGGAGTCGGAGAGGCACATGTCCTTCTCGGCGCTGGGCAGGACAAAGCCCACCACGAAGACCTCGACGCCGTCAGCCATGAGGGCCAGGCCCAGGACAAAGTAGAGGGTCCACTGGAAGCGGCCGTGGCCACACTCCTGCAGGATGAGCTCGTACTGCTGCGCCAGCTCCTCCCTGTCCTTCCTCCGCTGCCCCTCGCTGTCGTCAAAGGTGCCGGCGGCCGCCGCGGCCCCCAGGCGCTCCCCCCCCTTCAGTGACTCCTGCCGGGGGATCCCTTGGTACTCGCCCTCGTAGATCTCATCCTCCTCGTCGTGGCCCTCAGTGGCATCGCTGGACACCCCCTCCTCCTCGTTGGCCCCCTCGCCCCCCCGGTAGTAGCCATCCTGGGGCGCGTAGTCTTCGTCGTCCTCCTCCTCCTCGAAGCGGGAGTAGGAGCGCCGGGTGTACTCGTCCTGCACTCGGTCCATGCCCCGGCTCACCTTCTTGGCCGCGTGCTTCTTCACCTCCTTGGCGATGTCCTTGGCGCCGCGGATGAACGCGGTCCGGTCCCGGAACGACTCGTCCATGGTGCCGGCGGGATGGGACGGGGCACCGGGGGTGGAGGGGGGAGGTTTCTGCGTCGGAGGCTGCGCCCTCAGGCCCGGGGTGCGGGTAGAGGGGTGACGGCGCTACCCATCCGTGGGAGGGGGTGTGGGAGGACCCTGGATGCCGGCCTGGACCTGGGAAGCCCGGAGACAACCAGGGCTGAGTTTCGATGGGAGTGGCCCTGCATCCCACCTTGCACTTTGTCTCTGTCTCAGATGGAAACAGGAGGATTTGGAGACCCCCCGGTGAAGTGGCAGGTGGGTCACCACGGGGCGCAGAGGGGGCTGGGGACAGGCTGAGAGACACTGGCCCCTTCCCCTCACTTGGAGGACCGCAGCTCCCACAGTTCACTGGGACCCCCCCAGCCCCCCTGGATCCATCCCTTCTGCATTCATCCCAAAGGACAGAGGGAGCTGGGGGGGACATCAGGGGCATGCCTGCCCCCGAGTGTCCCCATTCCATCCCGCCAGGACTGCGAGTCACCCCAAAAAACAAGGCCATCAGCAGGTCTGGACTGAAGCCCCCCATTTCCTTGGGCACCACAGGGGCGATGAAGGGATCAGCACCCAAGGGCATGGAGGTCCCCAAGCCCTCCCAGCACTGCCAGTGCGCCGGGTGGGTGGCTCAAGGTTTGGTCCCTCAGGGGATCCCTCGGGGGGGTCCCTTGAGTGACAGTGACCCACGTGTGCCAGGCCACGCTCACTGCGGGAGCTCCCAGGCGGGATTTACTGTGGGAGATGCCAGCGCCGGCAGATGCTGACCCAGCCCAGGGGGGCTGGGGATACCACAACTCCCCTGGGGTTCAGCCCTGGGGAAGGAGAGGGGCATCCAGATACCTGGGGGTGGCATCTCCTTGTCCCCTCACATCAAGGCATCCCGCTCCCTCTTCCCCAGCCCAGCATCCCTGCACCCACTGCACAGAGCCCAGCTCAGCTCGTGACAGGGATGGACCTGCAGCCCCCAGCCCGATGCTGCTGCTCCACCCGCAGGGGCCGTCGTGACCCCCCCAAGCGCTATTTTTATCACCGGCGAGGCGGGAAGAAGCTGTGGGCAGAGGGACACAGCCGGTGATGTATCCCCCCCTGCCCAAGCAAGGGGACAGGGCACGCGGGGACGCTAAATTTAGCCCATTGGAAACCCTGGAAGGAGGGGGGCTGCGGCACAGCATGGGCCCCCATTCCTGAGTGGAGCCAGGCAGGTGATTTCACAGGATAAAATGGCAAATTCCCCCCATATCCTCCCCTCCGGCTGGGGGCAGACCCCAGTTCCCTCCCTGGGGGTCCCATGGGCCTGTGAGGCCCCTGGAAGGGGCCGATCCATGACCAAGGTCATTTTGCTCCAGCCAGGCTTGCAGCTCCCTTCAGAACCTCCCAATGTGGGGCCGGCATTCCACAGACCGGGAGGTATTGGGGGCCAGGAGAAGGAATGGGGGAGCAGGGAGAGGCTGGGTGCACGGTGAGGAAGAGGATGGGCTGGGGAGCAAGGTCACTGCTGGCTCCATGACAGAGAGCTGTACAAACCAGGGAGCCTTGAGCGGCCAAGCTGATGCCAGGAGCCAGCACTGGATGAGATCAGGGGTTTGATCCCACAAGAAATCCAGAAATCCCACGGACCACAGTCCCCGAAACGCAGGAGCCAGGGGGGTCCCCAAAAATGCCCGTCGGGGGGCTGAACATGCTGCTGGCCCTGCAGCCCCGTCGTGGCGTTGGACAGCCCTGGACAAGGTTATCAGGTATGGATCCGTCTCCTCCTGCCACGCATCCGAGCAGAGCCAGGGATCTATGCAACCACGCACCTCAAAACCCCCGGGGGTCCCACGCTGGGGGTCTGCGTGCTCCCCCCCCCGCAGCCCCCAGCCTCCCTGCGGAATGCCAGGAACATGGCGACAAGGGGGAAGAGTGGGAAATCGCTCGTGCCCAAGGTCACCCCCCAACACCCCTCTGCTACCCCTTCCCCAAAAGCCCCCGGTTCCCCCCTCCCATCCCTGCGGCGAATTCCCGATCCCCTCCGGCTGCTCTGCGGCCACAGGACGGCGCGGGGGGATGACAGGAGCCCCCAAAAACGCACATCCAAAGGCAGAGCCTTTGGCTCCAGAGAAGGTTTTCCAGGACAAAATGGCCACAGCAAGTGGGATGGGGAAGCCGAACCCCGAATCCATCAGCGGCTCCGAGGATGCCGATTAACGCCGCGGGGAGGAGAGATGCGGGCTATAAACACGTTTTGTTCCCCCTTACCTGGCTCAGCCGTCGCCTCGCTCCAGCTCCAGCTCCAGCTCCTTCCCGGCGCCGGCGAGGGGGATGCTCCGGCGAGGAAGGATGCTCGGGAAGGGATACGGCGAGGAAAGAGGATGCTCCGGCAGCGACACGGCGCGACAGCAGCTCCCGAGTACCAGCGCTACCACCGCAGCCTCCGCCGCACACACGGAGCGCTGGGAGAGTCCATCGGCGCAGCCCCGGGAAGGGAGGGATCAACCACGGCACGCGGCGGGCCGGGGGGGCTCGGCGGGGGCGGGGGGCTCGCCCCACCGAGGGGGGGGGATGGAGCCCCCGGGATGCGCAAGGGGAGCTCCCGCGGGATCGGGGTTCCCGTGATGGAGCTGCGGGGATGGACCCGCTCCGGAGGCTGCGGATGGCGGGGAGCGGCCGCTGGGATGGGGGCATGAGCCGGCGGCCCCCCCGGATCCCTCGGCGAAGCTCAGCCCTCCCGCTCCCCCCCCAGCACGGCTGAGTCACGGCCTCCGCGGGGCTGGACTGGGATTTTTTGGGATCAAATCATCCCTGCCTGGGCTGGCCAGACCCGGCCCCTAGGCTGCAACACGACACAAAAGGCCCCGATGAATTTTTTTAGGGGGCTTACGTCCGGGGAGGCACATCGCAAAATGGGGTGTCCAAACCAACCCCCATTTTCCCATGGATCGCTTCCCGAGGGTGGGAAACCGGGACCCGCGGTTCTCCAGCCCCGTAGCCCCAGGGCTATGGGGTGCTGGGTGCTCCTGGGACTGGCGGAGTTCGGAGTGGGGGGTCCCCACTGTGAGCAGGGCTGGGGGTGCTCGCAGAAGCAAGATCTTCCCTGAGCCCTCTTCACTGGCATTCCAATGTTCCCAGAGCCCCTTCATCCTGCATCCCAACATTCCCAGAGCCCCAACCTTCCCTGAACCCCCCCTCCTCCTGCATCCCCTGCAATGAGTTGACCCAGTCTCAGCTTCCAGGGTGTCAACCCCAGAGCCCCACAATCGGTCAGGACTCATTAAGATTAGCACTTCACCCCTCAGGCTAGAAAACAGGGATGGGGGACCAGTCTGCATGGGTGGTGCCAGCACAGGGAAGGATTCAGAAACCCGGGAGTTGAGAAGAAATTGTGACATTCATTGTTGGAAAAAAACCCAAAAGGGGGATGGAACTGCAGGAAAAGGCTGGCAGTCGAGGAGCATCCCCGAGAACTGGGCAGCACCAGGATCCAGGCTGTGCCCTCCGGAGATGATGTGCTCGGTGAGCCCCAGCCCTGGGGGGGAGTGAGTGCCACATCCTCAGGCACCCGGTGACTCATGTGCCACTGTCCCCGCAGAGCTCCCATCCCCTGCTTCGGTCTGCTTGGCCCCGGGGTTTTTTTGTGGATCATCAGAGGGAACAGGCTTGACAGCAGGACAGAGAATGGCTCCTCCTGTCCCGAGGGCCCCATTTGTATCTGCCAGGGCCTAAAACCCGAGGGGGTGGGATAGAGCTGAGGGGAATGGGATAAAAACAGGGGAATGATGAGATAAAGGAAGGGGGGGGGGGGGAATGGGATAAAATGGGAGGAAAAGGGAGAAAATCAGGGCTGACAATGGAATACAATCAGGGGGAAGATAGGATGTAACTGGGAATGACAGGATTAACACCAGGGATGATGGGATAAAACTGGGGGTGACAGCGGCCATGATGACTGTCCATGCAGGGAGATTGGCTGCCCTAGGTGGATCCTGGTGGCTTCCATGAGTGAGGAGCAGAGAAATGCTACCCTGGTGCTCCCTGGATCCAGATGGGAATCACCGGATTCTTCGGATACTGAAGATCTCTTAAGCCCCTTGGCTCTCAGCACCACAGGGAACCCCCATTCCCACACCACACATCCCACCCCTCTCCACCTAAATCCACTCTACCAGTCCACGTGGGATTCTCCCCACATTTCTGGAAACGAAGGATCAGGAGCTGGTTCCAACCTCGTCCCTCCCTCCCTAGCCCATCCATACCCTAGGAATTCCCACCTGGATGACAAGGCGAAGCGCAGCCTCGGCACAGAAGACACTGGGATGTAGAAGGGAGCAGCATATTCCCACCTCCATGTCCCCCCACAAACTCCCAGCTCTTGGAGGCTCTCGCACTGCCCAGGGGCAGGAGAAGCCTCTTGGAGATTCCCCAGGGGAATGTTAGACTTTAGTTAAACCTTGGCACCAGAACATTCCAGAGTCAAACCTCAGCTCCCTGGATTTGGGCAGTGATGGCTCAAGAATGGGAATCCAGACGTTCCTATGGGGCAGCTGAAGAGAGCACACAGCTCTTCCAGGCTTACGATTGGAGCAGGGATCAGACCATGGATCAGCTCTGAAACTCCTCAGGCCCCGAATCCCTCCAGCCTGGTTCTTCCCAACGACCCAGGGAGGGAAGAGATCTCAGCTGGTGACAAACAGGCAGAGCCTCATCCCCAATCCGGGGACCCTCTTGGTTCCCAAATCCTTTATTTGCAAGTGGGTGGCCACTGCTTTCCATACAAAACCAACAAATCCAGCAAAAAGGAGCTTGGAAAAGCTTCCAGGGCAAGAGAAATGGGAGGAGGCAGGGAGAATGAGGAAAAACACTATAAAAAGACATGGGGGGAAGAAATGGAGAGAGAAGGGAGGAGTAGGGGATGTCCCCCAGCCCTTGGCAGGAATGGGAATGTTGATACGAGGGGCTGTGGAAGGCTGAGGAGGGAGAGCAGAGAGTCCCCCACCTCTCAGGGCAGGGGTCCCCGCAGGGGCCCGCGGGGGGGGACTCCAGGGGGTCTCTGTGCTGGCCGAGGGGGCAGTGGGACCCTCTGATAGCCGTAGGGGGGGGGCCGGGGGGGCCCGTTGTAGCCGTGGGGCGGCATCAGCGGGGGAGGCCCACGCAGCCCATGGTGCGGCAGTGGGCCAGGATGACCTGTGGGGGACAGGGGGGTCAGCGCCAGGGGGAAAGGACAGAGCCCCCCAAGCCCCCTGGAGGGGCATGGCCCACTGGCCCCAACCCTCCTCCCAAACATCCCATGAGGTGCCCACCACACCCCCACCCAGGGGTGCCACATCCAGCAGGTGCCCCCAGCTTGGCCAAAACTCCCTCTGTGTGGGGGTCCCAGAAACGTCTCCCAGGACCCCTGTGGGCACAACAGGCCTCCAGAACCATCCCAAAGCCGTGGATATTCCAATGGGGGTTTGCAGGGTCCCCGTCACAATGAGAAAACTCCGCCAAGACCCCAGAACGGGGGGTGCCAGGTCCCCCACGTCTTGCCTCACGCCCGGCTGCACATCCCCTCCTCCCACCCCTGGAGCAGAGCCCCCCCAGAACAGATCCCACTCACCCATTGGAGATCCGAAGTGCGGCCCCCGGGGTGGGAGCCCCATGGGGGGGGGGCCAGGGTGGGGCATTCCTGGGGGGGGCCGGGGGGGCGGCTGCCCTCCGGAGCCTGGTGGTCCCGGGTGGTGCTGCCCCATCCCAGGTGGCCCATGGTGCACCTGCATCGGTGGCATTCCTAGGGGGATGATGGAGTTAGGGGTGCCAGGAAGCAGGGAAACAGCTCCGGGCACCCCCAGGGACTGAAATTCCAGCTGGGTCTGGAATTCCAGCTGGGTCTGGAAAGCGTGGGTGCAGAGGGGCTTCTGCTGCCAAAAAGGGGCTTAAAGAGGAGGGAACGCAGAGCTTTTTGGCAAGAGGAAAGGGCTTGGATGCAAGTGTGTGGGAAAAGAGATGGGATAGTGACTGTGTACCGCCCGGGGACAGTGAGGAATCCCCATTCCTGGAGATTTTGGACAAGCTCCCAGAGTGATCCAGAGCTGGAAGCTGCCCTGCTCCAATTGGAGCAGCCAGGGTCTCCCCAAACCTCCTTTTTCCAAATTATCCCATTTTGTCCCATTAAAAAAAAAACCAAACAAAAAAAAACCCCAAACAAATGATTCTTTCCTCCCCCTGGGAAGCTCCTGAGCCTGGTTTTTCCTGCCTGGGTGTAATTGGCTCTGCTCAGGCCCTGCAGCATCTGCTCCTGGCGTGGCCAGAGTAGGATCACACAAAGCTCCCTAATCAGGGTGGCTCTGGAGCCACAGGATCAAACAAATCCCAGAGAATCATTAAATTGCACATTTCACAAAGTTTTGTGCTTTTGAACCTGGAGCTGAGATGCAAACACAGCTCCTTCCCAGGACCACAGGGCCAAAATGTGGGGAAATCAGGGAAAAAAACCTGGTTTCATTGAATTAATAATGCCAAAATTAGCTCCTGCCTTCCTTCTCTGCATCACTGCCTTCGCACGTGCCTTCCTTCCTTCCCGCGTCCCTGCCTCCCTGCATCCTGCACCTTCCCACCCCAAGGCAACCAACACCTCTCCCTGCTCAGGTGCCTCCCAGACAGCAAGGACTTCCTGAATTCCCCAAATCCTTCAGCAATCACATCTCCCGCCCCACTCCCAGCCCCATTCCCGGCCAGCTCCGTACCTGGGTGGTGCATCCCTCCCGGTGGGAAGGGGTGCGGGTGGGGAGGGTGTCCCCCAGCAGGGGCGGCTCCCGAGGGGGGTCCGGGGGCTCCAGCGCCTGGTGGCATCGGCGGGGGGGGCATGGCCGGGGGCATCCCAGGGGGCAGAGCTCCGGGCGGCGGCACCGGCGGCGGGAAGGAGCCAGGGGGAGGCAGGCCTGGAACACACAGCGAGAATGAGGGCGAGGGGAAAAAACATCCCACCAGAAAAACACGGGAAAGGAGGTGGGAATTGGGAGGGGCAGTGTGGAAACGGGGCATAACAGCAGGATGCTGGGACAGCACCTCGGGCTCTGCCCCAGAGAGGTCTGTCACCCACCTGGGGGGGTGACCCCAGGCCCCAGCGCGGTGACCACGGGTGTGGGCACGGACGGGGGTGGGGGGGCGTCTGCAAAGAGCTGGTGGGGCCGGTCGGCCTGGGAGAGGGGGTTCTGAGCTGCCAGCAGTCGCTCGGCCGCTGAGCCATGCCGCTCGCCCTTGGAGTCCTTCTTGAAGGCATAGGACACGGTGATGGGGCGGTTGCACAGGTACTGCCCGTTCATGGCCTCAATGGCCGCGTCCGACGCATCGAAGCTGGCAAAGTTGATGAAGGCGTAGCCCTTGGAGTTGCCCGTGTCGGGGTCCCGCATGATCTTGGGGGTCTGCAGGATGACCCCAAAGGCGCTGAAGGTGTCGTAGAGCAGCTTCTCGTCGATCTCAGGGTCCAGGTTGCCAATGAAGATGTTGGCGCCCACGTCCAGGTTCTTGTTGTGAGCCGAGGCCTTGTTCACCCGGATGGGTTTCCCATAGAGCTTGATCATGTTCATGATCTTGATCGCGTAGTCGGCGTCCTCCTCGCTCAGGAACTCCACGAAGCCATACCCTGGGGGACCCCAAAGGGGCTCAGGGGGACGCCAATGCGGGTTCAGGGGAAAGGCAAGAGACCTCAAAGGGACTTCATGGGGGACCCCAAAAGGACTTCAGGACAGAAAGAGACCCCCCCGCACCCCCTGACTTGATCTAAACCTCACCTGATTTAAAACCCAAGCTGACTGAAAACCCCATTTAATTATTGACTGAAACCCCCTCGATTTCATTTAAACCTCACTTAATACCTGATTCAATCCCCACTTAATTTAAACCCTGGGGCCCCGACACCTCCCGAGGGACGGAGGATGAAATCCCTCCCTTCCATACCCCGATCCCACCCCCAGCTCTGCCCCTCGTTGGGATGTGGGGGTCCCTCACCCTGGTGCTGGCCCGTGACCCGGTCCTTGGGCATGTGCGTGTTGACCACGGGCCCGGCCTGCAGGAAGAGCTCCCAGAGCAGGGGCTCGCTGACCTTCTCGTCCAGTCCCCCCACGTACACCGTAGCATCTGCGGGGAATCGAGGTCAGAGCCGGGACACGCGCGGGTAACGGGGGGCTCAGGGCTGACACCACTCAAGTAAAGCCCCCCGAACCCGAAGCCCCCCCAGTCAGTCCTTAATCCAGGAGGCGGCCCCTCAGCCCTCCTTTTTCCTTCGGGAAACCAGAGCCCCCCCATGGCCCCAGAACGCCCCCGGCGCTCCCCTCCGTGTCCCCAGGGAGCCCAAAGTCCCCTCCAGTGCCTTCCCGTGTCCCCAGGATACACCAAGGACTCCCCATTCCCCCCAGAATCCTCCCCAGCACTCCCGCTGCCCCTAGTGTACCCAAGGTCGCCACAGAACCCCCGCGGTGTCCCCGTCAGTGCCCACAACACTGCCCTTAGCTCCCCGCTGTCCCCGGTGCCCCCAGACATTCCCCCGCCGCTCCCACCCTGGTTCCTCTCCGAAATCGGCCCCGCCGCCATCTTATCCCGCTCCCGTTCCGCGCGCGCGGCGCCGCACGCACGCAAGCACGCACGGCGCGTGTGACGTCAACACGCAAGCCTCGCATCCGTGGGATGACCGGAAGTGATGACACGGAGAAGGCGCGGCCGCCATCTTGGGTGTGGGCGGGAGGGGCGGGCAGGGGCAGCTGCCCTTCTGTCGCGACATCGCCATCGCGGCCAGGAGCGCCCTCAGTGCGCGGGCTCCTCAGGGCCAGATGATCCCAGTGCCGGAGGTGCCAGTTCAGGACTCCCGCAGCATCCCCATCCCCATTCCAGTCCCATCCCATCCCCACTGCCATCCCCATCCCATCCCATCCCCATTCCAGTCCCATCCCAGCTCCTCCAATCCCCATCCCTGAGCTCCTCGAGCCTCATGGAGGCAGCATAAATTTAATGGAAAACCGTGACCACGCAGTGTCCGTCCAGCATCGGGGACACCTCGGGACCCGCCGCTCTGCCCTTCCTGGGACCCCCCAGGCACCCAGAGAAGAGCCAGGAGCAGCTGGAGGCGCTGGGCTCTTCCAGAGTGATCCTGGCAGCGTCCCAAAGCTGGGGTGGGGTCAGGTGCGCTCTGGGGTCTCAGTGAGGTCTCCGCAGGTTCCAGGTGCGGAGCCGCTCCTGGAGC
Organism: Aphelocoma coerulescens; assembly: GCF_041296385.1. NCBI lineage: Eukaryota > Metazoa > Chordata > Aves > Passeriformes > Corvidae > Aphelocoma > Aphelocoma coerulescens. Next base: position 716,586 of record NC_091038.1, read on the forward strand.
AGCTCCAGCTCCTCAGCCAGCCCGGCCAGGGATGGGGCCAAGCGCCCGCGCTGTCAAGAGACCACGTCCGGCATGGGAGGGGGACGTGGGATGGGGACACAGGACACGGGACACGAGGATGGAACAGAGACACGGGGCACGGATGGGACAGGAACCCAGGGACAAGAGCATGGATAGGGTGGAGTGTTCATTGTTGGACAGGGACACAAGGATGGTTACACAGGACAGAACGTCCAGCACAAGACAGGGACACACAGGGACAGGGTAGGATGGATGGACATGAGGTCCGTCCATCCATCCATCCATCCATCCATCCATCCATCCATCCATCCATCCATCCCTCCATCTCCCCTGCTGGACACACAGATAAGGTTAGTTGGATGGACACAAACTGAGTCCAGCCTCAACCCCTGCCCAAGCAGCAGGACAGGCTGGGACCCCCCAAACTGGGACCCCCCAAACCAGGACCCCCCAGGCCCCAGTCTTTCCCCGTGCCTCAGTTTCCCCAGTACCTGTTCCTGGGGCAGCCCCCTGAGGTAGCAGCGGTGCCAGAGCCGGATGCAGGGCCCGGCGGTGCAGGGCAGGAGCAGCCCCGGGGGGGGGCAGCAGCCCCCCAAGAGCCCCCCCTGCATCCCCCAGCTCTCTGGGGGGGACACCCGGTGTGGGGGGTGCAAGGGGGGGCGGCTCCACCAGGGCAGGGGGTGGGGGCACAAGGAGCCCTTAGCCAGCATCAGCACCAGCCCAGCTCCCCCCCACGGGCAGGGGTCTCCAGGCTGGGAAAGGGGGAAAACAGGGATTAGGAAAAATGGAGGGAAATCCAGGAGGGCTGAAGGATGAGAGGGAGTAGGGATTAGGGGGAAACAAAAAGGGGAGAAATCCGCTGTGAAGGGAAAACAGGGGAGGGAAAGTGGGGTGAAAAAACAGGCGTTAGGAATAAGAGGGGCTGAAAGAGGAAATGGGGGGAAACACCAGGGATTAAGGAATAACGGGAGGGAAAAGCCAGCCAGAAGGACAAACGGGAGGCAAAGGAAGGGTGCAGCCCCCCCAGCCCAGGCACACTCACCCTGCCTGGGGCCAGGGTCTCAGCGGGGGCCGGGGGTCCCACGGGGTTCCGGAACTGCTCCTGCTGCTGCCGGGTGTAGCGCCGCCCCCAGGCCCAGACCGGGGGGAAGGTGCAGGTGGGGGGGCCTCCCCTGTGCCCCCCAGGGTCCTGCCAGCCCCCCACGGGCCGGTAGGTCTGGCTGGGGAGCCGGGGCTGCGGGGGAAGAGTTGGGAAGACAGTCCCCCATTTGGGATGGGGAAACTGAGGCACAGAGGGGAAAAGAAGGGGTAAAATGGGAGATCTGGGGGTGCCCATCCCCAGTTTGGAATTGGGATGGAGAAACTGAGGTAGAGTGAGGAGAAGAAGGGGTGAAATGGGAAGGTTTGGGGATGCAGCAGTGTGCCCCTGCCCCTCACCATGCTGCCATGGTCCCGCTGGCGCTGGCAGCTGAAGCGGAAGGTGCTGAAGTAGGGGCTGAAGCTGCTGTCATGGAGCGCCAGGAGAAAAGCCTCAGTGAAGCCAAAATCTGCTGGGAATTGCCGCAGGAGCTGCCACGTGCAGTCCAGGAAGAGCAGGAACACGGGGGCCTGGGGGGATATGGGGTGGGGTGGCCTCACCTCCTCCCAAGCAGGGTCCCAACTCCTGTCACCCTGGTGGGATGGGAATAGGGGAGTCTCACCTCCTCTCGAGGGGTGTCCCTGCAGAGCAGCCCCAGCCGGTGCGGGAAGGGGTGTCCGGCTGCCACCCACTCCCGCTGCACCAGGCTCTGGAAGCCAGGCAGGGAGCGGGCATGGGGGTCCCCCAGGAGCTGCACCAGAGAGGCCAGGAGGCAGTTCAGGTCCCGGTCCGAGGGTTCTGGGCAGGCAAGGTGGTGAGAGGGGTCCCCTTTCCAGCCCCCTCCATCCCTCCCATCCCTCTCCATCCCCCATCTCGATGCCCCCACCTTGCAGGACCACAGAGCAGCGCTTCCCTGCCAACAGCGACACCACCTCCACAGCTTTTCTCAGGCAGGTGCTGGGGGGCAAAAGCAGGGGTTCAGTGCATCCCAAAATGCCACAGTCACCCATTTGGGTGGCTCATGCACCCACCACAATGCCCCCATCACCCCACAGCGCCAGGTGAGCTGGGGGGACATCCCACTGCTGGATTTAGGGTGAATTTCCCCCCTACACCCCAAAATACCTCCCTACACCCCAAAGAGCCCCCCTTGTCTCCTGCTCACCGGACGTGGTCCAGCCAGCGTGTTCCCTCCAGGGCCGAGAGCCACTTCTCCTCTGCTGCCGCACCTGGATCCCACGGGATGGGGTTTCAGTGGGGGGGAAGGCCCAGCCCCCCCGGGGGCTTGGGGGTCCCCAGGGTCTGCCTGGTTCCACTTACCAGGCAGGCAGAGTGCCCGCAGCCTCAGGTGGGCAAGCTGGATGTCGGCGAGCGTGGGCAGCTCGGCCATGTCGGCCAACACACAGGGCCCACGGCCCCCCAGCAGCAGCGCCTCCAGGCACCTGGGGGGCACAGGAAGCCCCGGGTGGGGCCAGGCCAGGGGAACACCCTCAGCACCCCCGGGACCCCCTGGGACCCACCTCATGTCCTCGCTGCCTGGCTCTGAGTTCGGGTGAAAGCCGGCGGCTCTCAGCAGGTCCCCCCCACCTGGGTGGTGCCAGCACAGGCGCTGCAAGAGAAACGGGGTGATGCCCCCACATCCCCCTCCCAGTGCCCCCCACCCCACCAGGGCCTGCCCAGGCACTCACAGGCACCCGTCGCTCCTGAAAGTGGGCAAAGGTTCGCTTGAGGTCGTGGTCCAGAAGCCCGCTGGGCACCCACAGGTACTGGGGGAGGCTGTGGGAAGGGGGGGCACAGAGTGGGGTCCCCCAAATCACACGTGCCATTTCCAGTGGCTCAGGCAGTGTTGGGGGGCTGGTGGGGCTGTACCTGGGTGCCATGTCGAAGCGCTCGTTGACAGCACTCACCCTCCAGCCCGCAGCGCCGAGACGCTGCAGCTCCTTCTCCCAGTCCTGAGGGCTCTCGAAGAGCAGTGTGGCAGATGAGCCTTCTTCCTCATCCTCCTCCTCCTCCTCATCCACCTCCTCTGGGGGGGCCCCGCCAGGGCAGGACCAGCCATCGTGTCCCTCGGCAGCGTCCCCCAGCCACGCAGCCGCCTCCCGTGCCCGTGCGATGGCATTGGCCAACTGCGAGGGCAGCCAGGGTGGGCGTGAGCCCCCCAGGCTTCCCCGGAACCGTGGGGTACCCCAGAGTGAGGGTACAACACTTCTGCATCTCCCTGGCTTACCCGGAATGCCTGCGGAGCCAGCCCGTTCTCAGGGAAGTAGAAGCGGAGCAGGCGGAAATCCCGACAGAAGACAACGAGTTCCTCGGGGATGAACTTGAGCGTGGAGGCGGCCGTCAGCACCTTGGGCTTGGAGAAGCTGCTGGCTGGGGTCAGGGGGATGAGACTGTCAGGGCCAGCTGAGACCTGCCCAATTCATCACATGGGGCTGAGACCCGAGACCTGCCCAGCTCATCCCTCGTGCCCCCAGATATCCCCATTACCTGCCACCAGTTTGCGGATGCAGGGCAGGGCCACCTCGTCCTCAGAGTGGAGAAGGCCACGGGAGCCAGGGGCCTGTGGGAGAGCGGGCAGAGCTGGAGTGTCCCCCCCAGTCCCAGGAAGGGTGGTGGGGATGGATCTGGACCTAGCTGTCCCATGTCCCTTGAGCCTTGTGCCTTGTCCCCCACTAGGTCCTGCAGTGAGGAGTTCCCGGGGTGAACACGGCGGGTTCCTCAATCAACGAGCCAGGATGGGCTGGGATGGGGCTGAGTGGGGTTGGGATATCACTGGCTGGGGGTGTAGATGCAGTTAGGATGGGGGTCAGGATGGGGTTGGGATGGAGCTGGGATGGGAGTCAGGGATGCGGTGGGATGGGGCTGAGCCGAGTGTCGGGGTACGGTGGGATGGGTTCGGGATGGGATCGGGATGCGGTGGGATGGGGTCGCGCCGGGGCAGGGGTCCCCCCGAGCAGGCGACGCGGGGCCCGCTGTCCCGTTCCGGGTCCCGCTCCTGGTATTCCCAGTGTTCCCGGTGTTCCCGTCGCACCTGGCCGGGCAGGAAGGCGAGGCGGCGGTTGGTGCAGAGCAGCGTTCCCGGGACGGAGCCGCCGCCGTTCCCGCAGCGCTGCCGGGCGCCCGCCGCCTCCTCAAGCACCCGCTCCCCTGCGGGGACCGGCACTGGGTCCGGGGCTCCGAGCGCCCCGAGCCCCCCCAAGACCCCCGGCCCTCGGCCCCGGCCCTACCTGGGAGCTCGGGGAAGGTCGGGCGGCGGCCGCCCGGGGCCCCGCTCATGGCGCAGGGACTTTGGCCGGGCGGGCCCGGAGCGCCGGGGCCGGAGCGGCCCGGGAGAGAGCCCCGAGCGCCCGGCCCGGCTCGGGCATCCCGCCCTCCACTCCGGCATCCCGCCCTCCCCTGGCATCCCTGCCCCGGCATGCCGCCCCTCGGGGCCCGGGATTCCACGCATCCCGACCCCTCGGATCCCGGCATTCCGCCCCCCGCCATCCCAGTGCCCGGTACCGGCGGTGGGAAAGAGGGGGGAGCCCGGGGGCGGGAGCTCCGCAGGCGGATGGGGACACCCCATCCCAGGCACCCCAGAAGTTCAGCGTCGGGGCGGGGGTACAGACCCGGGGACCCCATCAGGGACGGGCGGTTCTGGGGTCCCCACAGCCCCGGCACCCCGCAAGCGCTGCCCAGTGCAGGGGCACCCCCAAAGTCCGTCAGCAGCGTCACGGGAGGGGGGGCCCAGGGCCTCTCCCGGGCGTACGGCAGGAGAAGCTGCTCGGTGACTCACGGCCGAAGCACGGAGCCTTCTCCTCCCAGCCCAACACCGGCTCCCAAGCCAAGCCGGCCCCGCTCCCGCCGGCCCCGACCCCGCATCGGGCAGCAGGTGGATGGTGGCCCTGGGGCTACCCCCCACTCCTCAGTGCCACGAGACCTCCGGGCACCCCAAAACCCAGCCCGAGGCAGCCGAGGTAGCAGTGCCAGCATGTGTCAGGATAAATCCTGACTCAACCCAGGCACATGGAAAACTCACCAGAACTCCACCTCCAACTCTGATTTTCGGTGCATTTCCCCCCAGATTTTTGAGGCAGCCCCAGCTTTGAGGGGCTGCAACTCATGCACCCCAATTTTCCTCCTGCAGGAGAATCACCTGGCAGAGGTTCCTGAGGGCTTGGATAGGCTTTTGGTTCCAGCACCTGGCAGATGAGAGGAATTTCCTGGAGGCTTTGAGCCTGGAGCTGCTCCAAGCTGGGACGGGGTCAGTCTGGGCCATGGCAGGAGGAAAGATCCTGGAAGAAAATCATCCGGCACAGACATGGTGCTGGGCACGGACTGTCACTCACAATGCCGGCAGGAAGGAAAAACACCGGGAGCTGGGAGAGAAAATCCCAGTGACAGAAATCCCACGGGAAACTGCTCGTGGGGTCCCACCTTCCGTGATCCATCTCCAACCACCCCCAAACCCCTTTTTCCTCTTTCATTTAAAGCTTCAGCATCCATATGGCCCATGCTGGATTTTATCCCTAATTTTGTCCTGAGACTCGGGTACCAAAGGGAGCATCCCTCTGGGGTGGCCTTGGGATGCAGCTGGGGAAAAGGCCCCAAGACCAGCAAGGATGGACAGAAAACAGGGAGGGAAGGGTGGCTGAAGATGTTCTTTTTTAAAGGAAAGACAAGAATTAGTACCAAAATGGAATCACACAATAAATGGAATAGACAGAAGGAAAGTTTACCCACTCTCCAGGAGAGAGGGCACTGTTCTCCTCAGTGGAGAAAAAAAAAAAACCAAAATAACCCCAAAATCCCAATAACTGGATGGAGAAGGGGATGAGGAACAACCCTAGCAAGGAATTGGGGACCCCCAGAGCCCTTGGGGTGAGGGGATGAAGGAGCCTCAGGTGCATCAGCTGAAGGTTTTTATTGTCAATGAGTCCGTGGTGCCACAACGAGGCCACAGGTACAGCCCGAGCGCAACGCTCCAGTCCTGTTCACCTGGAGGCCAAATATCACCAGTCAATCCGGAATTAATTTTTTTTAAAAAGGGTTTTTTTTGTGAATAAACCACTGCAGAATTAATTCAGGTCACTCGGCGTTAGTGAGACCCAAATCTGCCCCGGCCTCCCCCGCGAGGGGCCAGGGAATGGCGAAGGTGAATCTCATTTAATAAAATCAAATCAAATCTCATGAACGGGTTTTACACACACTGAAAGACAAAGTTTTCCTCCACCAGGATCCGATGGCAGCAATTTGAATTCCAACCACACCAATAAGTGCACTTAGTTTGACCTTGGGGTCACACCACAGCCTCCCCGTCCCCATCCCCGTGGAAAAATCCCTCCTGGGCTCAGGTTTGGTGCTCCTCCTCCAGTTTTGGGAGTTTTCCCTCCAGGATTGGTGCTCTTCCTACAGGTTTTCTGCCTTCTTCCCTCTCTCCTCCCACAGCCCACCAAACCAGCGAGCAGGTCTGGGGACTTCCCATCCCCACCCAAGTCCAGCATCCACTGGGATGGAGCTAACCAAACTGGAGAGAAATTCCCCCAAAACCCGAGGAACAAGTGGTGAAGCACCACCTCCTGCCTTTCCTCCCGTGCCATGGGGCATCCCTGCTCCCAGTGCTTCGGGCACAGCCGAAGGATATTCCCAACCTCAAAATAAAGCTGCTGCTCCGATTTTGGGAAAAATAAACATCAGAAACTGAAATTTAAACCAAGTGCCCACAAACAGTGAAAGGTTTGGGTTGGGTTTTAATCATTTCAGCTTAAAATTTGGGGTGAATTTCAAGCGGAGGCAGAGCCTGTGCCGCTTAGCCAGCGCTGCATGTCCCTGCCCCAGGGTTAGAGTTCACTGGAATTCCTGCAGTTTGAGGGAGAAATGTGGAATTTGTTCCAAGGTAAGAGGAGCCAGCTGGAGTGGGTGCCACATCCTCCCCTTCCCACAGCTTCAGCCATTCTAGGGGATTTTATAAAACCAGGGAAAACAACTTACACTGGAGTCAAACCATCCCTGGGGTGTTTGAAATTCGGAAGTGAAAATCTGTGGACAAGGAGCATTACTGGCTGGACTCAAAAGTGTTGGGATCCCACTAGGAAAGGCCTTATTTTGGGGCATTTAGGTGTAGGAAGGCCTTAATTTGGGGCAGGGGCTTAGGTCTAAGTTAATGATTTTAGGGCCAAGTGTAAGGCGTCGGGTGATCCCCCGAGCTCAGCACACTTCCAGCTCCTCTGCCCAGGCCCTCATCCCTTCTGCTGGAAATGGCCGTGGGCAGGAAGGGGTTGCATAGTTTGGTGCCTTCTGGAAAATCAACCCCAAAATAAAACCGAGGGAATGTTGTAAAGCTCTGGCTGAAGGAAATAACTCCTGTTTTATTTCCGTGTGATAGGAAATGCTGCACCTCACTCCGTGCAGGATCGGGCCTGGTTTGGGAGCTGCACTTACCAAAAAAACCCAAGAAATTCTGTGCAAACATCGCAGTGCTAAAGTGAATCCCAGCCTGGGAGCCAGGGGCCGGGATGGGGTCAGGAATAGCGCGGGACATTAGTCATGGGAGGATTTTACCTTATTGTTCTGCTTTTTAGCCCTGTTATCAAAAATATGGATTAATTCCGCAGCCTAAAGGTCAGTTGGTGGCTCAGCACAACGGAGCCGAGTTAATCAGGATCAGAGGTAGTACAGAGTAGCTGTGCTCAAGTAGGAGTTACATGGGGCTGTGACCCCCCGGCTCCACCCCAGGGCTGGGGGTGCTCTGGGGCCCCTTTCCAGTGGGTATTCATGGGGGTTTGCCCCACGCCACTGGGAATTCCTGGCAGGAGACGCTGGCCCAGGATCTCACCTCGGCTCTCCCGTGGGCTGGGGGCTCTGCACAGGAAGAGAAACCTTCAATCCCTCGAGCGCTGGGAGGCCCCCCCTGGCTCCCCCTGCCTCAGAAAGAGTTTAAAAACAACATTTTTAAAACCAGAGTTGAGCTCGTCGGTCGGGGAGGGGGGGACAGAGCCCTGAGCCCATCCTGGTGCTCGGAGCCATCCGGGACTGGGCGGGGGGAGTCCCACCCACCCCACCTCACCAATGTCCAAGTCCAACGCGGTGTCGCTCAGTACCAGCAAGAAGAAATACAGAATAAAACCAGTGTTAAAAAACTCCATTAAAAGGTTTGTGACGCTCAAAATGGGGCGTTTTTGCTCCGTCCCAGGAAGTCAGGGAAGCGGGAAGGACCTGGTGGGAGCTGCTCCCCCTGCCCGCTCCCAAAGCTTTGGTCTGGTTTATTGAGTTTTTGAGGAATTCTCCCCCCTCACCCTGTGCTCCGACCCGAGCAGCCCCCACTGTCCCCAGGCACCCCCGGGAATCCTCCTCCTCCCTTGCAGGGGCTCTGGGAAAGCAGGGCCTGGTTTTCCCCCCTCTCTCCCTCCTGCACCCCCTCAATCCCACCAGCCCCATGCCATTCCCAGCCCATCCAGCCTAACGCCTGCTCCCACCTCCTGCAGAGCGGGAGGGGAGCACGGGTGGGTGTAAAACCAAAATGGATCTCTGTTATTGCATTCCCCACGTTCCATGGGTCCGGATCCACGCAGGGGGAGCATCAGAACCTGTGCACCAGCGCCTCCCGCTCCCTGCGCCGCAGCTCTTCCTTGTAACAGCAGGAGCAGAAATTCCCAGTCTCTGGGTGTCCATAAAAGCTGCAGTTGGGCTGTTTGCACTTGGTCTGCTGGATGTTGTAGAGGGCTTGGCTTCTCATTTTATCCACTGTTCCTCCCTTGTCCTGATCGAGGAGTTCCCGGCAGCCGTTGCTGTGCGGGGGGAGGCAGCCGGAGCCCTCACACTCTGAGGGGAAGGGAGGCTGGATGTCCATGTCCGTGGGGGAGAACCGGCCCAGGTGGGCAGGGCCAGGGGGGCAGAGGCCGAGCCGGCCCTGGTGGTGCCGGGGCAGGGTGGCGTAGGGGGGGAGGCTCCCACAGGGCCCCCCCGCCAGCTGTCGCCGGCCCTCGAGGCAGCCGGGTGGGTGCAGCCCCTCAGCACTGCCCATGGAGGGCCTGGGGAAGGTGAAAACGCCGGAGTAGCTGGCGGGAAAAGCGGCTATTTTAGCACCCACGGCCGGTTCCAGGGGCTGTGGGGGGTAGGTGGGAGGTGGCTGGGAGAACACGGGGCTTGGCATCGCCTCCTCGCTCCGCTGGGCACCCGCCTCCCCTTCTGGCCTCTTGGCCGGGGCAGCACTGCCCAGCGCCTTCTTCTCTGCCTCCTTCTGCCTCTGCTCTGCCAGGAAACGCTCCTCGGCATCCAGGAGGTACCTCTGGATCATCTCCTCCTGGAACTGGTGCCGGGTGCTGGTCTTGAGGTGGCCGGCAAAGATGAACTTGCGCTCACCCTGCATGGCCGCGCGCAGGATGCTCAGGCTCAGCCGCACGTCGCTGCTGTACTTGTAGGGATCCGATGGCTTCTCCGGGGCTGCTTTAACGGGACACGGTTTCTCTGCGGGAGCTAAGTCTCCTGGGGAACATTCCTCTTTGCTGCCTTTCCGTGCCTTCAGTGATCCTTTCTTCTTCTTCTCCAGGGTGTCTCCCTGCCCATTGCTCACACCACCCTTCACGGCTTTGCTGTGCATCAAGCCCCCCATGTTCTTTTTTAGTTTGCTGCCCAGAGTCTTCCCAAAGCTTCCCAGCTTGTTGGCCACTGAGTCTGCCCGTTTTTTATCCTTTTCCTTCTCCTTTTCCCTCTCTTTCTTTGGTTTGTCCCTGTCCTTGCCCGCCCTGGTGCCCCCGTTGCTGGCAGAGCTGCTGCACACCGACTCCTTGTCTGACTCGCCTGACTCCGCTGCCGAGCGAGCGTCATCACCTGCAGAGGCCGTGGGGGATTCTGGCTGAGCCAGAGGTGCCTGGGGAGGAAGAAAAGACAAATATCAAAGTCTAGAAACTCCTCAAGTAAAGATTTTCAGATGGAAGATGAAGCAAAGGAGGTGGCATTGCTTGGAACACCGAGGGGATGGCATCCAGAGGCACTCAGAAAGATGCATCCCCAGTGCATCCTGCACATCCCTAAATGTCCCCCTGGCACCCTTCCAACCTGAGATATCCCAGGATTTTATGATCCTACTTTGTGATTCTACGATAGCTCCACTTGCTCGAGGTTTCAGGGGTAAAGCCAGGGAAGAGGGGGTGAGACTTGTCCCAGTTTCGAGGTGGACCTAAACCAACAGGTCCCATTTGTTTAGAGCATGGGGCGTCCCTCAGGGGCATTGGGCCTCCAGGTCGTGTGAAGATTGAAAATGGGCATGGAAAGCTCTGGGGAAAAGGTGCCCACCTGCAAAAGTGAGTCACTTCCCTGCTCTCTGAGCAGAACCAGCCACAGTTCCTGCAGGCTCAGAACCCCATATGAGGCAGAGCCCCCTGGTGAGGCCCTACACCAGCTTCCCTTTAGAAAGGAGGGTTAAATAATTCATAAGTAAAGAAGATCCCCCTGGTCCCTTTACCTGCGTGTCACAAGGCAACGTGATCCATCGGACATTCATGTAGCTGTGCAGCAGGTGCAGTTTGGCCTCCAGCGACAGTGTCACACTGGCACCGGAGCGGGGCAAAACCACAAGTTAGAGCCATTTCAATTTCCCACCTGGAAACATCTCCCCCCACATTTGCATTATTCCCTGTGTTATGTGTTTAAAGGGGTGTTTTCCTACAGCAGATCCGACAGCACAAAAAGGGACAATGATGCAGCTTTCCAGCTTTTCAATGAAAACCCAAAGGGAGAAATCAGATTCCTGCGTCGGAATCAAAATGCTTCTGCCTCAGCCACAGGACCTGCTGGGACCAAACCATGGTGAGACCTGCCCAAAGCTTCACCCAAACCAGGCATGGTCTGGTGGCCACCACCCTTCCCACTCCAGGGACCCACAACACAGAGATTCGGTGGCGCATGGAAAAATAGACTTTTTTTGTGCTACTATGACAGAAGATCGTCCACTGCTGCTGGTGTCCGAGCTACACCCAGCCCAGACCTCATCTATTTACTGTGTGGGAACGAAGCTCATGAGATGTCACAGCCCCACCCAAAACATACCAACACGAAGGAAAAGTTGCTCCATCCCCGTGAACAGTGTCATTTTCTGGGCACAGTTTTCATCCAGCACAAGAAATTCCAGCTGGGGTCAGGACTGACCCCTTCATCTGTGACCTCTCTGCTCTGCGGATTACCCGGACCCCCAGCAGAGCCTCACCCTGGATCACCAACCTGGCCAGCTTGACATTGTCACTGTCGTCCTTCCCCCACTGCCACTCCTTCCCGGGATCCACAGCGAAGTGCACGGGGAGCAGCTTGTGCTCAGAGTCCGTCAGGGGGATCACAGCTGCCCCGGGACAGAAATGTCATGTTTACAGCCCAAAAGGACCAATACTCCACACTTGGACCCAACTCTGAGCACCCACCAGGAATACCATCACCTCTGATTGGAATGGCCTCATGGCACATCCCAGTGACTGCCAGTGCTTGGGACCATGGAATCGTCAGAGCGCCATGGAATGCCTCACCATCCTCACAGGGAAGAATTGCTTCACAATATCCCATCTACCCCTGCCCTGTGTTGGTGGGAAGCCATTCCCCCTTGTCTTGTCTGTCTCCAGCTCTCGGAGCCCCTTTAGGCACTGGAAGGGCTCCAAGGTCAGGACACTGTTGGTTTTCTGGGTTGCCAGTGCACATTGACAGGTCCTGGCCAGCTTCTCCCCCCCCAGCACTCCCAAGTCCTCCTCCTCAGTGCTTTGTTCACCTGAATCTCATCACCCACCTTGATCCTTTGTGTTTTCCTTCTGCTCCATGGAGACCAGGGCAGAAAAATGGGCTTGGTCATAAGCCAGAACCAATGGAGACCGGTGGCATTTGTTGGCTGGGACTTCCAGGGGCAGATAGATCCCTCCAAAGGGAATTGGGGCAAATGCTGGGAAGAAACGAGGGCGGTTAGTTCTGATCATAGGTTCAAGAGTTCAGAGTTGTTTGTGCTGCAGTTGCTCCAGAACGAGCCGTTTGCCTCAGTCGAGGGCTCACCTGCAATTATTTGTCATCTCAAGGGACATTAAACAAAACCACAACCCAAAATAGATGTTTATTTTACATCGGGAGGATGTAAAATGTAGAAGGAACCGGTATTTTCTATAAAAAGCCCTCCTCTTCACACCCCCACAAGACAAACTTTGCCCACAGAACGATGGAAATTGATTAACCTTCTCTGACAGGAAATTGAAGCTGATGGTGGAAAATCTGCCACCCAGGGAATGGAATTTCCCATCTCTAGATGGGGGGGGCAGGCAAAAGAGGCAGAAAGAAGAAAAAACCTCATGTGGATGCTCTTAATGCTCTTAAAGCCGCAGAAATCGAGTTGGGAGCCAAGCCTGGCGCTGGCCCCTCCTTGGGTTCGCCTGCAGCAGCTCAATTCTCCCCCCTGTGCTGCTCCCAATTCCAGGTCCAGGTCCAGGCTTGGGGGCAAAGAGCCCCTGGGAAAACAAGGGGTAGAAAGGAAAGGTGGACAGGTCAGAGGGACTTTGGAAAGAGAGGGCAGGTCTCACCTTCGCCGCCCGAGTCCCGCAGCATCGTGTCTGCCACCACCACAATGGGTCTCTTCAGCACGTGGGCCAGGACAAAGACGTGGAACTCCTCCAGGCTCTCGTACACCGGCTCCTCTGAGCTCTCCACCCTTGGGGAAAGGAGAAGTTCAAAGTCATCCCTTGGATATTCAATCGTTTGCTTTGAAACACCAGGAGGAGGTTTCACAGGCAACCACGTACAGGCAGGCGGACAGCACTAAGGCTGATCTCAGCACTAATTTGAGGGTTTAGGTGTGGATCCCCAAAATGTCCTGCTCCAAGACAAGGGTTTGTGCCCAGGGAAGGCCCAGCTGCTGCCTGGCATTGCTGGGAGTTCCTTATCTAAGGAGCTGGACAGCTGTGGCAGGGAAGCGTCCTTGAAACAGAAGTGAGATGGCAGAAACTCTCAGCTCTGGGTTATTCTCTCATTTTGGAGCCAGCAACACAAGGAAACACAGGGGAAGCATTTATTCCCTGCTCAATCCATGTGCTACCCCACAGAAGAGGCTGTGCAGCACCAAAATCCTTTCCTGGGATGCTTTATGTGCCTTGTGCTTCCTCAGGATCCTTTGTCCTTCCGCTGAAACCCCAAGGAGACAGGCCAACACAGAGCCCCTGCCCTGCCCTGGAGCACCATGAGAGCTGTGCCCTGAGGGAAGACATTCCCTGTTTTCCACCTGGATGTGCTCTCTGCTCCGTACCCGCCACAGCCGCCGCCGTTGGTGCTGTAGTGCACGCGGGGCTCGCTGGACGCCAACTTGATCAGCTCGTTCCACTCCTTCTGCCACTCCTCCTCCGTGTAAACCAGGCCAGACTGAAAAACAGCAAAGAGAACCCAGAATCCTCCAAGTGAACCTCTTCCAGTTGCTCCAGCACAGGTTTATACCCACAGCACAACTTTTCTCTATGGATTTATGCGAAAATAATCAACATACTCTGTACCACGTCCTCGAAAGTGCTTCCCAATATTCATCCAAACTTCCCCTTTTAGTTTAAACCCATTCCCCTCGTCCTATCACTTGTCCCAAGCCCCTTTCAGTTTGCTGCAGTTCTGACTGCAGGACACCCCTTACCTCAGCACAGTCCAATGGCACAGCAGGGAGCTGCCCAGAATTCCAGACCCAACAGGAAGCACCTCCCAAACCCACGGGATGTTTTCCCAGGACATTCCCCTCGGCAAAGAGGGCCCAAACCAACATTCAGTTGGCTCCCACCTCCTTGTTCTGCTGCGTCTGCTGCCAGCGCCATCTCCGCCTCAGCGCTTCCCGCTCCACTCCCTTGTCCATCAGGGTGTAGAGGGACTTCCGGAGCATGAGATCCCGGTCGTGGAAGCCCCACATACCTGCAGTGAGAAGGAACGGAGTGGAAGGTCAGGAGGGGCTGGTGCCACTCCCTGACCTGCTGAGGTCCCTGCACAGATGCACCAGAGGAGGGAAGGGGCTGCTCCATTATCCCACATTTCCTTCAGGAATCCAGGGAAGCTTGCCAGACGGACGGGAGGAGGGATTTCAGAAGCGTACAAGCTGCTGGCAGCCCCTTCCCTTCGAGCCGTCCCACTCCCACAGAGCCCGAGCACTGCGGCTGCTCCTGCACACCAACGCTGCCGCAGCCGTGCGCTGCTCCGGGAGGAGCAGCAGCACCCCGGCTTCCCACCAGAATGGACGGATCCTGCTCCCAAAGGGGGATCGTGGGCTCTTGCTCAGGGACTGGTTGGCTGTTTCCTGGGGATTAAGCCAAGCCTTACCCAGGGAGGCAGCGTGGAGCAGGCAATTCCCGTCGCCAGTGGTGGCCAGGGGCAGCAGCCTCTGGCAGCTCGGATCCACCGTCACCCACCAGTTCAGGCGCCCTGGGGAAATTTGGGAGAGCGTGAAACCATGGCACAGCATGGGACTGGGGGGGCTCAGCCCTTCCAAAACCACAGCCAAGGATAAAACCAGCTGAACAAGCAGGGGAGCACCTGGACAGGTAGGAAGGTACGGACCCATCCCAGGACTGGGGGGGAAGAGTAAGGACAGTGACAAAGCAACAAAAAGAGGAAGCTGGAGCTGCAAAACTCCCCAAGGATGCCAGGAAAAGGCCGGGCTGAATTTGGGGTCACACAAACCAGAAATACACACAAACAGGAGCCAGGACTTCCACCCAGACCAGTTCTCCTCTCTGTTTTTCCCCCACTCCCCTTATTTCCCTCCTCAAAGCCCATCAGTCTGAAAATGCCTCCAGAAGCGCCCAGCACAAACAACTTCTCCAGGGAAAATCAGCCTTTTGCTGCTTCTTGGAACCAAATCCCTCCAGTTTCAACTCTCTCATGGCCAGGTTTCCCTGCTCACTGGTTTTTAGGCAGAATATGCCAGGATTTCTGCTGATCCCAGCAGCTTTCCTGCTGCAAACGCAAACCGACGGCGCTTTAGACCAGGAGTTTTAGGTCATTGTGGTGATTCAAGTCAAGAGCAGCTAAAAATAGAAGGTAGGAAAAAATGCCCAGTAAGCCCAGTGTGGCTGGAGATTCAGCCCTTCCCAAAGGAGAAAGCTGGGCTGGATCAGGACTCTGAACCCCCATCCGTGCCTTGCCTTGCCCTGCCCTGCCCTCAACACCTCTCCTTTGCTGCCGTATTTTCCAGGAGTTTTTGGATCCTGTGCAACAGGCAGGCTTTTGGCTGGATGAGCCTGTTTAGGCTTCCAACAAGTTGTATTTAAATGGCCCCTGCAGGAAACCAGCCCTTTCCCAGTGTTTCCAAAGAGCCTCTCCTTCCTCTGGAGCACGATCCCTGCCAGGGATCCCAGTACACAGGCATGGGGTTGTTGGAAATGCTTTGTACAACCTCAGGGAGACCAGCTGGAGAGGAACTAAAGGCAGAAAACAGGGCTTTAAACATCCCCAAACACTAGAAAACAAAACACCATGAAGCTCAGTGTGACACAGGCAGGTCGTTCCTGTCCCCAGCGCTGTGACAGAGCTGGAAGCGCTCCGCACTGAGCCTGGGGACAATGGCTCTGCACGGAGAAGCCGGCTGCTCCCTCAATATGGCTCCTGGCACGGCGGAATCGGGAGCCTGGCCAAGTGGCCCAAGGCCAGGGGAGCGAACGCGGTGCCTCACAGGAGCTGCCCCACACATAACGCTGCTAGGGGCAGTGCCGAGAGCTCCGTTTTGTCCATTTTCCCTCGTTCCTGCAGGATTTGATGCTCTTTTCCATGGAGTTTGCATCTCCAGTTGGTGCTTCGGAGGTTGTGCAACCTCTGCCCAAGTCAGATCTGAGGAGACACACCTCGGAGAGGCATTTCTGTGCCCGAGTGTTTGCACTAACTCCAGTTATGCAAGAGAAGCTGTCTCCAAAGGAACGGCGTGCCCAACCCTCCTCCCAATGTTTTGCTCCCGTCGAGGCGGCAGAAAGGCCAAGAGGCTGCCCAGAAGTATTGAAAACAACACATTTCTCTGTGTGTGGCTCTTAAGAGCCAGCCCTGAGAGCTCTGCAGGGAAGTCAACTGGATTCAGGAGCATGAGGGATCTTCCCAGAACGGCCGTGGTGGCAACAGAACTTATGCACACAGAGAAAGCCCACTGGCACCCAGCACCATGACCCTGTGTTATCCCATAGAACACCTGTTTGTCCCCACAGGGTGTTTGGGGAAATCTCATCGTATCTTCCAGCAGGAGCCACCTGAACAGGTCACAGCAATGAGAAGGAGCAGATGAAGGGAGGATTGCCTCATCCAAACCACAAATGGGCTTCCCTAAGGCTACTGGGAATCCACTCTCACTGCGTGACACAGGGAGAGTCCCAGGGATTGCTCCCTTGGCCCTGTGCTCCTGAGGCTGCCGCAAGGGATCTGACATGGACACAGACCTGGACACCCTTTGCCACCCTGTGTGGCAACAAGAAACCAACGGGGGCTTCCCCCTGGCAGAGGTGAAGGACCAGGATCAGGATCTTCAGTTCTTCATTATTTTTTTCCCCAATATCCTCAGGTGAGGCACCATGGACTACTCCTCCCCCTGTGCCACGAGCAAACTCACTCTGCAGCTTCCCAACTCGGAGCAAGGCCTGATTCCTGATCCACCAGGGTTTGTGTCAAAGGACGTCAAGGCTCCGTTGAGGGCCGAGGTCTCAGCTCCACCAAGACCTTTCCATACCACTCCGAGCACATTCAAAGCATTCCCAGAGGATCTCATTGAAGTTTACAGCCACTTTGAAAGGGCTTACTCTGCCACAAGGGTGTAACAGGACCTCTGAATACACAGGGAAGAGGACCTGAACATTTATTGGGCTATAAAATATTTCCTTAATCCCCTAAGGATGGTGTGCGCTAAATTCATAACGGGAGTCTCTGTAGGTCACAGCACCATGCTCAAAACCCTACTTGGAATCCAGCTTGGAATATTTCATAGCTGCACTACAGCCCTTTGTTACAGACAAAACACTCATTTATAGCAACCCACAGACACTCGAGTCTCTGAAAGGCATTTTCTGAAACTCTGAATTCCTAAATTCCTTCCCATTAATGGCATCTCAGCACACCTGGAAGTGCCCCCAGCCCACGATGAAGCACCCAGCGACCCCCAGCCCCGCACCCCATTTGTGTTGGGACACAGGAACCCAAGCCCTGGCTCTGCTGGGATGAGATCTGGGGTTTATCTGCACCAGAGCCAGCAGCTCTGCTCTCACTGCACGGCATCACCGTGTAATGGGATCGCTGGGATCAAGTGCTCATTCCCAAAACATGAGAATATTTCTTACAGCAACTCCTGAGCAGGAAAGGGAGAAGTTGGGCCCTCAGAGTGGCTGTTATCCCTACGGATAATGTGTTCTCTGGTAAGTGCAGAACCACAGAAACAGCGGGGGGAGTGTAAACTCTCCTGAGACCCCTCGTAGTGTCCTGCCCCTGCCCATGGGAACCTTCCTGGTGCCAGGGATGAGGTTTTCCCTGCCAGCACGGATGTCTCCCTCATTCCCTGGCTCAATCTCATTTACAGATCCCCTGGAACTCTTCAGGAACCTGATGGAAAGCAAAGCAGGGGGTTCCTCCCCAGGCACCCAGCAGGCACTGGAGCAGCAGCATCGACCTCCAGGGTCTGTAATCAACGCAGAATTTGTCAGCAGGATGTGTTACACAGGAATTCCCTTTTCCCTGTCTCTCCATGGGACTGGCAGGACGGAGCATTGGAATGCTCCAGGGGTGAGACAACGACAGTTTTGGGGTGTTTTCCCTCTCAACTGTGCACAGTGGTAACAACCCTGGGTTATTTACACTCAGTGTCCATGGCTGAAGGGAAGTGGCTCCTACTCAGCCCTTGCACCAGATCATAAAAATGATGGAATGGTTCCCTGTTGGGTATGAATCCATGTGACATCCTGGGGTGTTCCTGTGGGTGACACTCCCCACCTGCCCGTGGCACACGCCACCAGCATGGACCCAGCACTCACCGGCCTGCTCCAGTGCTACCAGCATGGACTGCTCGATGAGATCCCGCTCGATGAAGCTGCGGAAATCCTCGGAGTACACGGTGAGGTCGGGCAGCTGGAAGGTGCAGATGGGCATCTCCAGCAGGTGCTCGCTACTGCTGCTGTTGCTGGAGACGTGGGAACGCGCCAGGGACACGATGGTGGAGCTGGCATGGGAGATGCCTCGGGACAGGCGCTTCTCTGGGGGAACGAAGGAAGAGCAAACAGCAAAGTGGGGCAGGAGCAGCAAATCCCACAGCAGCCACCACCAAACTGCTGCGGCTCGGGCAGCGAGCAGCCTGATCACTCTGGCACAGGAGAAGGGGTGACAGATCCCACTGGCCCTCAGACACTGACCTTGCACGACATCATCCTGGCGCTGCAGCGGGGGCCTCCCTGGCCGGGCCACCTCCCGCTCCGGGGGCCGGGCCCCGCGGCCCTCGTTGAAGGGGTGCGGGAGGTTCCCGGCGTGCACCTGCCGGAGCTGCTCAAAGTCGCTCAGCGCCGCGCTCAGGTCCCAGTTCTTGCCTGGATGGGAAGGGAGCAGCGCTGGTCACCCTCACCCAGCACGGAAGCTGAGGCAGTTCCCGAGCATCTGTGTTGGAAACTACTCCCCATCAGCCCCCCCTGAGCACTTCCCCCATTATTCCCAGTTTTCCATACCTTCAAGGAGGTCTCTGGCCAGCCCCGGCTCGGCCCCCGTTGAGCGAACAAAATCCGACAGGACGATGTCCATAGCCAAGGCCGGGCGGAATCAGCGGCACCAGATTGGCTCCTCGGCATCAATCTGGGAATGACACCAACAGCACACGTGGATCGCAGGTCCCGGTCGGGAATGGGCTGAGGGGGACGTAAACCTCCCCCTAAAATTAACTGTGCTCCGGGGTTGCCGGTTCATTCTTTGGGAACTGGGAGAACAACACCCACTTTGCTGTAACCAACAATGGGCATTTCCTTGGAAAATTCATGAACTAAACCCAATTCTCATCTCAAAGATGGTGGAGCTTCTCTTTCCAAATCAGTAATAAGGATCCAGGAATAAATTATGTAACAAACGAATATTTGGGAGCACAGAGAAAGCAGAAAGTTTCTCTCGTGCATTTACAGGGAGCAAATCCCTGCCGCATCCCACTCCAAGCACCCCAGCTGTGAGCCAGGGAAAGGGGAGCAAGGACAAAATGCTAGGATTAGGAGATGCATCCTATGGAAAATACATTTTAGAAACCCCCTTTCAGACAAGAAACCAAACCAAACCAAACCAATCAATGTCCAGACAGAGCTCCTTCCCACTCCAGAGCCCCTTGCCAGGCTCCTTTGACTCCAGAGCTCATTCCCAGAAGGGAACAAAACCACAGACCTATTCTGCAAATCTGGATTTTGTCAGGTTCCGAGCCTGCGGAAGGCGTGTGCTCCTGCCATGCCTTCAAATCCTGATTTTCCGCATTCCTTGGGGCAGAGAGGGAAAGGCAGAGCAGCCTCATCCCTGAGAGTCCGGATCAGCAAAGTGCTCCACAGAATTTGGTGCTTTTCAGTTAAAGACTGGGCTAAAAATTCTGCCATCAGGGAACAGAAAAGACTGGGAAAATAAATTTATCCCGAGCTGAAAATCTGGAAGAAAAGGGGAAAATCTGGGAAGGCTGGCAGAGGGAGGTGCTGGTGTATTGGGCATAAAAGAGTAAATTTCAGGATTGTGTGGAAGATGAACAAACCTGGTTGTTTTCCTGGTGCCCAGGGAAAAAAGTCTCTTTTTCAGGATTATCCCTAAAGATGGGTAAAACCCCCCGATGCCTTGAAATGGTTTTTTTCCAAGATTATCCTTAAAGGTGGGTGAAATTCCCTAACAGCACAACTCCCCACGGGCAACCATTACATCCAGTCTTTGGCCTGGCATTTCTTGGCTTTGCTGGAGAAACACCATTCCCACTCTCACAACCATGTTGTTATGAAGTTCCTGCTCCCAAAAAAACTCCGTATTCCTTCGCTGCCGGAGCAATCCAGGAGCTGCGTCGGAAGTGATGCCAAAGCCCGGCGCATTCCGGGAGCAGGATTTGGCAGTGATTCCTGCTCTTACTCCACCAATTTAGGGAACATCCCTAATTAGGAGCCGCACGTTTGGATCCTCTAATCCCTGGCAAAGGCTGCAGGAACAAGGAGCAGCTCCAGGACGAAACTGGCTGCGATAACGGGTAAAAACTTCCTTCAGGTGGGTGTGGAATTCCAACGAAAATGAAAACTCAGCGCACGCAGCGGAGGTTTGGGGAGGGAATGAGCAGCACATCCCACCCCCTCGTCCACGGCATTCCGAACTCCCGCGCGCGCAAAAACGCCAGGGAAAACACAGACGGAAAACTCTGGGTCTGACGAGGCAGTGATGGATTGCTGGAGATTTATCGAGGAATCAGAGGGAGAAATGTCCCCACCCCAGAGTTACTGATTATTTCCTCTCCATGTGGAAGGGAAGTGCTCTCTCCTCTTCCCTCCTTCCAGAATAGGTCAGAAATATGAGCCCAGGTAGGAAATCCAAGCCCCAGGAGATCCACAACTTCAAATCCATCCCCCAGCAATGGAACAGGCACTGAGCACACCCCAAAGCCCCCGGGAGCACACGGGGATGCAGCACAGCTGGATGCAATCCAAAGTGAGCGTTCCTGGCACATTCCAACCAGAAACATGCAGAAAACATGTATTTAGGACTAAGCCCAGTTGTTCCTGTGATCCCGGCAATCCCAACGGTTCCTTGCAGAGCACACCAGCGCGTTTCTCAGCAAATGCTTAACAAATATCCCCCCACACTTCCACAGGGCCCGAGCACAGCAACGATCCTGACGAAGTGAGGAGCGATCAGCCGTGCTGGAGTCACACCTTGCTCGGACCAGAAGGAGCTGGAGCTTCACACAAACAGCATTCCATGGTCACATGCCCCTGGGAACCGAGTGAAAGCCCCATCCCAACGTGCCAACCGATCCGCCCAACACTAACACCAACCTTCAGCCTTCCAGGCAGCAGGAATCTGCCCAGTTTGGGAATGGGGCAAAGCTGGGTTTAGTCAATCCCAGCAGCCTGCAAATCCTTCCTAAGGGGAACTCAGACCTTTAACATCATATGTTCATCCAAAATAAGGGGAAAGTCATAAAACCCCCCGGAGCCTCCTCTCTCTTGCTGCCTACAGCCTCTCCCAGGGCAACTCCAATGGTCACATACCAGGTTTGGGAAGGGACTCACCAGGAGCAGGCGGAGCACCCCGGCCCTCCACAGGCAGGACTGCACTCCCTGCCCCAACATCATCAGGGAAGTTGGGAAACTGAGGGAGGAATTCAGGTCCAAGAACTCAATGTCTCTTGGCTCCATCCTGGGGGGAAATAAACCATCGGGAACACTGAACTGAAGTATTTCACCAGAACCAACTGTGAAGCAGCAAAACTGGATCCATTCAAAGTTCCAGACTGGAATTTATGGCGCTTTAATTCCCTTATCTTGTTAGATTTCAATTGTGCTGAACATGCTGCAGAAACAGGAAATAAATCTCTTTGTAAGGGTCAAATCCTGACCCAAGGTTGGCCACGACTGGTGGCTCCAGTGTGTTTATAAAGGTACTTCCAGAAATATTTTAGGAGCAGCAAACTCTGACGTCTCTCTCCTGGATCTGCCACGTGATGTTTTGCTGAGGGCAGGAACCAAGCTGGGAGCCAGGACTCCACTTCCAGGGTTCTGCTCCCGGCCCAGCCCCTCCGCCACATCCTGCTCCCACAGGGACATGGGGAACCCCAGGCCTGACCCCTGGAGCCCTCAGGGACCTGCAGGTGAGGCGGGAGGTACCCAAATCCACGGGAAATTTAATCCTGCCAGACCCACACGGATGTTTTTGCTCCCACCGTTGGGGAGCTGCAGGGAGCTGGGGACCATTGCAACTCCAATGGTCACATACCAGGTTTGGGAAGGGACTCACCAGGAGCAGGCGGAGCACCCCGGCCCTCCACAGGCAGGACTGCACTCCCTGCCCCAACATCATCAGGGAAGTTGGGAAACTGAGGGAGGAATTCAGGTCCAAGAACTCAATGTCTCTTGGCTCCATCCTGGGGGGAAATAAACCATCGGGAACACTGAACTGAAGTATTTCACCAGAACCAACTGTGAAGCAGCAAAACTGGATCCATTCAAAGTTCCAGACTGGAATTTATGGCGCTTTAATTCCCTTATCTTGTTAGATTTCAATTGTGCTGAACATGCTGCAGAAACAGGAAATAAATCTCTTTGTAAGGGTCAAATCCTGACCCAAGGTTGGCCACGACTGGTGGCTCCAGTGTGTTTATAAAGGTACTTCCAGAAATATTTTAGGAGCAGCAAACTCTGACGTCTCTCTCCTGGATCTGCCACGTGATGTTTTGCTGAGGGCAGGAACCAAGCTGGGAGCCAGGACTCCACTTCCAGGGTTCTGCTCCCGGCCCAGCCCCTCCGCCACATCCTGCTCCCACAGGGACATGGGGAACCCCAGGCCTGACCCCTGGAGCCCTCAGGGACCTGCAGGTGAGGCGGGAGGTGCCCAAATCCACGGGAAATTTAATCCTGCCAGACCCACACGGATGTTTTTGCTCCCACCGTTGGGGAGCTGCAGGAGCACAGCGGCAAAACAACACAAAACTCCTAACCCCAAATCCTCCAAGACCCTGGAATTTGGCAGCACTCAGGGCTAAGCAGGGGGGTCCCGAGGGGAAAGGCCACGCTGGAACCTACAGGTGGGACATGGGAGCAGCTCCAACCTGAGCACTTATCGGAGCAACAATGAGAAAAATTAGCTTCTCCATGAGCTCCAAGCAAGCATGTCCTGATGCTGCTGGAGGAGTTTTGTGGCTTCCTCCTGCTCCCCAGAACAGTGGGGGCTGCCTCCATCCCATTCCACATCCCTGTCCTGGCCCGGCAGGTTACCTAATGCCGCCGGAACAGCCGCCGGGATTAACGGCGCCCGTCCTGACCTGACACCTGTGTTGGGGTCACTAAGCTCCGTCTAGAAGTGCTAGATGGGATGCAGACTGCGCAGCCCCTGCCTCTTCCAGGACAGGAATCAACCCGACTCATCATCGTCATCAACAAGAAACAGTTATTCCTGATAAAACTGATGGGGCAGGACACCCTTGGAGCTCGTCAGCCCCTCAGCCCAAGGGAGGGGTGCTGTGAGTGCAGAAGGAAGTCAGTCCGAGAGGGAGGAACAGGGATGTTTGGGAACAGATGGCACCGGCAGCTGTGGCTGTGCTGGATGCGGCTCCGCGGTCGCACCTCATGCTTGGTACAAGCGGCTCTCCAAGATTTACCATTCTGGGAACCACAGGCTCTGGAACCTCTGGCAGAGTTTTAGCACGATCCAAAAGGACAGCACATGACCCCTGCAAACGAGCTTTCCTAGCAGGGAAAAGGGGCTCCTAAAACCACGTTGGTGCTCAGGATTTGAAGTGGGAGTGAAATGACAGTTATGGAAATCATCCCATTTTTATAAAGCTCCAGCGCTTCAATAAACAGCTTTACCCCTTTTTTCCAGAGCTCCAACTGCTTCCCAGTGCTCCAGACACAGCTGGGCTCTTCCCAATACCCAGGTCATCCTGAACCTTGGGCCGAAGAACCCACCAGAATGACACCTCCAAGACAGATAAAAGCCAAAAAAGTCTCCAACACAAACACAGCAGCTCCATCAAATCCAGGTTCTGTCCCATCATCATGATCCCTCCTAGTTATCAATTCCTCTCTCTCACAAAATTATAGGATTCTCTAACGAAGGACTGACAGCAAACTCAGTTCCCTTGGTGTCTGCACCAAAGAAATTCCCTTTGAGCCAAGTTCTCCTTAAACCAGGCCGTGACTATTTCCAGCCTGACCCTGGCTCTCTACAAGAGCTGGGCCCGGCACGCGCTGTCCTTGCCCGTATCCCAGGGGATGCTCCAAGTGTCCCCTCTGCAATTGAGGCCACAGCAGCTTCATCACCGATTCCACGCATTTTCTCCCCAGAATATTTCAACCCAGTGCTCCTCCCGGAAGGAAAATCCATTTTCAGTCATTTGCAGGGATGAGTTCAGAGTGTCACTCAGGACTGTGGGAGCTGATGCACCACTTGAGGGCCAGAGCATCTCCCAGCGCTCCCCCATGGACAGCAGAGCCACATCCCGGCACCGAGTGACACGGATTCACCACAAACACCAGCAGAAAATTAAATAAATTCCAACAGAAAACCGAACCAACCAATACTAAGGCAGCAGGAAGAGCAGAGTCCTGAATTTTAAGCAATTTGGGCACACGGCTCCTCTTCCCATCCCCAACCGTGCTCCATCCTGGTGGGATTTGGATGCTCCTGCCCACGCCAGGGGCTGACAAGGGTCTCACACCTGAAACACAGACGGGGGATGCCCGGATCCATGCCCAGGATCTTCCCAGCTGCATATCCTGACAGCTGCCCCTCCAGACACATCCAACACCGCATCCACAAGTGACCACACCACCTCCACTCCAGAAGTTTCTTTAGCACAAAACCATCTTTAAGTAACTTAAACGTCCCATTTCCCCAAAAAAAGACCCAGCACGGACACGTGCCGGGTTAGGAAGACAAAAACCAACGGTGTCAGTGACTCGGTGCAGAGAATCCCGGCTGGAAGTTCGGACTTTCCAGCTCCATGACCCCAGAGGACACCAAGGCCTTTACGAACCCGGAGATGCCCGGTCCCGGCTACCGCCTCGGAGCCACCCCGTGCACGCATTTCACAGACGGGAAAGCCGAGGGGCCCCGCAGCATTCCCGGTGCACTGGGACCCAACCCAACTCCCGGGAGGCTCCGTCCCGTTACCGCGAGTGACTCCCAAGGCCTCGGAACAGAGTTTCCCTGGAGCTGGAGATGGTCCGGGGCTGGGGCCGGGAGCTGCTCCTCGCCCACAGCGACATCACGGAGACCGGCGAGGCAGCCGCGAATCAGCCAGACGAGGAACGCCCGTTCCTCACGGATCGGGACGAGCAAACTCCAGGGCTGTTTCTGAGCTCGTGTCTCGCTGCCGACGGACCCGAGCCCGGCCCCGGCGGCCGCTCACGGCTCTGCCCCGCTCGGCAAAGGGACCCCGGGAGCGACCCCAGCCTGGACCGGGCAGCCGTCCGGACATCCCGGCGCTCCCAGGGGAAAACAAGTACCAAGACGACAATTATCTGGGCCCCAAATCGCCGGGACCAGGAAAACGTCCCCTCCCCTGCCCCAGGGGCAGCCGGGGTCGCCCCCTCCTCGGGGAGCCCCGAACCGGGGGTGAAGCCCCCGCCCGGCGGAGGCTCCAGCGGCGGGACAGCGCGGGGGCTCCGCACCGGGAACGGGCGGGGGGCGGCCCCGGACCAACCGCGGCGCGGGGGAGCCCTCCCGGCCCCGCAGCCCCCCGGCTGAGGCGGGACCCGCACCCGGGACCCGCACCCCGAGATCGACCCCGGGACCCGCCCCCGCCGCCCCCTCAGGCCGCGCCATGACCCCGCGGGCGCCGCCGACACCGCCCCAAGGCCCGGCCCCGCCAAAACTTTCCCGAGGCCCAGCGGAGCCCCGCCGTTACCTACGAGAGGCTCCATGGGCGGCCCGGCGCGGCCCGGCCCGGAGCGGCCCCCGGGCCCTCCCGCCGCCGTCGCCGCCGCCGAGGCCGCTCCCGGGGCGGGCGGGGGGGGGGGGGTGGGGGAGGCGGAACGGAACGCGCCACCCGGAACGCGCCGCCGCCCCCGTTCCCGCCCGGAACGCTTTGGCGGGCGCACGCGGCCGTGCCGGGAGGGGCCAATGGCGGCGCAGGGCCAGGCCCGGCCCCGCCCCTCCGGGGCGCCACCGCGCGTGCGCGGGGGGCGGGGGAGCAGCGCGCCCCCTGGCGGCGGGACGGGGCGCTCGTGACCGGGACCCCCCGAGACCCCGGGAGGGATCGAAGCCCCGTGAGGGGTCTGTGACCCTCTGTGTGCGGCCTGAGGCTCCTTGTGTGGAGCCTGTGACCCTGGTGAGGAATCTGAGACCGTGCTGAGGGGCTTGAAACCCGTGTATGGCGTCGGTAACCCCTTTTATGGGGCCTGAGACCCCCCTTAAGGGGTCCGTAACCCCTCCCAGTGTGGGGCCTGAGACCTTGAGTGGCATCCTCCTCCGTGGAGTCTGTGCCGCCTGTGTGGGGCTGAAACACTGACCCCGGACGCTGAGGGGTCAGCATCCTCTCCCCTGGGCCTGATTCCCACTGGGAATCACTTTCCCTACCAGGGAAAGCTGTCTGCTCCTTGCCCATGGCACGGAACACCGGCGAGTGGGGCTGGTGGGATGGAACATCCCTCGGCCAAGGGCCTGACAGTCTCCGTGCCAAGGGCCTGGCATTCCCGGCGCTGTGGGTGCCCGCAGAAGCACACAACGTGTCCCAGCACTGTGCCAGACCCGGGGGCCTGGTGGCCAGAGCAGGGGGCTGGTGATGCCATCCGCTGTGCCGGGGTGTGCTGGGAGGTGCTGGCACAGCTCCCATGGAGCCATTGCCGGTGTATTTGCCCCCTGGTCCATCTCCCACTCAGCCTTCCTGCTTTTCTCTTAGGAAAAAGACAGGTGGGCCAGGCCCTGGGCTGGAGCGGTGGCCATCGGGGGCCAGGGGCTGGTGGCAAAGAGGCCGTGTCATGCGCACAGCTCAGCTGATCCCGACGTTGAATCCATTCTTTGTGTCCTGCCCTTGTTTGTGTCCTGCACAAAGGGATTGTTTGTGTGTCTGGGCAGGGAAATGTCCAGCACAGAAAGGACGGGCCCAGGGCTTGGCTGCACTGTTTGTCCACACAGTGGAGCCTGCTCGGTGTCTCTGGTGTCCCCGTGCTCCAGAGTGATCCGTACCCCTCCCATCCCACCCTGTTCCCTCCCTGCTCCTGCTGGAGCCGTGGCGAGAGGCCGGCACGGTGTTAAACAGACATTTCTCCTTGGAATCGGGAGGGGAGAATCCATTGCTTTTGAAATAATCGAGATCAAATTCGATCCCTTAAAATAGCAGTGCCGTAATCCCGGACAATCCTATTGCCTCAGTTTAGGGACCAACGTCCGTCATTGTGCTGGGCCAATGGTGACAGGCCCAGGGCAGGTATTGATGAGGTTAAATCAGGGTTATTTACAGAAATTATGCTTGAATAAATTCCTAAGGAAGGTTTAAATTAGAAATGATGGCAGATGCAGAGGTCTTTTCCAGCCTCAACAATTCAAGGATTCCAACTACTCTCAGGACATGGAACTGCTCTGCTACCCCCCCCCCCATCAGCCTGTGGGGAAGGAAAAGTGTAAAATTTCTGCAGAATAAAAGTTGTTTAAAATGCTTTACCTGCAAGCCAGGGATAAACATCCCACCAAGAAGCCTCAGAGACTTGGTTTGTGATTCATTTCACTAAAATGGCACAAGAAAGGGTTTGTCTTCTCTAAGGATAAGGACAAAGATGGATTTAAAGAGGAGATGGCACCCTGGATTTGGTTAGTTCACAAATAAAACCCTCACTGGCCTCATCCAAAAGCATTTCCAAGGAAACTGGACAATAACTAAACAAGCATTTTACAGACACTGAATCATTTAATGTCTAAATAAGGCCAGAAAACAATCACATGCAATTAAATCCTAATTTTTTATTTCATTTGCCATTATTCTGTGTATCCTTTGGCCAGGAGCATCCACACACTCCTTGAGGCGCCAGTTTGGATATGAGAAACAAAACCACGTGAGAAATAAAAAATTTTAAAAAGAAAATATTTGGGTTGTAATTTTCTAGGTAAATCCCTATTTAAACCACTCAAATCTTTGGGGTTTGTATGAAGATCCGTACATGTGCAAAACTCCCCAGCTTCCAGGAAAGAAGACCCAAAGTGTTTGGAAATGAAAAGTAAAATCTCGTCAGGAAAGGGAAGGATTAAAGACGACAAAGGTGTCCGTCACTCTGAGAGGAAGAGGGGAGCTGCTTAATTGGAAGTGAAAGGCAGGACATAATCCTTAGTTAATTGTTATCCCCTGCTATAAATAGGGCTTTGGCGGCGGGGGAGCGCCTGGTCGCGGGTCAGCTCTGTCGCGCCGGGAATAGCAGCTAATCCCGGTGTCCGGCTCCCGGTGATTAGCGGGACCGGGCTGGTCCCGGAGCGCCAGCATCGCCCACCCCTCGCCCACCTCTCGCCCACCCCGGGGTCCCAGGAGCAGCTTTGCCTCATGTTCAGTGAAACCGAGTCACGTCCTTTGTCCTTGGGGACCCTCGGGTGTGCCGAGCCTTCCTGGGGGCTTGGGGTGGGTCTGGGAGGATTTGGGGATGTTTGGGGTGGGCTTAGGTGTGGATTTGGGTGGGTTTGGGTGGATTTGGTTTGTTTCAGGGTGGATTTAGTTGGGGGGGTTTGTGTTGTTTTAAGGTGGGTTTGGGTTTAAGTGTGTCTGGGGTGAGTCTGGGTGGGTTCAGTCTCAAACTGCTTCGCTCTTCGAGCCATTTTCACCGCTCGGGTCCCCTCGGGAGGGCCGGGCCGGGCCGGGCCGGGTGGGGGCCGGTGCCACTGCCGGACTACAGCTCCCAGGAGGCTGCGGGGCCGGGCGGGTGGGGCCGGAGGGAGCCGAGCGCAGCCGAAGCGCGACGGAACGAAGCCGCAGCGGGGCCAGGGACAGCCCGGTAGAGGAGCAGCCCCGCCAAGATGAACGCGGTGCTGGCGGTCCGGCAGTACGTGTCCAAGATGATCGAGGACAGCGGCCCCGGCATGAAAGTGCTGCTGATGGACCGGGAGACGGTGAGCGGCGGGGCCGGGAGCGCGGAGGGCGGCGGGGCCGGGAGCCGGGCCCGGGGCCGCTGTGACGGGCGCTGCCCCGCTGCCGCCCGCAGACCGGCGCCGTGAGCGTGGTGTACACCCAGTCCGAGATCCTGCAGCGCGAGGTTTATCTCTTCGAGCGCCTCGACTCGCCCAACAGGGAGCCCATGAAGCACCTCAAGGCCATCTGCTTCCTGCGGCCCACCAAGGTACGGAGCCCGGAGGGGGAGGAAAAGGCCTCAAATCGTGCTGAGGAGGTTTAGGTTGGGTATTCAGGAAAATTCCTTCATGGAAAGGGTTGTTCAGCCCTGGCACAGGGCAGTGGTGGAGCCGCCATCCCTAGAATTGTTCAGGTGCGTGTGATGTGGCACTTGGGGACAGGGGTCGGTGGTGGCCTTGGCAGTGCTGAGGGAATGGCTGGACACCAGGATCTCAGAGGCTTTTCCAACCTTAACGATTCCATGATTTCATATTCCTTAACTCTGCTCTCCCTGGTGCTGTTTCCATCCAGGAGAACGTGGAGCTCCTGGTGCAGGAGCTGCGAAGGCCCAAGTACAGCGTCTACTTCATCTGTGAGTATGAAGAGTCCGAGGGTCTTGGAGGTCCATAAAGCTGGAACAGGCTCTGCATCCCAGTGTGGATGGGACAGGCTCCACACTTCGGTGTGGATCACATGGCACCTTCCCGTGCTGGGTGTATCAGGCAGGTGCTTCCCATGTGTCCTGCTCGTGCCATGGAATGTTCCATGGGTTTGGGAATGAAGCAGAACGACTCCAGCTGGTTTGGAGTTGAAGCCCAGTCCTCCAGCCCAGGAGTTAGTCAGTAGGATCCCAGGAATTGGGTGAAGTGGCCTCTAGATGTCATTGTGGCTCTGCAGGACACAGCAGGACCAGGCACCGGGGAGATAGGCAGGGAATGAGTTCGGAGCATCCCTGGGAGGTGGCTCAGGATTCCAACGCCTGCGGGTGCAGGGTTAGAGGGTCTCTGTGGGATCTGCTCCTGCTCCAGAGGGGATCAGACTATGTCATCCCACAGGGTCTGCATGGTGCCCAACTGTCCCTTCTCTGTTTCCTCCCAGATTTCAGCAACGTCATCAGCAAGAGCGATGTGAAGGCCTTGGCTGAGGCCGATGAGCAGGAGGTCGTGGCTGAAGTCCAGGTGAAGTTTGGATGTTTTAGGTAGATCCAAACCCAAAAGCAAAGGGAAGGTCCAGACTGCCAGACACTCGGAGCAGAAAGGGCTGTTGTTCCCAAATGGTGCGTGGCAGGCCTGTGTGGGAGGAGGGATGGACACAAACGTGGGATGAAGAGGTAAAAGACAGAAAAGGTCCCATTTCTCTGTGCCCTGCACTCTCGTCATAGCTGCTGCTCTTCTTGATGTCTCACAAAGTGCTGCCAAGTTCAAATCCACGTGGATGTGGCACTTGGGGACATGGGTTAGTGGTGGCCTTGGCAGTGCTGGAGGGATGGTTGGACTTGATGGCCTTAAAGGGCTTTTCCAGCATCAGTGATTCCATGATTCCATGTTTGATGGAAGAGCTGGGCTCTGGAGCAATGCACAGTACAAATGGGAGGGGAGTTTTCAGCGGCAGTTTGGGGCTTTGGGAGGGGTTTGGGGTGGAGGAAGGAGGGATGGTCCGAGCCAACGTGTCCAGGTGGTGGTTGGGGCTGGGTGGCCAGTGCTGGCACATGGCTCTGGCTGGGGTCAGGGTTAGAGACACAGGACTGTCCTCCTCCCCTCCCCAGGAGTTCTACGGCGACTACATTGCGGTGAACCCACATGTCTTCTCCCTCAACCTCCTGGGCTGCTGCCGGGTAGGAACATGGCGAGTTGTCCTTGGGTAACGAGTAGCCCTCATAAACTGGGGCCATGGGGGGCTGCCAGAGGGGCCGGGGGGGGAATGGTCCTTGGCGAGGAGAGGAACACCGGGGAGCCCGGGTTCAGCCCCTGGGTACCTGCTGCTCCAGCGCAGCTGTGCTTTCCTGTGAGACTTCAGGACTTAGAAACAAGGATGTGGGAAGGTTTGGGACCAGTGCATCCACTTGAGGTGCAGCCTTTCCTTCCAGGGCCGCAGCTGGGACCCAGCTCAGCTCACCAGGACAACCCAGGGGCTCACTGCTCTGCTGCTGTCCCTGAAGAAGTGCCCCATGATCCGGTACCAGCTCTCCTCGGAGCCAGCGAAGCGCTTGGCTGAGTGCGTGAAGGTGAGGGGAACCCACAGCAGGTCCCTTTGGGACGAATCCAGTCTTGGCTAGTTTTTCACACGTGGATTCACTGGAGAGAAACACCTGTTTTCAGTCAATTCCTGTAAATTCCATCATTTACTTCGAGGCCCAGCACTGGGCAGGTCTTGTCCCGCTCTGCTTCCAGAACAGCTGCTGGAGTACAGCATTCCTGGGAGCAGTGTCCCAGTTCCTTGGGGCTTTCAGCTCCTCCCTGGCAGTGCAGGCAAAGCAGCACAGTTGGGGTTTCACCCTCCCTTCCCTCTGTGCCTAAGTCCACACTGAGAGGGAGTTTTTCCCAGGTGTTCAAGTAGGATTTTTCCCATTTCTCCACAGCAAGTGATCACTAAGGAGTACGAGCTGTTTGACTTTCGGCGCACTGAGGTCCCTCCCCTGCTCCTCATCCTGGACCGGTCGGACGATGCCATCACCCCGCTCCTGAACCAGGTGAGTCACACCCAGGTGTGCCAGGCAGGGGCAGGAGTCCTGCAGCAGCTGGAGTTCTACCACTGGCAGGTCATGGGTTGGATATAGGAGAGAAGTGTTGCTCCCCACCCCCAGTCCCTGCAAAATCCCTCTTTTATCCCCTGGCCAGGTTTTCCAGACCTGAGTGGGGGTTGTTTGTGCTGGCTTCAGTGGCAGATGGACCCAGCACCCTGGAAAATGGGGCCACTGGCTCTTCCATGTGGCTTCTGGAGCCCCAGTGCTTTGGCAGAGCCTTTCCCAAGGGGTTGTTTGTTGGGCTGTGGGCAGCACACGGTTATCGAGTGACCTTGTCCTGTTATCGATGGCTGCTGGATTTGCTCAGAGCTGTTGGATTTATTTGTTCCACGCTGTGCTGCGGATCCTGGCAGGATCTGTTGGTGTCCCTTCATTTCTGTGGGGTTCCCTTGGAATCTGGGGATCAGGAGCTGCACCTGGGCGGGATCAGCAGCCCCAGAGCTGCTGTGACACCGGTTCTGCAGGAGCTGGAGGTGATGTGTGTCAGGGAGGGGTGTGGCTGTCACAGCCCAGCTCACACCTGGTTTGGGGTGTTCAGGACTGTGCTCAGCACTGGGCGTTAACTGCTGTTTCAGGATTTCCTATCCCAAAGAGATTCCCAGGGATGTAAATGGAGTGCTGGGCTCGTCAGGGCTCTTATCAGCTGTCACTGTTCTCTCTGGGTTATTATTGGACTCCTCAGGATAAAAATAGAAACTCCTGATGTGCAGAAATGCTCCTGCCAGTGGAGCACATAGGGAATTCTGCAGTGGAACTGTGGGACCTCTCCCTGCCTGGGCAGAGGGGTGGGGGGTTTGGTGGCCAACAGAGGTTTTGGAACAGGAATGTTAATCCCCATCCCTCTTTGGTCTCTTTGATACCTGCAAGAATTCTTGATCTGGTGGGAGGTGTCCCTGCCATGAACAGGATGGGTTTAATGTCCCTTCCGACCCAAACCATCCCATGATACTGTGATTCTGGAATGGCCCTGGAGGGGGGTGGTTTCCCTCTGCACTGTCTCCCCATCTGATTATTTATCAGTGATGTTTATTTTCACTGGAATGTCCTCGCTGGTTTGAGGGATGCACTCTCAGACTCTGCTGTGTGTCCTGGCGTAGTAGGAGTGGCTCTGGCTGGGTTCAGCTGAAATCTATTGATTTCCCAGTGCTGTGTCTCACCAAGGTCATCCCTTTGCCTTCCTCTGTCCCCTGGCAGTGGACGTACCAGGCCATGGTCCACGAGCTGCTGGGGATCAACAACAACCGCATCGACCTGTCCCGGGTGCCAGGGATCAGCAAGGACCTGCGGGAGGTCGTCCTGTCAGCCGAGAACGATGAATTCTACGCCAACGTAGGTGTCCCAGGGGGGCTTCACCAGCACCCAAATTTGGGGGTTTGCCATGGGAAAGGAGCTTCCTGATGACTTTGAGGCTCAGAGTGGGGATGTGCCATTTGTGACCTCAGTGTGCAGCACCAGTGGCATCTGATGTGAGATAACGGGTGCTGTTTGTAGTTGGATTTCAAGCCCTGCTGCAGGTTTTGGGGGAGGGAGCCACCTTCTCCCAGCTGCTCAAGGCTCTTCCTTGGTCAAGACTCTCTCAAGTGAGTTTCCCTCTGCTTCCCGCCTTGTTCCCTACAGAATATGTACCTGAACTTCGCCGAGATTGGCACCAACATCAAGAACCTAATGGAGGATTTCCAGAGGAGGAAGCCAAAGGAGCAGCAGAAGCTGGAGTCCATCGCGGATATGAAGGTACAGACAAAGCCCATCCCACTGTGTCCCATCCTTTCATGCTAGGAATAAATAAAAAGTACATCCCTCCCAGGAATCTCCTGGGAATGGGAGAAATCGTGTGGGCTCCTGGGATCAAGGTGTCTGATCCTCTGCCCACCTGCCCAGGGCTTGGATTGCTGGGAATTTGTACAATTTATGGCTGGCTGCACCCACCCTCTATCTCCTACTTTTTCCTGGAAGCACCCACTGCCTCAGTTTCCCCATCACAGGCCTTTGTGGAGAACTACCCTCAGTTCAAGAAGATGTCAGGCACAGTGTCCAAGCATGTGACAGTGGTGGGGGAACTGTCCCGGCTCGTGGCGGAGCGGAACCTGCTGGAGGTGTCAGAAGTGGAGCAGGAGCTGGCCTGCCAGAGTGACCATTCCAGCGCGCTCCAGGTACTCATCCTGGCTCTGGATCCGGGGGGTTCCATCCCATCACTCCCTTGGGAGCGGGGATTTGAGGCTGGGAGGCAGTGGGAGCTCCGTGTGTGGATACCCTGTGCGCAGGGACACCGGGTGTGGAATTGCTCCTCGGTGCTCAGCTCAGATGGGAATGAGTCATCGTTAATAACTGGCTTGAGAAGCATCCTTGCAAATGCTGTCCTTACATCCCACAATCCAATGTTCTTTCATTATATTCAGCCAGTTGGCTTCTGGCAGGCACCAGGATAAGACAGCCTCAGACACCATGCAGGAGCTGATGTGTTTGTTGGGCAGGAGTAGAGCTGGAATCCCTGGAATTGTCTTTACCTATTTTGTTAAGAAAAACCACTAGAAAGTCTCAGATCCAAGATTTCTTTGGCAGAGAGGCCTGGAAAGGCTGGACAGAGGTTCTGTGACAGCTGAGCGTGGCCTCTTGTGCCGTGACTGGAGCAGGGTCTGGCAGAGTCAGTGGTGATGGATTTGGGCTGGTGCTCAACAGGAGCTTTGGGATGGGGCTGGCTCAGAGCAGAGCTGGAGCAGCCACTCACTTCTGAGAAATGATTCCTTGATTTTCGGTAGTGGAGGGGGATTCCCACCATATAACAGACCATTACATGGCACTGGGGAAGCAGAGGGACTGGGAAATGAGGAAAAGCATCTCCAGCAGGTTTGAGATCAGTTTCTTCCCTACCTCTGTGACCCTGAATCCAGGTGGGGGCTGAGGGGATAACACTGGACTGTCCTCAGAAATGGGATGTGCTCCCAGCCCCTGGGCTGATGCTTCCCTATGGACCAGCGAGTGTAGGGATGGGATTCCATAGCTGGTGTCTGGCAGGATTTACATGGCTGAGTATGGAACTGGGAACGCAGCCAGAAATGTGTTTGCTGGAAGCAGCCTCTGAGGTCCTCAAGCTGTTTCACTGTCTCCAGCTCAGGTTGTTGCAGTTTAAAAGTCAAATATTCCCAGTCTGCTCCCTCCCTGTGCCTTGAGCCTTGATTTTTGATGGAATATACGTAGCACAGAGCTATGGTGCCAGGTGAATCCTGGGGTTGCTGGGGTCACCTTGGTCCTGCTCTACACAAACAGTGTTTCTGCAGTTTTAGAGCAGAAGAGCTGCCTCAGTTTCCTTCCAACCCTGTGCCTGAAGGGCCCTGTTGTATTTCCAGCAACTGAGGCCACTGGAAGACATGCAGCAGCTCAGAAATAAATGGAAACCCATGTAACTGGGATCTTTGTCCCTGCAGCCACCCCGCCCTGGGCTCTCCCTGCTGCGGCTCCCAATGGCAGAGAGAGGGGCAAGGCCACGGGACAAGAAGCAGCAGCCAGAGCCTGGAATAAGGGTGGAATTGTTCTCCCCTGATAGCACTTCAGGGATTGCTGGATCTCTGGTGGCCTTGGGCCCCCCAGTCTGGGACATTTGGGTTCTTCCTCCCCTGGGCTCTCATTAACCCTGACACAGTGCATGAGCCCTGGGAGCTGAATGGCGGGGTTGGAATCCCAGCTCCTCCCACGGACAATGGCTGTTCTGTTCTCTGCTTCCTGCTGGTCCTGGCACTGCCAGCACAGGAACCTCCCTGGGGCTCCAGCCCTCCCCTCACAGGTGAATTCCTGACCTTGAATGGTGAAATTCCTCTTGATCCTCCTCACAGCCAGGATTTTATGTTGTGTTTCTGTCACTAGTCAGCATGAGTCAAATAGATGCCAACAAACATCTGGGCCAGGTGAACCCAGCAGCGGATCAGGAATGATAACAGATCCCTGCTCTTCCCTCTACCTGGAATCTCTCTTTCCATGCTTTAATTCCTTCCCTCCTTTGCTTCCAAACGTGCAGTTTGTTCCTCCACATCTCACATCCAAAGGTTAGCTGAGGTTATGCCACAGCTGGATTTCTCTTGCATTGCTCTTGTGGCAGTGTTGTTGCTGGGCAGTGACACCAGTGAAACCAGTCTGATAAGTGTCCCCTAAGGCAGTGACCACTGAAACCAGTGTGACTCTGTGTCGCTCAGGCTGTGCGCACTGGGGCAGTCTGGTGTGGCCCCCGCGGTCCCTGAGGTGCTGTGTGTCCTGCAGAGCGTGCGGCGGCTGCTGCAGAGCCCGCGGCTGTCGGAGCTGGACGCCGCGCGGTTGGTGATGCTCTACGCGCTGCGCTACGAACGCCACGGCAGCAGCGGCCTCCCGGCACTGCTGGAGGAGCTGCGCGGCCGCGGCGGCACCGACAGGTACCGCAAGGTAACCCTGGGGTGGGGCAGGATGAGGGAATCGCTGCTCTTTGGGGTGAAACCTGCCTGCTCCGGGTCAGCCCAGGGCTGTGTTGTTGCACAGAGCCCTGAGCTCGGCTGGGACCTGCGGGTGTGGTTTTAAAAGGTGTTTTAAATAAGTGACTCGATTTCCATTTCCTAAGTCAGTGAAGTTGGGGGGTTGGACTCCAGAGGTCCCTTCCACTCCTGACTAGTCTGTGATTCCTTCATGTTATGAAGGATTGAATAAAGAAGGGGTGGCAGGAGCCTGCTGGGAGGGGAGTGTGGCCGTACATGGGCCTGGGATGTGCTTCCTCTCTTCTTTTCCTCCCCCCCCTCCTTTCCCCAGCTCCTGCTGCACAGGCAGTGGCAGCAGTGAAGGGCTAGGGATGGAGAGGAGCTGGCAGGGAGGGAACAGGCAGCAGTGCCAGGAGCAGCTGGGGAGGAGGTGGAGGAGCGGGATGATGTCACCTCGTGTGGAGGAGCTGATGTCGCTGCCGCAGGCGATGGAGATGAAGCCTCTCCTCAAGCAGGAGGGTCAGGGCGGGCTGGGGATGTGGGGGTGCTGCTGCTCTGCCCCCTCACCTCCATGTGCAGTTCCATTGGGATCACCTCCGTGGCTCCTTGTCCCCATTCCAGAACTCCATGAGGTGTCTGCAGTGACTCCTCACCACAGCCTGGAAGGAGTTCCCAGGCTGACAGGGCTCCTGCCCTCTCCCTGCACAGCTGGTGTCCGCCGTGGTGGAGTACGGAGGGAAGCGGGTCCGAGGCAGTGACCTGTTCAGCCCCAAGGATGCCGTGGCCATCACCAAGCAGTTCCTCAAAGGCCTGAAGGTAGTGAGCTGCCCTGGGGAAACAGGGACAGACTGAAGCAAAACTGCAGCCCAGAGGAGCAGGGCTGGCAGGAATGCTGGGGGCTGCTGGCTCAGGACTGGGATTTCACAGAGGGCCGTGGCTTCAGGGCCTGATTCCATTGAGAACAACGGGAGTGAGTTGCTGGAAAGCCTCTCAATCCCAAATTCAGGGGTAGTACCTGCTGTGCCTCTGCTGATCCTCCTTCCTTGCTGGGCTACTTCCTAAAGAGCTTCTCCCCGGCTGCAGGGCATCGAGAACGTGTACACCCAGCACCAGCCCCTGCTCCAGGAAACCCTGGACCAGCTCATCAAGGGAAAGCTCAAGGACAGCCAGTATCCCTACCTGGGCCCCAACACACTCCGGGACAGGTACATGGGGCCTTTGGGGCAGAGCCTGCACTGGGACACACCGGCTGCCCCGGCACTGGGACATCCCTGGTGTCCCCAGCGCTGTCCCCATAGCGGGCTTGGACTGATGATGAACAGAACTGGGGCTTGGCACAGAAATCTCTTGGATGCAGAGGTCTTGTATCCCCAGGAATGTTCCCTGGAGCAGGCTCCCAGGACTGGGATACGTCTCATCCTGTCTTGCCTTGCTGGCCTGGATGTGCCATTCCCATTGGGAGGCTTGGGTGAAGGATGAAGCCCTCACTTATCAGAGCTGGCTCTGTGATGGCCATGCCATCTGCTGTTTGGGGACTGCCAAAAATAGTCCCAACTGCAGCTCTCCTGCCTGAGCCAGTATTGTTCCCGATGGAAATGGGATCCTACTGGAGAGGGTCATGCAGCCCTAACCCAGACTCTGGGGAGACTCAGGCTTTGGGTGGTTATTGGTGATACAGATCACATTGGGAAGGGACTGCACTCACCTTTTCCACGAGTTTTCCTTGCTTTCCCACATCCCCTTAGGCAGGGAGGCAGTGGTGTGGGGATCCATGGAAATTCAGTGGCCAGCATGCTCTCTCTGTGCCTGTGTCCCAACCAGGCAGGAGCAGCTTTGCCCCGGGCCATGCTGTCCATGCGGTGATCCAGGAAAGAAATTCTTGGTGTTGGTCCTTCTGAGGGATTGGGAGGGTGGTTATGGGAGAGGGAAGGAGCAGTTCACTTGAAAGCAGCATGTGCACTGCATACCTGGGTTTGTGTTGCGATGGAGCAAGGCACTTCTCTCCCCCTGTCCTCTTGCTTGGCTTCCCTCTACCATCCCACATTTCCCTGCTGGCTGGGAAATGTCCCCTCAGGTGAACTGAGGCACAAATCCCAGCGGTTCCTGATCAGTCACAAGCGCGAGCTGCTCCGAGCCTGGGAGTTCCAAGGCAGTGCCATGTCCTTGCCTGACTCTGGAATCGATCCTGATTTCCCAGCCCCAGCAGATCATGCGTTAAACATGGGCGTGTAGATCCACAGGGATCAGGGTGGTGCTGTTGGAGGTTGCTCAGGGCTGTGGGTGAAAGTTTGGGAGAGGTGAGGTTTTGGGGGATTCAGTGGGTTGTTTTCAGCTCTGAGCCCAGCACATCACAGGGATGAGGCAGGGTCTAGGAGAGGCACGCTCGGGATCACGGATCACTTCCTCCGAGGTGCAGGATTTATCCTTGGCTTTGTCTGATCCCAACTCAGTATTTGTGGCTGCTCCATCCCAGAAAGTGTCCAAGGCCAGGTTGGACAGGGCAAGGTGTCCCTGCCATGAACGAGATGAGCTTTTAGGTGCCTTCAGCCCAAACCATTCTGTGATTTGTGCCTTTATCCCAGGCCTCAGGACATTATTGTATTCCTCATCGGAGGGGCCACGTACGAGGAGGCTCTGGCCGTGTTCAACCTGAACCGCTCCAACCCCGGTGTCCGCATCGTCCTGGGGGGGACCACCATCCACAACACCAGGAGGTAAAATCCACCTCTGCAGATCGTGCCCGTAAAACTGCTGGCACAGCAGGAATTTGGGATGCCTGAGGGATCCCCACATGGAAATGGCTGTCAGTGCTCTGGATCCAGCTCTGCTCATGGTGGCTCAGGGACAGATCCCTGAGCTGGAGGTTTAATTTGCATTTCCATGAGCTCAAGGGCAGGGAAGTAGAGGTTTCCGTAGAGTTTTTCCAATTTATAACACTGGGAAGCCAGAGCAGCACATGGGAATTCAGCACTGAATGAACCTGCAGCTGCTTTGCTGAAGGTGGGCAAAGATCCCTGTCAGTATGGAATTCCCAGTGGGAAACATCTGGTTTATAAATACAAGTAACTTTTCCTGAACCCAAATTACTCACACTGGGCACAGGAAAGAATTGAGGCCACAGTGGGAATTGTTTCCCATCGGCACAGCTTGCTGCTGGCCAGGCAGGAGAGCAGGAATTCTCTCCAGATTCCCAGTGCTCAGTGTGGGATGGTGGGAAAATCCTGAGCTGCTGCAGAAGCTCAGGATCTGCCGCTCCATCGTGGGCTCCACTTGGATTGGTGCTGCCAGGAGCCACCTGGGCTGGTTCGGGCTCTGCTGCGGTGCAGTCCCTGAATTATTTACAGAAAAACTGGGATTCTGTATCCAAATTTACATTTCAAAGAATGAAGTGGGGAAAAATTTAAAAGAAAATAAAAGGCTGGTGCTTTGAAAGGGCTGGATGCGGCCAGGTCCTGCCTGGGGAGGACAGCAAAGCCCTGCCCCAGATGATCCATTTTGCTTTGGATAAGGTTTCTCTGAGGATGGAAGGACAATAAAGATGTCTCCTGTCCACTGTTATCCACGATGCCAGCACAGTGCCCTAGGATCAAGGATATCTCAGCACATCCCTGAGGTGTCTGATATGAGGGAGGCCAGGCTTTAGTGTGTCCCAGCCCCTCACGTAATCCATGGCCTTGCTGATTCCTGCGGGATTAGGGCAGATATGTCACCAGAAACAAGGGGATTTGGGTGTTAATGCACCGAGCAGCCATGTAAGCACCTAATCCTGGTTCCATTGTTCTTACTCCCTGCTGGAACTGGGACCAACATCTGTGGGCCCAGAGGGGTCGCCCAAAGGATGGAGAATCCGCTCTGCTCCTGCGGATCTGCCCTGCTCCTGGGGTTTCCAGAGCAATTCCGCAGGGTTTGGAGGAGAAGGGGGTTACAAAGGATCAATAATCGGCTAAAAAGGGTTGCCAGGAACATCTGGTGCTGGGGCTGACTCATTCTGGGCAGGTTGAGCATGAACCTGCTGGGACTAATCCTAGGATGTGGGGCCTGACCCAGTTACCCAGTTACGGCCGCAGTGGCAGCACCGGATCCTCCTGGGGACCCTCCTGACTGCGGAAGGTTCATTTCTCCTGGGAGTTTCATCTCCGGGCCCTGGCTGGATGGAGCAGCTGTGGAGGTACCTGCAGATGCCTGTGCTGGGTCCTCGCCTGTTCCTGCAGGATCTGCAGGGTCCTGGGAACAACAGCCTCAGCAGGGGGGGCGTTTGGCTCTTGCCTCCCATCACTCCAGACTGGGAATGTGCTTGGAGAGGCCGTGCCAAGGGACCCCGAGGTGTCACTGGTCACAGGCACAAGCTGCTCCAGACAGCACGGAACCAGGAGACCCTAAAAACACCAGAGTCATTCCCTGCCAGAGCTCAGTTCTGCCTGGTTCTAGTGCCTAAAAATAACCTGGAGGAGGGAGAGCTCCGGCTGGAACACGGAGCCAGGTGCCAGAGCCTGTGCCAGAGCCATTGCCGCTGTGGGCAGTGCCCTGGCTGTGCCCCCTCCCAGCTGTGTCCAGTGGGACTTAGCTGGGTGTTGCTGCAGGGTTTTGCAGGACATTTTAGGGTTTTACTGGTTCTCAAACCCCTCAAGATTCACAACCTGGGCAGGAAGAGCTGCCCCAGCCCCGCTTTAGGGGAATCCCATTGCTGTAGGATTTGTGGCATATCTTGGTTTGTATTTCTTTATCTTTTGGGGGGTTTTTTAAGCATTGCTGTTGAGATCACCTGATCAGCACATTGAGGGATGAGTCAGCCTGGGAATGGCCGTGGCATCTCATTGCCAGAGGAACTGTCCTGCGGCTGAGAGCATTCCTGGCTCTGGGAGCTGCTCTCAGCCGCGGGTGTGTGATGCCAGCGAGCCTGAGGCTTGTGCTGGGGACAGTCACAGCCCCTCTGGCCTCAGACACCTCGGACAAGTATCAGTGTGCCACGAGCAGATCCCTGGCCCTTGTTCCACTGACCTGAACCTTTCCTGGCAGCTTCCTGGAGGAGGTCACAGCCGCGGGGTTCCGTGGGCGAAGCACTGACAGCTCCCAAGTCCCAAGGTCCAGCAGCCGACGGTGAATCCGGAAGGAATTAATCCTTTTTTGCACATTCAGAGGTTTCCCAGACTAGAGCAGAGCAGGATGGTCCTGCCCTGCAGCTGGAGCTTCCCCTCCACACCTGGAATGGCAGCAAGTGCTGGAGCT
The DNA here is from genome assembly GCF_041296385.1 of Aphelocoma coerulescens. Classification (NCBI taxonomy): domain Eukaryota; kingdom Metazoa; phylum Chordata; class Aves; order Passeriformes; family Corvidae; genus Aphelocoma; species Aphelocoma coerulescens. The sequence goes on from NC_091038.1 coordinate 757,805, forward strand.
GGCACTGACCCAAGGGCCGGGATCTGCCCCCACTGCAGCTCCTCCTTGTGCCCTCACAAGCAGGGCCAGGACTGGGATTGTCATCTGAGGAGAGCCTGGGAAAGCCCTTGAATCCCTGCAGCTCCTGGCTCTTTACTGGGACAGACGGGCTGAGTCCCATGAGGAACCCAACGATGCAGCCCTACGCCGGGGGTGCAGCTGGTGGGCACAGGAGCCCTTTGCTCTGTTGTCTGTATATGTTGAATCCTATTAAATCCCCCACTTTGGCCGAATCTGTCTGTTGGATGATTCTCACTTTCCCTTTCCCAGTGCCAACAAGGTGCAGTTAACAGCCTGAGCCTCCTCGGGAGCTTTTGCTCCCCTCCAGGACCACACCAAGGAACCTGCAAGTGTGTTTCTAGCTCTGCTCCGTGGCCTCTAATCAGCACTTGATTGGGAATTAACAAGCCAGATCAAATGAAATGAGCTCCTAAATCCCTGGGAATTATCTTGGCATCACAACTAAGTCCTGTTGATGTGGGAGAGAGCAAAGCCCTGCAGGGAGGAGGGGACCTGGCCCTGGGGGTCCTGGGCAGCTCTTTGGGGAAGAATGGGGAGAACACAACCTGTGCTGGGGGGAGGTTTCTCTGCCCACAGCCAGGGCTGGAACTGGGTGGGCACCTGTACAGTGATTTTTTGGTGAATTTTGGGTTGTTGGGACAGGCAGAGCCGCAAGTGCATTCTCCCTCACAGGTGGCTCAGGTCTCTGACAGCCTGAGACCCCGACAGAGGAGAGCTGAGTCAGGACGCTGGACAGCCCCCTGCTCTATCCACCCCTCCAGCAGCCCCTTCCCCAGGCAACAACGCTGTGATTATCGTCAGAGACACAGAAAAGCATGTGTCCTAGTTAAACTCAGCTTGCCTCCCAGACAGCAGCTTCACACTTGATATCCAGAGGCAAAATGCTGTGTGTGGGGGGGGTGTTAAATACATAAATAAACCAAGAGTTTGCTGATCTGCTCTGCAAGAAGATGAGGTTTTGGGAACTGTTTATTATGGATCAGCACAGGGAGCAGCTGCAGCATCAGGGCCAGGGGTAGTGAAGGGCCTGTGTGAACACAGGGAGAGACACAAACACACCTTGGAGAGGCTTTTCATTCTGCCCACGGGGATGGGGACGGGGCTGGGAGTGAGAAGCTGCATAGACCTCGTCACCTGTCCCACGGGTGAGCAGCCTTGAGGGTTGGCCTCATTGCTGGAAGTGCAGCCGCCTGTTTCTGGTACAGAAATGGGAGACGGGTTCCCTCCTATCTCCTTCCTTCCCTGTTAAATTGTTGATGTTTCCAGCTCTGAATCATTGGTCACATCCTTCACAAACGTGACTCACTGTCGCACTGTCAGAACAGCCTGAGGATTCCAACTGCAGCTGAATTCCTGCTCCCAGGGATGGGGTGGGGTGTGCAGGTGCGTTACCTGCTGTGGTTTCAGGGCAACTTCCCTGGCAGCAGAGGACATTTGGGAAGAGCGTGGGCCCTGGATCCAAAGGGCACAACAGAGCTGTCCTGCTGCCACCAGCACTGCCATCTGGCATTGGCCATCAGCCGGTGCTCTGCAGGCCCTGGCCACCAAAAACAGGATGTGAGGAAGGACAAGTCCGGTTGGGAGGCAAAATGTCATTAAATAAACTGGCAGGTTCTGTGGTGTCCCAGGGATACAATGGGGGCTCTGGGCAGCCGGCGTGGCTCATCTGTCCCTCTGCCATCAGCCCTGCCTGGTCCAAGCTTTGGCCACGTGGGGTAGAAGGGAAAACTGAGGCACAGAGATGGCAAATCCTGGTCCTGGGCCCCACAGAGTTCAGGGCTGCACAGGCACAGGACAAAAAGGCAACCCCTGAATTTGGTGTCGAGAGTGACTTGTGTCCCCGTCCTAGGTATTCTCAGGCATCCACAGCTCATGGCAAAAATGCCAATGCTCAGAATGGGATAGCAACACTCACAGAAGCTCTGCAAATGCTCCATAATCCAAGTACATTCCTAGGACTCTGCGTGCATTAATTCCAGAGCACTGGGGTAAAACTACAACTTGAAATCGGGGGAGGGATGTCGTCCAATGATGGGATGGACTATAAAGCTGGGATGGGATGGACAGTGTCATTGGAAAGCTGATCCACTGACGGATGATGGATCAATCTATTTCTGAACAGAAAATTTTCTCCTTTCTCTGCTTTTCCCTCTACCGCACCCATTTCTGATCCATAAATCCCATCCGTGACCTCAGTCCCACACTCAGACAGTTCTGCACTTGCAGGACATGAAGGAGATGGACAAAAGCCAAAAAAGGGCATTTTTTAGGAAGCCAAGTGTCTCCTCACTTTTGGAAACCATGCTCTGAATCCTGCTGAATCCCGGCTGTCAGACCCTCCGTGCTCGAAGCGACCCCTTCCCCCAGCCCCCTCCCCAGGAGATCTCCCAGCTCCTCTCTCCAGAGGGATTTGTTCACACTTCCAAACACCTTTTGGGGAGAAAACCCTCCCAGTGCCACCCGGCTGCTTTTCCCTCTCCTAGGAAGTTTCCCGGTGACCCGTGACACCGCCGGGAACGCGGCTGGGCCCCGGTGGGGACACCGGGCAAGGCACTGCTCTCCCCGCGCCCGCTGCTCCACGGACCCCGCGTCCCCGGTGAGTCAGAGACAAAGAAGAAAAACCCTCGTGGGCTGCGATTCGCCCCGTGCCGTGAACCCCGACGTCACGGGCGCGCGGCTATAGATGGAGCTCGGGAGCCCGGCGCAGCCCAGCGCAGCCCCCCGAGCTGCGGGATGGTGGCGGCGGGGGGGGACGCGGCGGCGGGGCTGGCGATGGCTCAGAGCGCCGGACCGGGCGCCGTGTAACGGGAGAGGGCCCTGAGCCACGCGGGGCGAAGGCGGCGCGGATCGCGGGCGCAGTGCCGGGTGTTCCCCCGCGCGAGGAGGCCGCGGGAGCCCCTCTGCGACCCCCGCCCCAAATCGCCTCCGAGCGCACCGAGGAACGATGAAAAAAAATAATTCTGCAAAAAGGGTGAGTAGAGAATCGGTTCTTCGCCGGGGCAGGGCGAGGTGAGGGAGGCTCCGGGATGTTGTGGGGAGGGGGGGCTTGTCTCTTCGGGGCCGGTTGTTCGCTTCGCCTCTGCTCCCCCCGCAAAAAGCGCACAGACCCCCGAGATCCAAAGAGACCCAAACCCTGCGCCCGGCCCTTCTCCTGCCCCTGCCCAGCGGCTCTGCTGCCTCCCGCACCCGCCACAGACACTGGGTGATGTAGGCAGGCAGTTTTCATCTTGGAACACAAGGAAACGATAAAATCCGGAGGCACCATCAATCCGCCGCTCTGTGCCGTGCTGTGTGCTGCACCCAGCGATCCGACCATCGCTGCCTATGGAGACGCCTCTGATATAAACCAACCATAGATTTCACCTTTTGGATTAACTGGTCATAAAAAGCTCCGAAATGCAATTTTGACCGCAGTAAAAAGCCCTGCTGGTTTAAATTCCGCCCATCCCCCTCCTGTTCCCCTTTCCACGGGTAAATGCCCGTTGGATGAGGCGATAGAGACACCGGCCTGTCTTATATAACCACGGAGGGAACCCTGCCCGCTCCTCGCAGCGTCCTCCCGATGCTGCCGCTGTCGCTTGGTGTCTGCAGCACAAAGATCCCCGTGGAGTGACCCCGGGGAAGGACTCGGTCCCGGCGTCGGCGAAGAGAGGGGCCGGAGGGAGGGGGAGACAAAAGTTGGGCAAAGAGGGAGGGGGGGGAGAAGAGGAGTGTAAAACCAAGAATAATCCCGTTTTCCCCCATTTTCTTCCCTCTCTCTTTGTGTTAGGGGCACCAGGATGGAAACCAGCAACCTGTGCAGCCGGAGAAGGTCGGCTGGGTGCGGAAATTTTGCGGGAAAGGCATTTTTAGGGAAATCTGGAAAAACCGTTATGTGGTTCTGAAGGGAGATCAGCTTTACATCTCGGAGAAGGAGGTAGGATCGGTTTCAGTTTCCTTTCCCATCCCCCCTTCCTCCCTTTGCATATGAAAAGGAGCAGCCCCGGCCCTTCCCAGCGCCCCTCCAGCGCCAGCCGGGCCGAGGAGGTTCCTCGGGGGCTTCTCTTCTCCCCGGACTGGCGCCGGCGGGGCCCGGCCGAGGTCGGGGTCGGTGTCGGCTCTGAGAGCGATTCCCCCAGACAGCTCTGCTGGGAGACATTTTCCCGGCGAGGAGACACGAAAGGATTCACTTAGCGAGAGTTAAGCCCTCAAACCTCTTTCCGCCGCGGCGACAGCAGTGCCGGCTCCCTTCTGTGCCTGTCCTCCGTCCTTGAGCCCAACACTGCCGTGTTCCCACTTGCTCACTCTTGGAAATAACTCCACTCTCCCTACTGGAATCGAGCCATTTACAGGTCGATCTCTTGTATTTTTCCCCCATGCCAAGAGGAAAACGGGGACATTTCATCCCGGATTGACATCCTGTTGTAACACGTGCCCCCTCCGCTGCCCCTCGTCTCCTTGCTGGGGTTTGGGATTTAACGTGGTGTTGACATTGGAGGTAATCAGATGTGACTGTCAGGCTGAGCCAGCACCTGGCTGTCCTTGCACGGCCCCCCTGTGCTTTTTGTCTCCATAAATCCATGAGAGAGAACTCCCCAGGCCAGAGCCCTTCTCCCTCCTATCCCCTTTGACATCCCAGCGCTGCACTGGGCAGAGTGGTGCCCACAGCAGGCATGGGGGTTGCTCCAAGTCAGGGAACTTGTAAAATCCTGGTCTCTCTGGGTTTCCCCCCTCAGTGGAGGTCATTTCCTAACAGACGGTGGTTGGATGCACGGCTGCCTGGTTTCGCTCTGTCAGGACCTGGAGAGAGGAAGGGACAATTTGATTTAAGGCTGGTTGAGCCATGGACATGGCACAGGCAGAGGACCAGGGCTTGTTACAACAGAGAAATGGCCTAAAAAGTGGACTGAATGTCCAGGTCGTGCTGAGCTGCTTGCTGGCATTCCAGAGCTCACTCAACCTCCTGGCTGCTCCAGAGCTGGAGAGAGAGACAGGAACAGGCAGTAGATGTTGTCTGCAGGAGGGGGGTATGGTGCCTCAGGAATACTCGGGTAAAGAGAGGTGATGAGAAAAGGTTTAGGGACTATGGACAATGCTGGTGGTAGTGAGACGCAAACTCCATGATGGATCTACAGATACATTTACAGATCAGGAAAGTTGGATGGATGGGAGTGGCACAGAGCCAGCGGCACAAATCCCCCATGGCTGTGGCCCTCCCAAATTTCCTAGCAGTAATGCAGAACAACACAGTTGGACTGCTGGGATGGAATTGGGAGTAGGCTGGACTAGTGAGAGCAGGTGTTCAAATAGTAATCAACACAGGCAAGAGGTGCAGGGAAAAGACATCTGTCCATCCCTCCCAAATATGTCCAGGTAGCTACAGCTCGAACCCAGGTGTGCTGGGAGCCCAAGAGAGGCTGGAGGGGCCATGCGGAGTCTGTTCCGAACAAGAAGCTCTTGTGTTTGTGTTTCATACGGGGAAAAACTCACAGCTGGGCCTGAGGCGGCCCCGGGGCTCCACGTGTGTGTGAGAGACCATAAATAACACGCAGCAGCCGCTGCTGAGGCTTTATATGGAAGAATCTGTGGTCGGCAGAGATGTGGTCACAGAGATGACATCTGGTGCTGGTGTGCACTGAGGTGACTCTGTGCTGGTCATGGAGGTGACACGTGCTGCTGGTGTGCACTGAGGTGACTCTGTGCCTGTGGCACAGAGGAATACGCCAGTGTCGGGGTCTGGCATCCTGGGGGTCTCATTGTAGGGAATCCCGAGGGGTTCCTGGGGGGCATCCCAAAACTTCCCGCTCACAGGGTCTCAGAACGGGCGGTGCAGGGTTTGATACCAACTGGAGCATCAGCACTTAGCAAGGCCAGGACCCCTCCCAGGCCCCAGGGAAGGCCCACGTGTGGCTCCAAGCTCTGCTCCCAGAGCACCTGCTGTTTCCTGGCAGCGCCTGTTGCACTCAGCAGCTGTTCCAGAGATGGTTCTGCAGGTGAAGCCACATTCCTGGCCCTCTCCACCATCTTGGAGCAGAAAGGGTTAAATCCCAAGGCTCCTGGAAGCTCCTCTGCTCTGCCATGTGCTCATTAAATGAATTCAAACCAGACATTTATTTACTTGTGCCTGAATTTCTCCATCTGGGAAGCAGGGCAATGAATCCCATCTCCCCAAAGCACGTGGGGAAGGGGAGTTGTCTGTTCCACACCGGGATCCCCCGGGACGGATGTTGGCTAGGGGCAGGTGTTGATGCTGCACGAAGAGACCGTGGAGCAGAACTGCTCAGAGCTGAGCATGGGCTGAGGTCTGGAATGGGGAGATTTCCAAAATTTAGACTAACAAAATCCCATCAATATCCACACTGATTCCTCCTGGGAATCTGTGTGCTTTTCCAGTTGTCTGCCTAGGACCTGGGCTTGCAGGTCAAAGACCAGCCCTGATTATTCAGTTTTGTCAGGAGAATTTGGGAATGCCTGATAGGAGCCTGGGCTTCTCCCTGGCAGAGCCACGTCTGTGAGGAGAGGAAATGTAGTTTTTCAGCCCAGCTGATGTAAAATGCTAACAGGGTGTTTGAGTCCTGCCCTTCGAAAGCCGTGGGACTTGTCTGACACCTCCTGAAATGGGAGCTGGAGGCTCTGGCCATGCTCACTCCGCTCCTCCACGGATGCTGAACTCTGTGAACTCACACCAAAATCCTTCGTTATTCAGCGTTTGGTCATCGGCCAAAACCAGCTCTGTAGAGAAGAGCTGCAGCGGGCTGAGCTCTGCTGAGCACACCACCACCTTCTTAGCTCGCTCTTGCATTCTTTCCCCTCGCTCTCCTCACGACGGTCCCTCCCCCCGGCACATTTCTGGGAATTGTTCCCTGTTCCTGGCCCAGCTTTGTCCCTGCCTGCGCCGGGGAGCAGCGGCCGAGCTGACACAGCTGGGCTCGGCACTTCCTCGCAGGAAGCCGGGGGCCGCCAGCCGGCTCGAACCCAGGCGACGAGGGGGATGAGGAAACGTTTCTCTTGAGCGTTCCCTTGTTTGCCACCAAAGACATCGGCTCAATTAGCACAAGAGCACTCGAGGAGGTGCTGGTCCTCGCCGCTCCTCGGTTCCAGCTCGGCACAGCTGGCGAGGGGCCGGGGGTGTGTTTGCATACTCGGTTCTTTAGTGCTCCATGGGGTGAGTTTGCCCCCTACACAGCACAATGGGATTTTAGGAAGAAATTCCTCCCTGTGAGGATGGTGAGGCCCTGACACGGGCTGCCCAGAGAAGCTGTGGCTGCCCCTGGATCCCTGGAAGTGTCCAAGGCTAGGCTGGATGGGGCTTGGAGCAATCTGGGCTATTGGAAGGCTGTCCCTGCCATGAACAAGATGAGCTTTAAGGTCCCTCCAAAACCATGCCATGATTCAGTGATTCTGGGGAACCTGTGTCTCTGGTAGCCTTGGCAATGACTCTTTGGAGAAGGGACTGAAGCAGCCACATCCTGCCACCATGCACTCATCAGCTCAGGGCAGCGACCTCGCTGTGACAAAGACTGGAAGGTCTCGCTCATGCATGTGCATCCCTGTCCCAGTGGCAGCCTGGCTTCAGACAGATCTGCAGGAAGCTCCGTCCCTTGCTGAGGTAGAGCTGCTCAGCTGGAGGAAGTGAAACTTTGGTTGCAGGCTACAAGGGGAACTGTTTGGCCCAAAACTGCCCGTATTTGGGTATTTGGCTCCACTGAGGGTCCGGAGGTTTCTGGTTACATGCTGAGCCACACTGTGACCTCCCCAGTGTCCCGTGGGTGCCTTGTGATTTTCTGTACCTTCCACATTTCTCCATGTCCCGTTGCAGCAAGGAACTGCTCAAGCAAATCTCCACCAAAAATCCCAGACTGGTGTGACTGAGCACCTGCCCTTCCCCTCCATGCATGGTTTGGCCCCAAAACACAGCCCTGATCTGGGTCCAGGAGGTTTGGAGTCGCTGACGGGGGCCGGGTGTCTCTGGGGCCGACCCGGGCGGGCAGCAGCTGCGGGGGAAGGAGTGCGAGGAGTGCAAGGAATGCAGCTCCTCTCCTTGGATCCGAGCAGCATCAGCAGTGTCAGCCTTGGCACAGGCAGTGACACCCCGAGCTGGGGCAGCTGCCAGGGGTGTGGGGCTCTGTGGTCTCATGGCTGCAGGGAAATGTTCCCTGCTGTAGGGATATGGGGGATGCTTCGGATTCCTTTTCCATGCCTCAGTTTCCCTTCCCTCACCTGGCCACAGGTAGGAGCCAGGCGGAACCACAGGGCAAGGTTGTTTTGTCTGCCTTGAACAACTCGACAGCAATGCCAGCAGGCTGCCAGGGCAGCACCTGCTGGGATTGATTCACCTTAATCCTTCCAATCCCCAGCTCCCTGTAGAGGACAGAGGGCAGGACCCACCTGCTGGTGAGGCTCTGAGATCCCTCAACTCCTAAGCCCTTGGCAGCTGTGGGGAAGGAAAGACCTGCCGGAAACCTCCTAGCTGGGAATGGTTTTGGCAAAATCAACCATCAACCTCCTGCTTCATCCCTTCCTACTGAGAACTGATACCAGAGGCTGCTTCCTCCTGGGCACTGCCTGGGTGCTGGGACACATCCATCCAAATCCTCTTTGGAGAAACCTGGAAGGTTTGATTTGGATGGTCCCTGTCTCACTGAGAACATGGAGGTGACACCTCACAGGTTTGTCACCCACCTGCAATAGATGCAGTGACTGGGATTTTAGCTCTGTTGACCACATGGTCCCAGTGGGTCTGTGGCTCCTCAGGGGCTGGTTTTGTCCTGTTTTCATGGAGAATGGGCTGCACGACTGTTCTCGGCCTCTCCTACCTCCGAGGCTGCTCTGGGCTGTCTCTCATGCCACCACCTCCCTCCTTTTGGCCTCAGCCTCCCACAAAGGACAAAAGAGCTGGCAAGTGCCTCTGGAGTTGACTTTCACCTTCCTTCTCTCCAGTTTCTCTCTGCACACTGGATGCTCTGTTACATCATCATGGGAGGGGGCTCGGCTGGCCATGCCCCCTGTGAGACACCCGCTGTCCTTCCTGTGCCCCCTGGACTTGCTGGGCCACCACAGCCACCTACTCCAGGCTGCTGCTGACCCTCTTCCCCCAGGAATCCCACTGTGGATGTTGCTCATTCCCAGTTTTAAGCATTTTATAACAGATCACACACAGGAGTAGGATCCCCTCAGTGTGTCCAAGGACAGTGTCAGAGCCCAGGCTCGTGTCATTCAGAGGTGTTTAAAGGATGAGCTGCACCTGCAGGGTGTTTGAACTGAAGACACCTGCTCTGTCCTGCAGCCTCCTGTGGATATTCCTGGAGGCAGGAGGTTGAGTCCCAGCTCTGTGAGCTCTGTGGAGGAAGGGGGGGGGGGGCTTGGGAAGCCCCAGTGACCCACATGAGCAAACATCTGGAGCAAGGGCTCTGATCTCAGCCACAGAGCACAGCTGGGGGCTCGGAGGGGATTGGCTTTTCCTGCTGCAAATGAGTCGGGCTGAATTCCGCTGAGATTCTTGGAAAGAGGTGGATTGTAGGATGGGAGTGGGAAGAGATCAAAGCCGATTAGCAGTGTGTAGGGAGGATGTGCAGTCAGACAGTCTCTGTTCTCACACCCAGACACAGGGGATGTGTCACAAGCAGGATGGCCGTGCCAATGATCCTGGGGACACACTCGGGACCACAAGGACAAAGGACAGAGGGGAGCTGCAGTCATCAGGCAGGGCCAGATGGTCAGTTTATCCATGTCCCTGGTTAGGAAGCTGGTTTAGTCACCCTCTTTGATTAAATTCTATGGAAGAATCATGGGGAGTTCCTTCAGTGCTTCCCAAAACTGTGGAGGAAATGCATGAAATGGGGTGGAGTCCTTTCAGGAAATCCAAGGGCTCAGACCTCACCACCATCTGCCTTCCCAGCACCCGAGTTACACACCCTCCAATCCAGCCTGGAATGACTGGCTGGAGTCAGATTAAGCAGATGGATGTGGATTTGAGCCTGCTGCAGTGTCTGTAATGGACATGCAAACCCGAGCTGTCTCCCACCCCAGTTTCTTACTTCCTTGTGTTTACCATGGAAGAGCAGAGCTTCCCTGCTGTAGGACTGAACTTGAGGATGGTGCAATGAAGAGAAAGGGTACAGAGAGCTTTGCCATCTCCCCTTTGCTCCAAGTGTCCCCCCGAGGGACGGCACTGTCAGGTCAGGGGTCAGCATCCAGAGCCCTGTGTGCCCCCAGATCCCTGCCTGTCCCCCCCGTGCAGCTGCAGCCTCAGTGGCCCTGTGCAAGCTCCATCTTTAATTTGAGCCTCTGTGACACTGATCCATCGCCATGTACCTGTCACACTGTGGCAGTGCAGAGTGTTGGGAAACAGACCTGGAAAATGGGAGATCTTGTAAAGTGGTCACTCAAAGGCTCTCTAAAGGACACTGAGAGCCTCGTGACAGCCTGGCAGCCCCTGCCCTGGGTGGTGGGTTCTGCCCACAGCCCCCTTCCAGGGCTGGGGCTCAGCGTCGTGTCCACCCTCTGGGACCGGCCGTGCTTCCCCCAGAGCCAGCTGCCAGCACAGGGTAAAAATAGGAAGTGCTAATCCTTATCCCTCCAGCTCCTGTTCTGCTGTCTGCAGAGAATAATTGTCCCTTTGAACCAGAGATGAGAATCCACCTTCTCCAGCACCTCCCACGTCCACACCAGTCCCCTCCTGACACACAGGGCCCTCTCCTTGTGGCTGGAGTAAATCCTGCACGTTTTGAGGGTCCAGAAGCAGGAATGCTGGGTCTGATCACACCTGCGTGGCCGTTCAGCCTGCACCCAGTAACTCTGGGGGTAGAAGAGGCAGGAATTAACCTGGCAAAGTGTGATTTTCTTGCTATCCTTCTGAATATGCCCCATCATTCCAGAAGAGACAAGTCAAAACCCTCATGTTGAAATCCTGCTGGCTGGAGCAGCAGAGCCTCTGTCTGACATCTGCAAAGCTCTAATTTTCTTGCTGTTTTGCAGGTAAAAGATGAAAAAAACATACAGGAAATGTTTGACCTGAGTGACTACGAGAAATGTGAAGAGCTCAGGAAGTCCAAAAGTAGAAGCAAAAAGAACCACAGCAAATTTACCCTCGCCCACTCCAGGGAGCCTGGAAACATGGTATGTGGGGCTTGCCCAGATGCAGCCAGCCCAAGAGCCACTGGCTCCAGGGGTGGGCAGGGATGTGGATGGTCCTGGGGAATGCAGGGAAGGGAGGGATGTACATGGTCCTGGGGTTTGCTGTGTGGGGCAGACAGGGTTGGAGGCTCAGCTCTGCTTTGCCTTTTCTGTAGAGGCTGCAGGCCTCACACTGGCCAGGGCCCGTCTCTGTGTGAGTTCCGGCACTGACCTGAATTCCCTCTTTTGTAGGCACCAAATCTGATCTTCCTGGCTGTGAGTCCGGAAGAGAAAGAGTCCTGGATTAACGCCCTCAACTCTGCAATCACACGTGCTAAAAACCGGATCTTGGACGAGGTGAGCGGGATTCAGGCTTGGCCCTGGCTCCCCTGCCTCAGCCTGGGTGAAGGTTTGAGACTGCTGGGAACAGCCCTGTCTTGGCGACACATCCACACAAAGTGTCTCTAGCAGAGCTCCTCCCAGTTCTCAAGGGGAGTGTGCAAATCCCCGTTACACAAAGCAGCTTCTGCCAGGAAAAATAACAGAGCAGCTCCAGTTCAACCTCCTCCTGGGGACACAGGGTGTACTCAGAACACCAGGTGGGCTGGCAGAGGCAGGTCAGGGTGAGCATTCCCGCATAGTTTCCTCCAGTGTGAAGGAGAACCTGCCTGGAGCAGGCTGTGCCCTCGCTCCAGGGCTGACTCTCACATTAATGTTTCATGGCAACCCTTCCTCAGCTCAGACCTGTCTCAGATCTCCCATTCGCACTCAGCTTCCCACAGAGCCGTGGCACTGCCAGGAGGCTCTTTCCTCTCCTGGATGGCAGCACAAAGCCTGTAATGAAGGAAAACCAAGGTCAGACCATGGGAGAGGCTTTAGAACAGGAAGCAGCATGGCAAACACCAGCAGACATAGCTTCCAGGAAAGTCTGTCACGGGAATCTTTGCAAACAGGTTCGGTTGTCAGCAATGACTTGAGCAGATCTGATCCCATCACGGCACAGAGGGGAGAGACCAGGGGAACACTGGGCTGCTTCTGAGGCTGGATTCCTACACCCCATTCCCTGCCAGCCTCCTCCTGATTACAGCTCCAGGAGCTGGGAATGGCTCGTGTTCTGTGCTCACAGCCGGTGTCACCCTGCAGGTCACCGTGGAAGAGGACAGTTTCCTTGCCCACCCGACGCGCGACAGAGCCAAGATCCAGCACTCCCGGCGCCCTCCCACGCGGGGTCACCTCATGGCTGTGGTAGGTACAACCAAGCCCAGATACCTCCTCGGGTGAAATTCCTTTGGAAGTGCTCCATTTGTAAGTAAAGTGCAGGGAGAGCCGGTGCTGGAGCGCCATCCTGAACTGAGAGTTGCCATAAGGACAGCTTGGGGTCATCAGCTCTTGTCCTCTGTTCTCCTGGACCATTCCACTGTACAAACCTTCTGGCAAAGTCCCAGTTTGCCATCACTGACACCTGCTCCTTCAGTTTCCCGCTGGGAACAGCCAGGGAGCTGCTCGTGGGTGAGCAGGGAGGGCTCAGCCACGGTGCTTTGGGTCTGTGGATCTGCAGCTCAGCCAGACCCCCCACACCCAGGCTCTGTCACTGGGTGAGGGAGCATTCCCGCTCCCCCTCTGTAGTGTGTATCCGCAGTGTAGAGACCCTTGGAGGCACGTGCAGCTGTTCTGGTGCCAACGCAGCTCTGCTTTCTGCTCCTCCAGGCATCTACCTCAACCTCTGACGGAATGCTGACCCTCGACCTGATCCAGGAGGAAGACGCCTCTCCGGAGGATCACGGCACCTGCGAGGAGAGTTTCCGGGTGGATCTGGACAAGTCCGTGGCACACCTCACTGCTGGGCGGCGCCGCTCGGACTCGGACAACACCAAGTCATCGGAGAAAGGGCGGACAGGGAGCCTCCCGCGGCAGGAGGTGACCTCGTGGGACAGAGCTGGGCAGCGCAATGACTCCTTTGACAAAGGGACCATGTACACACCGCAGGTCCCCAAAAAGCTCTCACACTCAGAAAAGAATAAATGTGCCTCCATGGAAGAAATCCTGTCCCGACGGGACTCTTCCACGCACCGGGCGGTGCTGAGGAAGGGGCTGGAGGCTCAGTTTGCCTCGGCAGAGCCGGAGCAGCTGTCACGGATACAGGAACTGGTTGCACTGAAACTGGAAAAAACTCAGGAACTGCTGACAGAGGTGAAGGGCTACGGGGAAGGCAAGAGAAAGACCAAGGACTCCAACACCAGCACCAGCATCACCACCACCTCTTCTTCCTCATCATCTTCCAAGTCGGACTCTGAAAGGATCCTGCAGGAATCTGAGAGGCTGCTGGGGGAGGCTTCCTCCACCTGGAGCCAAGCCAAGAGGGTGCTGCAGGAGATCAAAGAGCTGAGGGACCTGTACAAACAGTTTGAGCTGCAGCAGTCAGACTCGAAGCCCAAACAGAGCTCACAGTCGCAGTTTAGGAAGAGCATGATGTGAAGGCAAGCCTTGGGATGGGAGGGAGGGACTGGGGAGGGTGGCCATCTGGTCTTCTTTTTTAATTATTATTATTATTTACAGTGTTCAAAAGAGTGAAAAGGTGCCTGTTCTCACCCAAATTTGCTTCTCAAAGCTTGGACCCTTCCTGTCCTCCATCGCATCCCTGATGAATCAACCCAGTGTTCCAATAAATCAGTTGCAGTTTACACCTCCTTTGTAAGAGCTCCCTTTGCACCGCAGGCCGCAGCTCCTGTCATGCTCCAAGGACAGGAGCGAGCACTGGTTCCCAGGAACTGCCCATGTCTGCCCGGAGCATCCCATGGGGCGGAGCTGGATGAGCCCTGGCATTGCTGCTCTCATGTCTGGGCTGCGTCCCAGACTACATCTCCTTCACCAGGACACTTGCCCTGTTCCCTCACCATCCTCTCAGAAATAAATGACATTAAAAAGTCAAAGAAGGTGTCCATCCCCACCACTGCCTGGAAGTCCCCATTGTCCAGGAACTCTCCTGAAGATGTGGGAAGTCCAGGCTGGTCTCCAGCATTACAAAGGCCATCGAGGCATTTGCTGAGCGCTGCTTGCAGTCCTGGCACAGTCCCCTAAAGAACTTGGGGCTGGCAGCTGTTATTTTGGGGTCCAGACAGAGCTCTCCGGAAGGGCAGCAGTGACGCAATCCATAACCACCCTGATGCTGTCGGGCCGTGAAAGCTTCACAGACCCCCTTGGTCCCGAGCAGTGGGAGGTAGCAGCGATGTGTCTTCCCTTCTGTGCAACCAGAGGATCAAAGCCTTGGATTTGACAGCCCACATAGGCAGCTGGGGGGGTTGGGCTTTTTCCTTCTCATTTCTCTTCTTTTTTACCTTTTCTTTGAGCTGAAAAATCGGGGTATGTGCAGGAGCCGGACACCACGAGCCAACGGCAGTTTTGGTAGGTTTGCCTTGCTCACTCAGGTGTCACAGACAGCAGCAGGCTCTGCTTGGGCTGCCCAAGATCTGAATCAGCCCCACTGCAACGAAAGCTGAGCCTGGAGCAGAGCTCAGATCGTCAGCTCACGGGCTGGCTCAGCTTTCACACCCACGAGCAGGACGTGGCTGTGTCTCACAAGTTCACTCGTGGTAACACCCAACTGTTCCTTGTTTTTTAAAAGGAAACCTAATTCCCTTACCTACATGGCAAATAGTCCATGAAAATATTAAATCCACAGAGTTACTTCCTGATCATGGTTGGTGTTTTCTATTTCCTTTCCTGGCTGCGATGACAGGATTTTTTTAAATTAAAGAAAAAATAAAACCAAACCTTAAACCTTTCTCAATGAGTTTGGCTTAACCAGACTCCGGTGATGTTTCCAGGGATAACTTTCAGTGCCTTTCCATGTTGATGAACTGGATTGCTCCACAAAATTTTTTGCAAAGAACCACTGAACCTCACTTGTGACCTCCTGCATCCCAGGTAGTGCCAGCAAGGTGCTGTATTTGTGACTCCCACCCCAGCAACTCTCCTTGGATTTTGGAATGCTCATTGCCATGCTGCTCCAAGTGGAGGCCTCTGAAAGAGCCACCACACACTCCAGGAAGGGCTGAAAGGTCACCACGAGCAGCTGCTGGTGCAGCCACCCCTGGCACACCTGAGCAGCCCTACCCTGCTCTTCAGGGAGGCCCTGAAGCTCCTAAGGGCTGTTTTGGAGGTCTTGTCTCTCTCCTCACCCCTCACAGCTTTTCCCCCCCTGTTTCTCTGCCGCCTCCCGCCGGCCCCCTGCCTGGCCCCCTGCCCTTGGTGGCATTCCCAAAGCCTCTGGCATGGTGCAGGGAGCCCTATGGAACTTCAAAGCCAAGGGCAGCACAGACGTGGCTTTGTGTGTCGCCCCCCAGTCAGTGGGTCTATCCATGCGGGAATAACGCTGCACAAAGGGGCTGTGCTCGCCCAGCAGTGGAGCAGCCATCTGCCATTCCCAGAAAGGGCCAGTATTGTCCAGTGTGGCAATTATGTTGGCTCTGGAGACAAAACGCTGGATCATTACAGGAGTACAGAGCGCCCTGGCTGGGTGGTGCACAGCAGAGAAGTCTGAAGCCCAGTAACGGCCAAGAAGTCTGGGTTCTGCCCAACTGTGCCTTGAAAACCTGTACAGAGCAGGGAAAAGGGGGCTGGGAAGGGGATTTCCCATTACACTACAGGGAGACGGGATTGGGACTGGATTCTTAAGATGTAGGCAAAGCGTCTCCTATAAAAATAGCTGCAATTTGCTCAACACATGCTGAGGAGCGGGCGAGCGTGTGCTGTGCTCGTCAGCTGGCACTCGGCTCCAGTGCCTGCACTCCCTGCCTGCTTCCCAGCACAGCCAATCCCCGGAATGCTCCTGCTCCCAGCCAAATAAGGACCGCGGGGCGAGGAACCCCGGCTGCATGCGGCACACAGGAGCCCACCCACCCTCCCAGCCAAAGCGCCTTTTTTTGGTTATTTTCTCCCTCTCCGCCTCAAAAGCTTTAAGCAAACCCCCTCTGCCCTCCCTCCCTCCCTCCCTCCTCTGCCTTTCTAAGGGAATAACAGAGAGACACCTTAGGATGGAATTCTTGGGAAGAAATTCCTCCCCTGTGAGGGTGGTGAGGCCCTGGCATGGGCTGCCCAGAGAAGCTGTGGCTGCCCCTGGATCCCTGGAAGTGTCAAAGGCTAGGTTGGATGGGGCTTGGAGCAGCCTGGGATAGTGGAAGTTGTCCCTGCGCATGGCAGGGGCATGGAACTGGATGAGATTTAAGGTCCCTCCGAAGACCCAAACCACTGCATGATTCCACGGCTCTATGAAACATTGGCACCCAACAGCCTGGGAAGAGCAGGCTGAAAACCCAACAAGCCCCCACAAGCCACAGGGGCTGTGCTCAGATGGAGCTGACCCCACCCCACACAGTTCCTGCCCGGGGAGCACGTTTTGGGGTGCAGCCCCACAGATCCGCCCCATGCAACACACGGCCACCCTAAGTTTCACCCACTGCAGATCTGGGACAGAGGGAGCAGCTGCAGTGTCTCCGCAGCGCTGAGAGGCCGCTGGAAAGCAGGAGGTACCGATTAAGAGGCTTTTGGTGGCTTTAAATAGAATTTACACTTGGAGGCAACTTTCACGCTGCTGACGGGCAGCAAAACTCGGGTGTAAAGCAGAAACGGGTTCAGGTTGTTCCAGTAGCAGTGGGCTATTCTGCAGGCTGGAATTATACCTAACAAAGCAGTTCACAGGAATTAAATTGTGGCGGATAAAGTCCGATTTCTCTGGCAGTTTCCATCCTTGGAAAAAGCCCCTAACCTCCCGAGTGGAGTAGGAACGCCAGTGACTCATGGCAGAGGGTTCTCAGGCTGAGGAGGGGGTGGATAAATAAAATTTTCCAACACAGCCAATGGCTCCTGCTGTGCAGAAGGATTTCTTGGAGCTACTGATGGAGAAAACTGCAAAAATTGTTGCTTTTTTATTTTTCTCCAATAAGACAAATGCCTTAAAAAGAGAGAGTGGGATTTGTGTCCAGAGGTGGAAGGTGGGAAGCTATAGACCTTCCAATACCCCAACTGAATAATATGTTCAGCATACCCTTAGAATAAATTCCATGGGATCCCAAGACACTCCAATGTGTTATCAGAGCTGAGGGCATTCTTTCCTGGACACCTGTGCCAGCAGCTGTAGGTGAACACCCGGCGCTCCAGCAATGCCGCTTGCTCACACGACCCTGTCCCTCCTCAGCTTCTCCCCCCATGGGACAATCAGTTTGGACTTTTGAAATAAAATAGAAAGCGTGGTTCTCCCTACCTCGGAGTGCTGGAGGATTGAATCTTCTTCCAAGTCCCTAGAGAGGAAGAGACATAAAATAGTTTGACCCACATTCACAAGAATAATTATTGACTTAACAAGTTCCAACTGGGTTTTCAAATTAAAGCTAAGCAAGAACAGACCCACTTCCCTAAAAAAGAGAGAAAAGGGAAAAATTCAGTGGTTTTGTATGCCAGATACACCTGTGTGCAAATGTATCCCTGGAATATGCACATGTGGAGATTTGTCTGTGCTCCCTCTCGTTAAGAAGGAATTCTTTGGTGAGATACACAGTACGGTGCCTTGGATTTCTTTTCCCTAAATCCAATTTGAGCTGTTGGGGAGTTCCTCATCAGGCTCAGATATTCCCACACTCCCCTCCCTGAGTGGCCAGAGGGACTGGTTCAACACTAGGGATGTTTGACATGACACCCGGTAAAGTGACACCACGGAAAAGGCGAAAGGTGCAGCTGTAGTTGTACCTTTTGGAAGTGTTTCCTGAGCCTGGCCCAGGAATGGCAAATCTCCTCTGCTTTCAGACACTGCTGTTTTGTTTGAGTCTACAGAATGTCTTGGGGGACTGAAAACTACAGTGACTCTTCCACTTCCTTAATTTGTAATGTGTTTTAACAACTTGTTGCTCTGTTTTGACTCGGATCATCCCGGCTCAGAGGCAAGGCAGGATTTTTAAATCTTTTTAACATTTGGGAATGTCTGGGAGAGGCCAGACGAGCCAGAGTTCACAGTGTGGAGCTCAGCCCTCTCCTAACAGCAGTGGCTTGGGAGTTCTGCACTGAAATGGTATTTCAGAAATATTATTGGATTTCTCCTTCCAAACCCCTGCCCTGGGGCCGACAGAACGGGGCCTGTGGTTGGAATAAAGAGCCCATACATGTAGGACAGGAGGACAGAGGGAACCATTCAGAGCTGAAGGAATCTGTGGCTCACAGGCTGATGCTGGGCAGTAGGCAAAGGTCTGGCATCGACTGGAATGAGCTGGTGGAGATGTGGACATCATTATTTAAAGGACTCTCAACAAATAGGCTGAGTCATTAATGGCTTTAAACTGAAAGAGAGGAGGTTTAGATGGGATTTTGGGAAGGAATTCTTCCCTGTGAGGGTGGTGAGGCCTTGGCACAGGCTGCCCAGAGAAGCTGTGGCTGCCCCTGGATCCCTGGAAGTGTCCAAGGCCAGGCTGGACGGGGCTTGGAGCAGTCTGGGATAGTGGAAGTTGTCCCTGCCCATGGCAGGGGCATGGAACAGGATGACGAAGAGCTGAGAGCAAGGGATCAATCTGAGTGCACCCAAACTGCCCCTGGCACTGCCCAGGGCTCTCCTTCACTCTGTTAGTGCAAGCTGCCTGCAGGCCAGCACTAGCCCAGCTCCACTCGCCGGGTGCTACTGTGGTCTGTGCTGCACCATAAGACACTCCCTGGGTTTCTCCAGAGCAGCCTCCCCTCCATGCAGCCCAGTGTTTCTCCTCCCAGCCCACTTGCTGCTATATATAATCTGAGCACTGTCTACCTTTCTGCAGACCGAGCTGGGAGTCGTGCTTCCCAGAAATCGTGAGGTGGCATTCAGAATTTCAGGCTGGAAAAGCCTGCTCGGAATGCCTGCTCCGGGCTGTTGGCTCTCTTGTCCTTTATAGGTCACAGGGTCACTCGGTTTAGGTCTGCTGGCAGGACACAAACTGGTAAAGTTCAATAAATGAGAGGCCTGGCTCATACTGGCTCATAAAAATAACATTTGGCCTCTGTATGTCAAATAGATCCTTTGGAAAATCAGTTTCTCTCTCCTTGCTCAAGTCAGATATTTGCCTGATGCCATCTGCTCCCTCCTGCCTTCCAGGGAAGAGTTCACCCACCAGCTCATCAATGAGAGCAAAATCACAGACAAATCTGGCTAAATTCTCATTTCTTCATGGGCACAGCTCATCCTTCCCATGACCTGAGTTTGTGCTGCTGCAGCGTTCCTCAGGCAGCTCGTGACCTCAGTTATTCCTCAGTTCTCAAAACATCACTGCCTGTATTTTCATATGTCTAAAAACCAACTTCCCTTTTTACAGTGCCACTGAAACAGTTTTCTGTCATTTTCTTACTGCTCAGCAGTTTGGGAATGTTTCATTACACAGAAAGTTATCTCAGGGGCTCAGGCCCCAGGATTTGGGCATTCCTGAGTTATGGAATAACAGGATCAGAGTATGACAATGAATCCAGAGCCTGTGAGGCAGGGAAGAATGGGGCCGGTTGTTCAAATGCTGCCTCTGCCAGGTCCTCGGGGAATGATTGGGGATGAATCACCCTGTTCTGTGTGCCCTTACCCCATGCCAAGGGTAAGTATGAGATCGCTGCGCTCAAAATAGGAAGAAGCTGCTCCTCCCTTGTGATTCCTGGCAGGTGAGCTGCACCTTCCTATGTCAGGGACAGGATTCCTGCGGGAAGGAAGCTGATGCCACGGGGCAGGAGGCATGTTTTCGATTAACTGATGGTGCAAGTGGCAGTGAAGGAAGTATTGCCTGGTACAAAACATTCCCTAAGATCTTCCCACTTCCTTTAAAGGGAAAATACAAACCAGAGGTGCCAATTTAGCTCCAGAGGGGAGAAGGGAGACTCCAAGTGGGAACAGACCAGGTGCTCAGTACCGGGTAGAGCAGTGAGGGTGCCAGGGAGGAGGGAGCAGGGTAAGGAGGATTGTGAACATATTTACAGCCATCTGGCACCCTGAATTATCCAAACAAGGAGGCTGCTGGAGCACTCGCTGAAACACAGAGGGAGAGGGAAGGAAGGAGTTTGTTTGGGCAGAGGGTCCTGAGGGCTTCATGCTTTCAATGTGTGCTTTCTGGAAATGTTTTATATCACCTATAAAATTATTCATGTTACTGAAGATGTAGGGAAATGAAACCAGAAGGAAATGGAAGGGCTACTCCTTCTGGAGTTTTTCCTTCCAGATTTCTAGAAATCAAGTCATAGGAAAGAAAGGATATCTTGGGAAATCCTGGTTTCTCGGGAGGCAGCAACAGGGATCAGAAATAAATCAGGAAAGTCTGTCATCACCAAGCTTCCATGCTACACAATTGTGCAAAGCATAAACCCACCAAGTTCAGTCAATTCCAACCACTGATTTCCTGCATTTTATGCCTTTGATTTCTTCCTGTGCTTAACAAAATTCTTTTCACTCTTCTACCTACTTGCTCTTGATAATCCTAGTGCACCACAACTTCTGCAGAGCATTCCATGCCTCCCAGAATGCACCGTCATTATCTTTTGGTGCTGCATTTCTCATTTTAAACACATTTGCTCCGTTTGACTAAGTTCTGGGGTGTTGCGACACAGGGGTGTTGGGTTTTCCTCCTGTTTCTTTCACAGTTCCTGCCAACAAGTTCACCTTCCCTTTTTTTTTGGTCATTTATGGAATGTGGACAGAAATGCAGAGCTGCAGTGTTTCCCTGGCCAAGAGCCCCTTCCGACTCGGGATATTCTTGGATTCTCTGCCGCATTTTCGTCCTTGAATTACTGCAGCTAATGAGTCCAGAACCTTCCGAAAGGTGCCATTTTAAGGAGTCACTCGGACTCTTCACGGGTGGAAGGCAGCTCAGAGACAGCCGGGCTCTGCCTCCGCCTCGCCAAAGCCGGCGCCCGTCGCTGGTCGCGCTGTGCCCTCTAGTGCTCGTTCTCCCGATCCAGGGCTTCCGCAGCCCGAGTTCACCGGCAGGACCGGGAATGCGTTCTTACGGAATAGCCATGGGGAGCTTTCCATGGAACCGCAATTGTTGAACTGTTTCCCTTCCCTGTTCCGCCCGTGGCACAGGAGGAATCCCACGGGCTCTGCAGCAGCCCGGTTCCCCGTGCAGTGCACGCACGGATTGACAGGAAAATACATCCAAGAGCAGCAAACCTGAGTGCCGCCCGTTCCCACCCCAGCCAGGCAGCCCTAACTTTGGTCCAGACCTGTTTGATTCCCAATGGAAACACATTTTCCACACCATTAGAAATCCAGGTGTGTTGGAGAGAGGAAAGAGAGTGATTTGGGAAGTTTACTAAAGCACTTCAAAAAACTTGGATGGAGATGCACATGAGAATTCCCAAATTTAACCAGTTTGTCTCTGCAGGCATTTGGTTATTCCCATCTTCTCCGGGATTCCTCTCTTTGTTCTAGGGAATACTTTTTGCTTTTCAGTGATGATCTGGGAGTCTTCTTTGTAGTGAGAATGCTTAACATTCATGTAGAAATTCTGCAGCAATTGAAGCCTCCAGTGATCCAGAACCTCAGAGCAGAGAGAGGTTAATATTCTTCCTCCTTCTGTCCCTCCTGTTGCTTGCAGACGAATGGTCTGTGCAGGGATGTGAGTGAGGAGGAACTCTGGATGATGGTGGGAAATAAAGGGCTCTCTCAGGAAAAACCTCGTTAATTTGTGTAATATGTTAATGTAAAAGATTTCACCAACAAGCAGCCTTCCCCCCCCCCCCAGCGCTACACGACTGAGATGGAAATACCCCTCAGCAGATCATCAGAGAAAACACTCTCATCTCCACAAGCCTGTGCTTCAAAGCACACCCCAAACACAGAATTTAACACCAGAAGCTTTTGGAGCCGCACAACTGTAGCGGGAGTACGGGGTGGGTGTGCACAGGAGGTGTGAGCATAGCCAGTATTTGGCATTAAAAAGTCAGCACTCAATTACATTTTTAAATACACTTATGACTTGCACAAAAGAGGGCAAGACTTGAATTCCCAAGGTTGATCCTACAGCTTTTGGTGTGGATCCTCCAACAGTGATGCTGATGAAAGAAGAGATTGAAGACATTCTTGGTTTCCAGGAACACAAATTACCCAAGTCATTCCAGCTGGGTTTTGCTGTGACATGGGAGCTCACTCAAAACACACAGAGTGTAGAAGAAACACCACAGCACACTTTAAAGCAGAATAATTATGAGTCATCCTGGTGATAAAGCTCAGAGACACAGATGTGATTCTGAAATGAGTTCAGAAAGGCACTTGCTGCAGAGACACCTTAGTTTCAAAACGCCATTAGCCAGGAGCTCCCTTCCAGCCTCAGATTCCTAATTAAACATGATTCCTGCATGTCCTCAGCATTCCCAGGGACAAGGATGTGACCAAGCCCCTCACAAACAGCCAGAAGATACCAGTGCTTCGCTGAGGCCATGCTGAGGAGTTACGACTGGCTGCTCCTCAGCCATCACGAGATTATTTTATTTGAATTAACTCTACTCTAGAAGGAAATGCCCCTCAAACACCCTGTGTGAACATGTTTCATTCACACAGGAGAGACCAGCTCCTTTTCCAACATGAACCCACACTCTGGGGTCATTTTTTTCCTTGAACAGAATCCTTTTCTCAGTGCCAAGAGTTCCCAGCTTTACTGTGTCCTGTGGGTTTCTGCTGGTTTGCTGTTGTGGCTGAACATTTACTTTTGGATTCTCCCTCATTTGTGCCAATTAAATTAGAAGCAGGAGGAAAGACTTTCCTTGGCTATTTTTGGGGCTCTTTTTTTTTTTTTTTTTTTTTTTTTTTAATGAGACACACTCAAAGCAGAAACCGAGCATATTATGAAGGATACCGTGAACTGTAATTTTAAAGTTTAAAACCAGAAGAGTGTTCCCCAGGAGACCAAACTCTAACTCCAGTGAGAAACCTCCCAACAGTGGTAGCAACACGAATTTCCCAGCCCCAGGCTCTGCAGAGGGACATTTTCCATGTCCTGCTTCAAGCAGCTGCTGACCCTGACTCCTTCTGTCCTATCCCATGCATTTTGGTACCCCGGGGGAGCCGCATTCCTGACTCTCCATTTGTGCCGGTCGATCGATGAGCAAATGGAGAACACGAGTGTGCACATCTAATGTGACAGTGCAACCCCTGGCCCAACCAAGAGACTCAGAAATAGATAAAAGTAATTCAAGCATCATTTTTATCTCGTAAATTCAGATCTCGTTCTTCGGTTCAGACCTTTGCAATGGGTATGACCAGTGAAACTGGTGTATTTTTAGCATGCAGCAGGTCTTGCTGCCAAAATCAACAACAGCTCTGTTTGCTGTAGAATGGGGCAGTTTTCATTCTGAGATTTCTCATTACTCCATCCTGCAGCTCAAAGGATTTTAGTTTTCTCCAAGGCCAAATTCCTGAATTCATGGGATTCCACAAGAATGTCAGCTTCCCCATTCTCACATAAAAATACAGATGAGGAAAGTTGAAAGTGAGCTGCCTGCGGGCTGGGCATTGAGAGACCCTTGGGGTTTATATCCTCAGCAGTATGAGGTTTTTAAAATTAATTTCATTTGAGGGAGAATAAAGGGGGGAAAAGGGTAAGTGGTCATTACGGAATGTGTGGGAATGGCAAGGGATAGTTCTAGTAGTTCTTGGTCACATTTAATACCAAAAACCCCTCCCTTTTTTGAAAGTCTGACCTGTGGGAGCCCCAGACCATCACTCCCCTGGCCCAGGCACCCGGGTCACAAAACTAACCCCAAATCCCTTCAGTACTGTGGCTGGGTTGAATTAACGTGGAATTGGGCAATGGGATGTAGGGATGTAGGTGAGAAAGGGGAAGAGTTGCCTCGTAACCTGCACGTGCCACATTCCCCTGGGAAAGTAGGACCAATTTGGGGGACATTAGGAACTACATGGCAGCAGGAGCTGCCTGGAAGCACACACGTTGAAGCTCTCTCGCTACTGAGCTTAACTAGGCAATCTGAAGAATTTTATGAGGAATTTCTTCCTATTTTCACCCGGCGCGTTTGTACCAAAGCCTGGCTGAATTTACCCTTCCTCACGCGACGTTGATAACCACCTTCGGGATCACGGTTTGTATTTTGAGTATTTTTCTCCGCCTGGATTATGAATCACGTTGTTTTCCACCACCGGAATGAAGTTCACACAGCCTGAGGTGAAAAGCCTCTCCTGAAGGCTGGTGGGGAGCAGAGGCTGTTTTGGGGTGGAAATGGGGCATTTCGAGGGAGAGCAGAAGCTGTTTTGCGGTGGAAATGGGGCATTTGGGGGCGCTTCCCCCTCACCGCCGTCATGAGGGGCCTGAGGGGCCGTGGGCGGGGCGCCGCGCGCGCGGGTGGCGGGAAGGCGGGGGGGCGGAACTGCGGCAAATCTCAGCCAATCAGCGGCGGGGTCGCGGCTCGGCCCCTGCTGCCCGCATCTGGGGAACCCCGTGAGTCGCGGTTTCCCGCGCTCGGGGGCCCGCGCGCCCCCTCAGGCGCTTCCCTGGGGTGGGGGGAAGGCGCCCCGACCCCTGAGGAAGGAAGAGGACGGGAAGCAGCACCACTGGGAGGGGGAGATAAGGGTCGGGGAAGGAGCGAGAAGGGGTACCACAAGACAAAAGCCCCGGGAGAAGGAGGAGGAGGAAGGAGCAGGGCGGAAGAAGCCGCCCGGCCGCCCGCCGCACGGCTTCCCCTCACTGCAACAAAATGGAGGGCGGGGGGGCTGTCCAGTAGGACAGGCGGCAGGCTGGGGCGCCGCTGGACCACGGGGAGCGGCCGCATCCCTTGGTCCCTGCTCAATCCTATCCCGAGACCCCGGGAGCGACAGGTGCCTGGCACTGTGGCAGCAGGTGAGCTGTGTAAACAGAAGCTGGGGCAGGGAGAGCCGGTTCCACGCACGTCGTGACAAGCCGAGGAGCCCATCAGCCACACCGCAGGTTTTTCCTGGCTTTGAAGATGTGCCCAGACAGCACTCGAGCTTTCTCCTCTCTCCTTTGCCATCAAAGTACAGCCTGGTTTTACCTCACCCACCCGCACCCCCAAAGGAGGGATTTAACCTGTTTAAAGTCACCCTGAAACTCAGGTTCCCTGTTTGGCCCCAAATCCAGAGGGAAATGGGTGCACAGGGTAGAGGCGCCAGTGTGGGGCTTCAGCTGGAACTGCAATTCTTCCCCACCCTTTAAAACTAAATAAAATATCCCAGAAAGTCACCACCCCTTTCTTGCCTAATTGCTCATCCAGCAGCAGAAAAGCCTGTTTGCCAAGGGCTTTCTCAAGTGCATCCAAGGGATTTTTGCCGGGAATGCTGGACTAATCCCAAGATAAAACAATGCTCTCTCTAGCTCGGGAGGAGCAGCAGGGTTTTTTTAAACATTGTTCTTGTGTGAGGAATAATTCAGCACCAGACTTGGCTCAGGCTGCCAGGCACAAGGCAGGATCTGTGAAAAGCAGATCTCAAGACTCACCCAGACTCGGATGTCGATGACATCTGTGTTAAACTCACCTGGAAGCACTCAGGGAACCATCCAGGTTCTCCAGAACATCCTCGACTGTTACAACAGTTACCAAGGACTAAAGTACCACACATCCAAATTCCGTCCCCAGAAAGACACACCAATTCTGCAGGTTTCCACCCCACTTAAACATAACAGGAAAGAAAATTCCCTCTTACTCCATTCCTTGAGAAACATTCTATTCTCCACAGGTGGACATACCCCGAGAAGTAATCCAATACACAATAGTCTCAATTTATTTGAAATAATTCGGTTTGAAAACTTTTTTAATTTAAAATTTACAGCACACATGGGGAGGAAACATGTTTGTTACAACTAAAAGTTACCAGAAGAGTGCTGCAGGGCTGTTGTCTTTAATTTAACACTGTCATGGCTTTATTCAAAACACAGTTGCACAAAATCAGTTACTCCAAAGTTTCAGGAAAGAGTCGGAGAAGGAACCGAACCACACTATATACAGACTGCCATACAAAGAGCATTAAAATAGGACAAAACCTCTACAAAATATAAAACCCACCCTGACGTATTTGCATGAAAAGACCACCCACCAAGCAAAAAAGTTTCAAAAGTTATCTGGAGGCTCTGAATTCCTCGTTAAAAAACGCTGTTTGCTGCATGCCGAGCGGAGGACAAGGGACCGGGGACGGTGACACTGGGACAAACAGATTCTTGGGGAGCTGGGTTTGTGAGGGCTTAGGTTCCACGTGGTGGCTGACGCACGGCACTGCGGGTGTTTGGGAAGTGGGAAGTCTGGCCTAGGGAACTCTGTCTGGTCTCAGGAGCTGGACTCGCTTATCCAAACAAGCCCACTACCCACATAATTTTAATCCATCAAAATAGACTCTTTTTTCCATTTAAAACTAATTTTATCTGCATCAGTAACAGTTAAGTAAAACCCTGACATGGAGGTGCTCTAACGTACACACTTATAAATAACAAGTTTCAATCTAAAGACAGTAAGCAAAAGGATGGGAAAACACTTTTTCTCTCAAAGCTGAGCACGGAGTGAGTGCCTCGCCCAGAGCCTCCAGGACATGACAGCTGTGCACTGACCCACCCAGGACTCATCACAAACACAGGACTTGCTTGTGGCTGCAAAGGAAGTTTCACCACGACTTTTCTAGTGTCTTTAGAGATATTCCTTAAAAAACACAAAGCCCAAGGAGCCAGTTGTTCCCGAGTGTGCCACTGCCCACCTGACTCCGCTTCAAGGCCGGGAAGGTTCGGCCCCGCTACACAGCTACAGGAGACACCCAGAGTTAAGGCTCTAGTTGGGGGTAAAAAACCACACACACGGAGTGGGGCTTTGCAGAACTTCAACCCTGCACGATCTAAACTCCACTGGAGAGCTGGAGGTCACACTGAACTAGTGTGTGAAATTCCCAAGGAACATCCACAGGGAACCAGGTGATGAGGGACTGACTTGCTTAGGCCCAGGAACCTCCTTCTTCCCACCCGCAGGCTCTCCCCAGTTTCCGGCAGCTAGTGACAGCCAGGACAGATACAAAAATAAGTCTCTGGAATAAAGCTGTGTGTGATATTTGGTTCAGGACCTATGTGAGACAATGTCAGTCAGTGTGATACCGTGACTACACTGTGTGAAACCCAGATCACGCCTGAAGGAGGAATGCCAGAAGTCAAAATTTGTTTCCAACAGGAAAGATGATACATTGGGGCAGATTAGGAATTATAAAGGCTGCTAGAAAAAAAAGCTTCTCTGCACATCCCCCATGCTTGCTCCTGACGTGTCTCTGCAGCCACTCAATATAAACCCCCAAATATTCCCAACTGTTATACACAAACCAAGCGTTTTGCCTACAGCCAGATTTAAACAGTTTAAGAGGTGACGTGCAGAGAAGGGCCAACTTGGGTTCATCCTTCCCTTCAACAGTTCTAGGAAAGCTGGGGGGGGGTGGAAAACAACACGCTTGGAGGAGTTACCCGTTCACTTCTGCATCAGAAATGCATATTTCATCTATTTTATACATTTTATAGCCATGAGTGGTGCAGAATTCCCAGAATAACAATGCAAGAGCAAAATGAGTGAAGGTTTAACAAAGATTTCTAGCAAAAAGGTTTAAAACTACACATAGTTACTCTGTTAATACCTGCAGTGACAATGGACTTGGGAGAAAATTTATGGATTGCAACCCTTTAAGGACCACAACTCTTTCAGTTTGCCAAAATACACCCTTGAAGGAATCTAGTGAATACTCCAAACACTGAACATTGGAGCAAGCAGGAAAACAAAAACATCTTCTGAAATGCACTGTGGCTTTACCCTGGAACACCCAAAAGAGAGAGGAGCCTTCAAAAAAATCACAGGAGTCACTTTTTTAAAAACTTAACCATGGGTGTCATCCAGTTGGGGGTTTCCAGTTGAATCCATGGAAATCTTGGCCTAGAGTCAACTGTTTTAAGAGAGTGGGGAATTTGCTGTAGAGCATTTTTCTATTCAGCTTTTTTAAGTGTAAAAACTTTTAAAATCCTGAATGAAAACTCCCAGTATTAAACCCATGTGGCATGGGGTTGGATTCAGGGCTAACAATGACCAACACAGCAAGACTGTACGAAATTAAAGAGCTCCAAAGAAAAGTCTGGCGGGGGGGGGGAATTTGCCAATGGCTTCAGTGATTATAGGGCTGAAAATTGTTCTCTACAGAAGGTTCCCTATGGGCTACCAGAGCTTATCTGGAATGATAAAAAGGGGCAGGAATAGTAAAACCACACTTCTGCTATAAAAAGTTAACATAGGATTTCTGTCAGGACATCTATGGTACATGGACATACAGAGCTGCATAATCACTATTGCGTCTTCCATAACTGGAGAGTCTGGTCCTGCAAATTAATCTTCCTCTTCCTCACCTTCATCCTCGGGCTCTCGTTTCCTCTTCTCCCCTCGGACGCCCTCTGCTAAGGAGAGAGGGATGCACACAGCCTGTTAAGCTCTGCCCACACAGCACTCCACAGCCAGGTGATGGGCAGACGCGTTCCTGACGGAACATCCCTGCACCACCAGCACCAGGATCCCGCACAACGTCCCCGAGTTTTCCTGCAGGAAAAGGCCGGGCTCGGGTGGTGCGCTGTGCGCTCTGGTGGCCGGAGCCCGCGGTGCAGTGCCGCTCCCTCCAACCCATGAATTCCCCAGCAGTCGTTCCCTGGCCAGTGGCCCATCCTGACTCCAGGGCTGCATTTGTACTAAGTGAAGAATTCGCGCTGCTCCTTCAGAATTCCCGTTTTTACAAGCGGAAAATCCAGCTCCCAAACCTGCTCTACTGAGCCCAGCATGTGGAGGAGATGGGAGCTCAGCTGGGGACAAATTCTGGGATTTGTCTTTACAGAGACGTGGGATTTTTTATGAAAAATCTTATTAAAAAATACTCCAGTAAGCCACTTCTTGCAAACAGAACTTTGTTCCTGTAGTAGAATTGCTTATGGACAAGCCACTTTCAGCTGGATAAAGGGAAAGCTCCAGCTGCTCCTGGCTGTCAGGCTTTGCCAGCAGACTCTGGTGCACTTGAGAGATATTTTCAAGGTATGTGATTAATAAGATGCACAGCAGAGTCCCGCTCCTCTCTGCACGCGTAAGAGACAGTGTCTTTCCTTTCAGAAAACTGTTGTTTCTTCCTCACTTTACTTTTATTTTGTTTTTGTGTTAACACACATGTCCCAACCCCACAAAGAATTATACAGAATTGTTTCAGTCACAACTTGAATACTTAAGCACTTACCTTCTTCCTCCTCATCACCTCCTTCAACATAGTCATCATCATCTTCTTCATCCTGTACAAAAATTGGGAGACATTTTTACAATTGCTGTTTATCAAAGTCTTGCTTCCATGATGATCCCAAGCAGAAATCCAGGAATTCCCTGCACTTTTCCCACCAGGGCATCAGTCAGCCCCAGAGTCTCATTTCTTTGCTTTTCCCCACTGTTCACTGTCTTAAGCCAGCTCAAGGTTATTGACAAATTAACTCTGAGACAAATGCCAGCAGCTCTAGATTTCCTTTGCACCCACAGTCAGTAAGGGCTTGGAGGAAAAAGTGGACAACAGTATCGTCTTCCCAAGTTTCTGTGAAAATGAGTAAGCTGTTGTGTTGGTTTTTTTTGGTCTTGTTCTAAAGCTGATAGATGAGAAATGTAAACGAATTAACAATCAGCTCCAGAGAATTCGACAAACTCAAGTCTTGTTTTTATGTTCCTCTGCTTGGTGGAATTTTATACACAGGGGAGTGTGACAAGTCAAAATGGGAAAACAAGCCTCCGATATTTGTCCTTGGAATACTGGAATTAAACCCACTCCACATTAACTCCAACAGGAAGCAAACTCTTATCAAAGAGCCAGTACTGGCTGGCCACAGGAGCTTTTGATCCAAAACACGGGTGCTGCTGGCACACACAAACCCCACACCAGACACGTTCTCCTGTCGAGACTCTGCAGCCGTCAGAGAGGAGGACCTGACCAGGACCCAGGGATTTACTTCTGGCCTGTAATTGGTGTGACCAGTTTATAGCTACAAGACTCTACTCATCACCTTCTGAAAGGTGGCTGTTCTCCGTGCTCTGGGAACTGTACCAGAACTGTTTCCCATAACCACAGAACCCCACAGGAGCTTCTCTTTGCTTTCTGCATTTGGCAGAATTTACAAACTTTACCTGAATTTCTTCTTTCATCAGGTATGAAAGACCAACTTCCTCCTCCTCTTCACCTTCCCCCAAATCTGAAGCTCCATCATCTTCATCATCTTCCTCTTCGTATTCTCCTGGAGGCCCAGCTTCATTCTCATCATCATCGTCATCTTCATCCCCTTCTGCAGTGAAGGACACACATACAGGCCAGAAGGTCAGTTCCATTCACTCCTCTCTGAATACAGCAGGATGGGCTGGCTCTAATAGTTTTTTCCCTGAAGGATTTGGGGATTTTTACTGTTTTTTTCTGAATCCAGGCAACACATGGGAAATGACCGTAATTGTAACCAAGTTACATTTTGTCTTTTTTTCCTCTAAGAAAGACTCCCAGTGTTTTTCCATCACAAGCTTCAGGCAAAACTCTCCATGTCTGAAGGAGCTACAAATGCAAACCCCTGCCAGCAGAAGGGGCTGACAGCCAGAAGAGCCCCCTTTAAGGACTGCAACTGAGGTGGGACCAAAAGGAACTATGTATGCTTTTAGATCTAAAAATTGTATTATCCTGAAGCAGGGGGCTGAAGCCATTACCGAACCCTGTAAAATTATAATTTTTTATTCAAAATAGCGTGCGTGTCCCCTCGCTCCGTACCACTCAGTGGCACAAAGGGCTTTACGGCTGGCAACAACTTCGAGAATATTTGTGCCTTTGCAAAAGTGTCTTTAGTCCAATTCCCTTAAGCCTAGGTGGCTTCTGCAGGACTGGAACCCTCTGATGGGAGTCTTTGCTCTCTACCAGTGCATTAATACCAAACACGCTCTGGGCTCTGCTCTTCAGGAACACAAGCAGAATTGCACTCGTGTGCTCAGGAAGTCCCTGTGCTACACTTTATTCCAGCATCCCATTCCTACCCCGTTTGTTTCAGGAAGTTACCGTCATCATCATCTTCTGAGTCTGGTGCCTCGTTGTCCTCCTGATCGAACCCATCCAGGTATGTGATCTGCTGGAGCAGCTCAAAGATGCTGTCCCTGTAGTCCTCAAGGTTTGTGATCTCACAGTTGAACAGGTCAAGGCTCTTCAAGTTCTTCAGATTTTGCTGAAAATAAATGAAAAGTTTATTTCCCGTGGTGCTCCTGGATACAGCAGGGTCACAGCACAAGCATAACTGAATTTACTTTGTCCTCATCCCTCATTTCTAGTCATTCTCCCTCAAAGTTCAGTCCAAGTTGCTGGCAGTGTCCGAATCCCCAACGAAGGCACTCGTGGAACAACTCCCACACAGCTCCCGAACCCCCACACTCCCCCACACTTGGGGGTTGGGTTATGTGTGCAGAGCCCAGTTTTGGACAGAAACTCAAATCATCCAGAAAAACGGGCAAATGGATCACCACTGGCAGCTCCCTTCTTTGCTTCACTGTCCCACTCCTGGCTGTATCCCACCCGTGTCTGAGTCACTTCACAGTTTAATGAAAACTCATCAGACAAACACACCCTAACAAACAAGCACAGGGAAATCAGCACAACACACCTTGGCCACTTTTTCTTCAAAAACAAAACAAGCCAAACCATCTCTGATTTGGGACATCCCATTCCTGACACAGAAGCATTTTCCAGTAGTGGGGTTACACAAGCTGTCCTACAACCATGGCACAAGAGTCCATCAGACCAGACCAACCACAAGACTGACGAACCTTTGTACCAATCCATTGCAAAAATACTAAGGGTTCTTGATAAAAAATAGTATTTATTAAATCTCCCCAGAGCCCCTCCCACTTCATACTCACAAGAGCTTCCACAGTGCCAAGATCTTTGATTTTGTTGCCACTTAGATTTAGATATGTGAGATTCGGACATCTCTCTGCAAGGACCTCCAGGCCTCCAGAAATGACGTTGTCACTCAACTCCAGCTATTGTACAGAAAAAAAGGAATTAAACAGTTGGATTTTCAGCCTTAGATTCAGCTGCATCATTGTTAATTGTTCTCCCTTTAAGAGTGTAATCACTTTTGAAGACTCACCCAAGGTAACAAGCTTTGGCTGTCAAAAAGTTCCTTTAAATTGAGAATTATAAACTGCTCCTTAAAAGTTTCACGGGTTTGGGCACCTCAGTTTTAAGTCACCAGGACTGGAGTTCACTGCCAGCAATGAGCAACCCAAGGGCCTCTTACCAAGGCCCCCTGGTCAGCAAGGCATGGCCAACCTTCACAATGCCCACAGCCAAGGAGCTACTGCCCCAAGAATCGCTGACCAAGCCCAACTCGCCATAACCCACTGGAGACACCCACAACTATTCAGATCTTAAAAATACGTTTCAGAGGCCCACGAAGCACCTTCAGCGCCACACAAGTCCAACCACGAGTGCTGAAAGGTGCGACCACAGCTTGTCACCTATGACTTTGCCGTCCCAAAGCGCGGGCAGCCAGGAGATACCCACCTTCCGGAGCTTACTCAACGTGGGGAGTTTGGCCAGCGACGTCAGCTCAACATTGGCCATGCTGAGAAACTGGAGTTCCTTAAATGAGTCATTGAGCCCTTCGATTTCCCCGTTGCTGGACCGGCAGTTATCGAGCACCAACTCCGTCACCTGCGAACAGGCCAGCGAGGCACGTGTGGGTGCCACAGCAGCGAACCCCCACACTCACCTGAACCCCAGCCCAGGGACTGGGCAGTGGCTGCTGGTTTGGGGCTTGATTTAAAATCAGACCAGACTTCTGCCCTGAAATCACCAACACCCACCTAATTTAAAAATTATGCAGCAGTTTCCCCTCCTCCAAGCACACATCAAACTCTGCAAAAACTGCCAGCTGACCCCAAAACTCCACCGACGGAGTACGCTGGTACAGGTCCCCACAGAACCACTGCAGCCAGGGTGCATCAGCTGCCCCTTACGCAGCCAACTGCTGACTTCTCCTCAGGACTCATCATTTAACTGTGCATAATCAAACTCATAAAACCAGTTTCCCTCTGAACCTAAAACCTTCCGAGTCCAGATTATTTTCCCAGAGAGTCCTGGAGGTTAACTGAGTTCAAATAAATAATTTCCTTGTGCCCAAGCCACTCGATAATCAATACAGGTTGCGTGCTTGCAGAAGCAGCGACAAGAAGCAGCCAATTATTTAAAAATTATTTTATCTAGAGTGGATCATCCACTCGGTAAAGGACAGGCACAAGGTGACTCTTCCCTTCCCTGCACACTAACAAGATTTTGGGAGTGTTGCAGACCCCCACGGGCACGAGGCCAGCTTCCCACTATTACTTTATTTCTTTCATTAAAAAAGACTCCATTATTCCATACAAACACCGAGTTTTAAGGAAAGCTGCCGGACACAGAGTGAGGTTCCCAGCTTCGTCCCCGGCAGCCGCACGCTGGCAGCGCCAGGAGGCCTCTCCGGGTACCTGCCACCCGCAAACACGACTCGGTGGGTTAAATCAACAGTTTTGGGCAGATTTTTCCCCCCAAAACCCACATGCGCCAGGTCAGGGAAAGCGAACGTCTCAGGACTTTACTCTTGGGACGAAGCAGGCGCTCATTTCCTCAGTGGGAAGCCGGAAAGCGATGCTCCGGAGCCACGCGTGGGGCCGGCGAGGCGGCGGGGGCAGCGGGTGGCCCCGCCGCGCACGTGCGCTCCCGCGATTCCAGGAGCTTGGGGCTTTTTTTTTTTTTTTTTTTTGGCTTCTTCCAAAGAAACGGGAAGTTGGAAGCGCGAGGGGACGCGGGAGGGCTGTGGGCACCCCACGGCACGCCAGGGGGGGCGGCGGGCGCGGGAAACAAGGTTAATTGTACTAATTAAAGGCGCCGAGATGAGCGACGGGCCGCGGCCGGGGCCGTCGCCATGACCTGTTTACTGCGGCCAGGGAGAGCGGCGGATTAACGTCGGGGGAAGCCGAGGCCGCCGCGCCCCCCGGGAACTTCGGGGCGCCCCGAGGGAGGAGGCGGAGGGGGAACGCGGGGGGGGCCGCGGGTCCCGGAGCCGCGCCGGAAGCGCCGCCCGCGCCCCGCCGGGCCCTGCGCCACGGCTGACCCAGATTCGGCGGCGGTGCCGCCGGGCCCGCGCGGCCCGAGGCGGCAGCGACGGCTCCACGGGGCGGGGGGAGCGCGCCCCACCGGCCCCGCCGCCCCTCACCTTCTCGGGGGCCCGGTTCCGCAACTCCAGGTTGATGCGCTTCTTCATCTCCATCGCCCCCCCTCCCGCGGTTCCGCACTGGCGAGGGAGGGTGGCCGAGAGCGGCCGCGGGGTCGCTGCGGCTGCGGCGGCCGCCGGGAGCGCGCCGGGAGTGGGTCGGGGGTCGCCGGGGCCGCCCCGGCCGCGCCGCTCCGCCGCAGCTCCGGCACCGTCAATGGCCGCCCGCACACTGCGCCTCCATGACACGGCGCATGGCGCCCCCCCCGGCCACGCCACGCCCCGGGGCGGGGCTTCCCCGCGCCGCGCCGCCATTGGCGCGCGGGGCTCCGCGCCATTGGCCGCGCGCGCTGCCCGTCAGGGCGCGCGGGGGGCGGGGTTTATGCTCGCGCGCGGGGGCCGGCGGGTGCGCGCGCCCTGAGCACGCGGGGCGGGGCCGGGCGCGGGCCCGGGGCGGCCCTGGGGGGGCGGGGGCGGGGGCCGGGCCGGGGGTCGCGGCCGCTGCGGGGCCGGGCCGGGCCGGGGGTCGCGGCCGCTGCGGGGCCGGGCCGGGCCGGGGGTCGCGGCCGCTGCGGGGCCGGGCCGGGCCGGAGGTCGCGGCCGCTGCGGGGCCGGGCCGGGCCGGGGGTCGCGGCCGCTGAGGGGCCGGGCCGGGCCGGAGATCGCGGCCGCTGCGGGGCCGGGCCGGGCCGGGGGTCGCGGCCGCTGCGGGGCCGGGCCGGGCCGGGGATCGCGGCCGCTGCGGGGCCGGGCCGGGCCGGGGATCGCGGCCGCTGCGGGGCCGGGCCGGGCCGGAGATCGCGGCCGCTGCGGGGCGGGGCGGGGGTCGTCGCCGCTGCGGGGCCGGGCTGTGCGCGGCCGTCCCCACCCCTGCTCCCTCTGGGGGTCGTGCCCCGTTGCGCGGCCTCGGGCAGGGTCTGCCCGCGGGGGCCGCGCCCGCCGCTCCCTCCCCGGGGACCTCCGTGATGGTTCGAGGCGGGGAAACGTTCGCAGCCCCGGTCCTGTGCGGTTCGGCACCTCCCGTCGCTCCCGCGGGGGTCACACGCCCGGTGTCACGGGCGGGGGCCCAGGGTCTCACTCGCCCTAGGGTGCAGCAGCTTCTGGGAATTTGTGCTATTTTTGGTTAATTTGGGCGACGGCAGGACTGCCAGCGCATCGGGGAGGGGAGACTTGTTCACGCAGCTGGAGAATAGCCCGATTCCTAAAATCTGAGCTCCTCGTGGGGGGATAGATGAGACTCACATCCCACTCTGAGTGGATACTTGGGATTCGTATTCCCCTCGGGGTGCATATATGGGATTTATATCCTTCTTGGGGTGGATAGAAGGGATTTATATTCCCCTCTCGTTGGATATATGTAATTTAGATCTCCCTGGGTGGATAGATGGGATTTATATCCCTATGGAAATTCTTTTCCTATTTAAAATGAATGAATGTTTATCTATTGAAGCTTTTCTCCTGAAAAATGATCCTTGAAAAGAGCCTGCGAGCCGCCAACATCCCTCATGCCCAGGCAGGACAATTCTAGGACAAGCAGTTCCAAATATTTACATGTTGACTCTTTTAACTTTGGAGGCACAAGTAACCGGATACATTTTGGCAACTTGGTGACAGAATTAAAAAAACACAAAAACCGACAACCCAACATGGGAATCTCGGGTTTGTTCTGGCTTTGTGTAAACTCCATGGAGAAAATATTTCCTGTTTCAGGATCAAATGTGGAGAGGTCAGCCAAGGACTTTGTCTTGTATTTTAGAAAAGGGTTAAAAATGGGGTTGGAAAGACCGGATATTGTGGATTCGGGAATGGAGGAAAAATGGGAGAGGTAAGGAGAAGCAGGTGAATGATCATTTACTTGTGTTCCAGATCCACAGGATGTGGATGGAAACAGTTCATGTTCTCCACACTGGAGCTGGAAGGGCTGACCTAAGGTCCGTGTTGATGGACAATAATCCATCAGTGGTGAGGACGAGAAGTTGGGAATTCACCGAGGGAAGACAAGAACTTGGGAACATTAAATGCAGGAGAGCAGCCCCAGCCCCCTTCCCTAACTGCCTAAATCTGCACAAAACCACCTTCACAGGTCACTAAACAGGGTGTTTGCAAGCCTGGAGCCGGTTCCCTCCTCACTGCTGGCTCTGGGTGGCTCTTCCCTGACTGTGTTTCTGTGTCCCTCACTGGTGCTTTTGGGGCTGAAACCCAAAAATAGCCCTCGTGGGCTGCGGGGCCCCCGGGACGTCGCTCCCGGACTGTGGGAGTTGTGCTGGGAGCAGGCACAGCACGATTTGGTGCCGGCTTGGTTTGATAAGGAGCTGCTGGAAAACGCCGGGGACCTTGAGAGCCTTCTGCTTGCTTCCTGCCGGGAGGTAGCTGGGAAAGGTTCTCACAACTGCAGGGAAAATCCTCTTGGCGTTAAAGCTGCTTATGCCGGGGGTTTGCCGGGAGAGCTGGGTGGCTGCTCATGGAGACAGTGGCTGTGGAGCCACCACCACCCTCCGAGTGGGGGGAAAAAATCTGGGAAAGGAGCTTGTGAAAGAGCCGGGAGGATGGTGTCATTTTGGGACTGAAGGGGTCTGGGTGAATATTCCCAGCTTTGGGAGCAGGGAGGGCATGTCCAGCTGTCCATCCGTGGTGTGATTGCATCAGGACATCTCTGTCCCGAAACACCGCTGGAAGGTGAGAATTGGGTCGGGAAGGTTTGTACCTGGAGGATTTGCTCTGGAAGGGAGCGATACAATTCATAGTTAAGCCAGGGTACAACAAACCGGTTTATTTCCCGTGTCTGCATTGGAGGGATGGTTTTTAAGAATAAACTCATAACGTTCGTCCACATCTTTTGTTTTCCTTTAATTGCTTTTTACTCCACTCCAGGGTTGGAAATCTCACTGCTGTTTGATCCTAAATAATTTTCCGGGGCGTTCTTGGCTTTTTTCAATCCACCTTTATGGCAGCACAGAGCCAGGAGGTGGCACTG
Organism: Aphelocoma coerulescens; assembly: GCF_041296385.1. Taxonomy (NCBI): domain Eukaryota; kingdom Metazoa; phylum Chordata; class Aves; order Passeriformes; family Corvidae; genus Aphelocoma; species Aphelocoma coerulescens. Next base: position 795,176 of record NC_091038.1, read on the forward strand.
CCAGGCAGCGCATCCGGGCTCGCTCCTCCGGCCGCTTCTGAACCCGTTTCGAGCCTTTCAGCTTCCCTAGGAAACAAAACTCTTCTTCTTTCCGAGGCTGGGGGCCTGGGTAATCTGTGAGTGGTGGGACAGGCAGGGGCTGGCCCCGCTGCTCCGTGCGTGCAGAGGAGGGGAGCGGGATGGGTCGTGCGTGCTCTGGCGCCTCGGGACATCCTCCCGGGGTCTGGGAGGTGTCTGGAGGGAGCCGGGGGCTCTGGGCACTGTGACCACCATGAAGCTCCTGTTGGCTTGACTCAGCCTCTTTTGTCTTGTGGGGTTACCTGGGGGTATGCCTGGGCCGGTTTTCCAGCCCTTCTTCCTCTTCCAAGGAAAAGCAGCATAGGCACCGAGCGTGGAATCACGCTCCTTTCCCCCCAAAAGGAGTTTAACTCCCACTTCTCGACCAAAGTCACCCATTTCTGCAACAGATTGCTCTCCGTGTGGGGGAGTTGGGGTGGTGGGACGTTTTCTGGTCCAGCTTCTCATCGCACCCAGATATTGCGGGCGTTTCTGGAGAATAAACGGTGCAAAGAGCAATGTGGAAAGAGCAAAGCTGGAAGCTCGTGGCTGGGTTTAGAGGCTCGAGACGATCCTTCTGATGGGACAAGCGCTGCATGCGCTGCTTGCGTTTGTTACTCCAGTCCTGGTGGTGGTTAGGAATTATTTACCATGACAGACCACACACTGAGTGTTGGGGGTTTTATTGGCAGAGGTTCTTATTTACAGCAGAATCCGAGGAAATAGGAGAGGACTGAGGCGTTGCAGAGCTCTCCGTGTTCGCGCCACGGGGCGGCACCGTCCCTCCAGCAAAACCTTTGGACACAAAGGCACGGCGCTTCTGGAACGGAGGCAACGCCTCATGGAGAGGATGTCATCCGTGGTCGATGCCTGACAGTGTCCTGGTCACCATCCCAGCTGCCGTGTCTGGAACAGGGGAAAAGCTGAGGAAGTTCCCGCGTGTGGCAGGAGGGGGGTCGGCGTTTCCTGGGATGTTGGAGAGCTTCAGCTGTGGGAAAATGTCAGCCGGGTGGGATGGAGCTGTGGAGGAACCTGGGCAGGAGGGTGGAACCAGCTGGTCTGTGAGGTTCATCCCAACCCAAACCATTGCAGGGTTTTATGGAAAGGGGGATTTGGGTGGATGAGCAGCGGGAGGTGCCTGGTTGCTTGCACCCTTGAAGGTCCCATTGAATGCCAAGAGGTCATTGGGAAAACGCCCTGGAAAGCCTCTGCAGGCCACCAGTGGCGATCAGAGCTGCTGGTGGGTTCCCTGGCTTCGCAGCTTGGTGCCTGGAAGGGTTTGTTATCTTTCCATTGCTTTGGAAAGTTGCTGCTTCAGAAAGAATTGGATTTCCCTGGGTTAAAGGACGTGCTTTGAGTGAGTGTTGAAATCCCAGAGTACCTTGGGAGGAGGAGGCTGGAGGGGTCATAGCAGGAGACCCAGGAAGCTGAGGAGGACGATGAGGGTGAGGTGGCATTGCAGGGACGATCCAAATGACTCCTGGGAGTCCTGGTGGGGCAAGGAAAACAAATCAGTCCCAAAGTCCCACATTTTAATGTGCTGAAAACCCGTGGCAGAGCTCATGAGCTGACAAGCACCCCAAGCACCCACCTGACTGTCCTCAGCATCCCTGGAATCCCCTGGAGCATTTGTATCTGGTATTCCTGAAATCTCGGTGGTGGAATTCTCTTCTGGAAACAACTTATCCCAGTCCACTTCTCCAAAGGTGCTTGTCTGGATGTGGAGAAAAATAAATAACGTGGTAAGTAACAGCATAGGTTTAACTCCTATGCAGACAGATCCCTCTTTGGGATGGGTTTGATAGTGTTTAATTGGGAAAACAAGGAATTTCCCACAGTTTCTGTGCAAGCTGAAAAAATAAATCCCAACTCAAACCATTCCATGATTGCTGTTCATGGATGCTCTGATCAAACTCACTGGAGTTGTTCTGGGGTCTAAAAATCAGCAGGTTTAATCCATTTATTTTTCCTTGTGGCAGAGATTTGGGTGAGGAAAACCTGGTTTTTAGGGGAATACCAAGAGGAACCCGACTCACCTCGTATGAATCCAACTCATACATGTACGTGGCGGGGGTTGCCGTGATGTTGTCGTAGTAATAATCTTCTGTGGAGTAGTAGTAGTTGCCTGGAATGGAAACAGCTCCCGGTGAGGTGGCACTATGGGGGCTGGGGACACCTATGCAGCGTGGGAGGGATGAGTCCCTCCTCCATGTCCTGGGTTGTGATCACCCAGCTTTTCCCCTCTGAACAGACAGTGTAACTCCAATTAATCTGGACAACCTGGATAAATCCCTGGAGGTGTACACAGCCAGGTTGGATGGGGCTTGCAGCAGCTTGGGCTAGTGGAGGTGTCCCTGCCCATGGCAGGGGGTGACACGAAAGTCTTTAGGGACCCTTCCCACCCAATCTGTTCCATGAACCCATGGAACCTGAATGACGGTCAGCTCAGAGGACTCAATTCAGTCGCTTCTCAGCGCCTTTCTGTGGGCAAAGCCTCATCTCCCTGCCTGGAAGAGGCTGGATGGAGACTCCCACAGCCTTTCCAGCCCCGGTTATCCCAACTCCCTCCCGTGGCTTGTGGAAAATGGTAAAAATGCTTTTAAAAAGGCATTTCTCACTTAAATGAGCCATGTAGTCGTATAAATCCTGTGCGATCTCCTCCACGTCATCTTCGACCTCCGCCTTCCCTGAAAGCAAAGGAACAACACGGGGATCATTGTGTGGAGCCTCGGGTCGAGCCGTGGGCGCGGGGTCGCGTGAAGTTTCATTGATTTATCGGTGCTTTGGGCAAAACCCATTTCCTGTGGGAGGGATGGATTTACAACCTGACCCGTAATTAGATCCCAGCTAAAGGTGTGGGAGGTTAGAGCAGAGCTGGGGTTTTCCTTCATTTCTGGGTATGGATGTGCCGGAAGCGAGAGATGCCGTGGTAGGGATGGAGCCTCTGGCTGCGCTTCTGCAACCCAGACCCGGAGCCGGGGTGGATCTCCCTTTGGGATGAGCTGCTCATCCAGGATCCAGCTGCTCCAGCGCCTTTGACTGTGGAGCTGCCAAGGGCCCAGAAGGGACTCTCATGTTTCCTTAGGGCTGAGCCACTATAAATAAATTCTGACCCATGTGACATTGTCACAGTTGGAGCGAGTGGCTCATTCCCTATCCCAAACAAAGGTTCTGTGGGTTTTTCATGGGTTTTGGGAGGATTTTTTTAAAGCAAATTAATCGGGAATGTTCGAATCGAATCTAATAGTCACAGATTAGTACACTAAGATACTCATGAGAACGGAAGATACCCATGGAATAATGAGATATTTTTATAGTTTGATAGTTTGATACTCATTTATAGTCATAAATAATTATAATATTGTCATTATAAGTTACACCATTAATGGCTGGACTGATGCCTTCAGTCATGCCCAAGGCCAGCTGCAGCTCCAGGTCCCTTTCCAAACCCTCCCACTTCTTCCTCTCATATCCCTGACTTTCCCAGTACCGGCAAAGCCAGGGGGAGAAGGTCCCAGGTCCCAGAATTCTCATTGGGGAATTCTCTGGAAACTGACTGAGACTGGGGAATCCAGGGCGGTATCGGGGCTCTGTAGGGGGGACTCAGCGCGGCCTCACCCGTCGCGGTGCCAAACGCCTCGAGCCCCACCCTGAGCTTTCGGGGAAATTTGGACCGAAACTGGGACCTGCCCACCCACCCCCGCTCCTTATCGTGCTCATCTTTCGAAAACGCTCCGGCAGCGCCGAACTCGGGCTCTGGAGCGCGTTATCCTGTGCCCGGAGCTTTCCCACAAACCCTTCCGAGTTGGCTCTTGTATTTACGTTGGAGTCACACTAAGAATAATAAGGCAACTGTATCCCGAAAAGAGCTTCCAGCTGGGAATCCCCTCGCCTGACGTTTCACGTTTGGGTCCGTTCCTTCGGTGAAGAGAAGGAGAAGGAGGAGAAAGAGGAAGGCTCTTGGCACGGCAGAGTTTCCAGTCCCCTCAGCCGGTGCGGCTCCGTATCCCACCTTCCCAGAGGTGGGGGATTATCTTGCTCATCCCTAAGCAGCTCCAGGTTGGGGTTTTCCTCCCAAAGTACCCTGATTCCACTCTTTCCCATCTACAAACTGCCCACGTAATTCTCAGGAAATCCTGTTGCGTTTTTTTCTCTGTCTCCTAATAGCTCCCAGCTGGAATTTGCGAATGATTTGAACACAGTGCGGGAAACATTCACTATCCCACTGTTCTCCAAGCACAGGCTTCATGGAACCTCTAGTAATTACATCGTGTTTTCCCGGCGTTTCTTTCCCCGCAGCCCCCTTTCTCCGAGCCAGTCCCCCCAAGATCTTTCAGCCTCCAGACCCCCCCCCCCCCCAGTGCCCCGCGGCATCCCAGGAGCGTGGGAATAATCAGAGCAGCGAGCTAAAATTAAATTGCCCCTGGAAAAGGCTGTAAAACCCGGGGAGCGCATTTACCGGGTAAGGAGTGAAGGACCAGGAGCACCGCGATGCAGAAGTTCATCGTCCTCCGTTGGGTGTCGGCTGCCGGAGCGGCTCCGCTCGTGCTCCGCGGGACCTTCCCGAGCCGTCCCCGCGGAGGCAGGAAATGACTCGGGGGGCTGAGCCGAGCAGCGTCCTCGGCAGCGCGGGTTGTGCCCGGGCTGTGCCCGGGGCTGAAGCAGTGCCGCGCTGAGCGCGTCCCGTGCTCCGGCGGTGGAAGTTTCCCGCTGCGCAGGCGTTTCGGGTGGCTGAATCGCAAATCTGGGGAAGTTTTCCCCGGGGAGGGTTAGTGCCGCTGGATGCGTTCTCATATGGAGAGAGGATGGTTTTAATTACGTTCTAACGGAGCAAAGCAGAGCTATAAATAGCAAATTCTTCTGGGAGAGAAGGCAGAAATGCTGACTGGGAGCCAGAGTCAGTCCTGACTTCCCGTAAAATCTTGGGGGATTTTCTTGTCTTGGCTTCATTTCCCCGTCCCGTGCCTCAGTTTCCCCATCAAGAGGAAGAAACGTGAACGGTCATAGATTTATTTTATTTTATAGTGGGTGAAAACACCCTGGGGAGGAGAAGCCGGCAGCGGAGCTCCTGCAAGGAGCCGGCGGGATCCAGGTGGGAACTGGTGCAGACTGAAAGGGGAAGGAAAAGGGGAAGCGAAGGAGACAGAGATGAATAAGGTGGTGAAAAATCAGTATTTTGGTGACTCTTGAAAATGGAAGTTAGAAAACCAGGAAAGAGCAAGATGAGTCTTGGATGGTCCAGGAGGAGCTGTGTTTTGGGGCGCAGGGCCAGGGAATGGGTTGGGAGTGACCAAAAAGTTTGTCTCATCTCCTGTTGATTTTAAAACAAGGATTTCTGCAGATTTTAAGGAATTGGATGGATTTTAAGCCAAAAATTCCCCAAAGCAGGCTTTTTTTCCTACCAAGAGTGGACCCAACTGAAGAACTTCTTCAGCGCATCCCAAAGCCAATTCCCAGCCTCCCTGGGGTTCTCTGTGCTTTGCAGAAGGAGCTTCTCCCATGCGTAGGGAGATGCTTGGCAAAGGGTTAAGTGCCAAGGAATGCCGAGCAGGAAGTGAATCTCTTCAAACCCTCCTCTCCACAAGACCCTCCTCTCCCTCCTCCACAAAAATAACATCGAAACTCAAAAGTTCCAACCCGAGCAGAAATCTGAACTCGCTGTGAAGAATCCCGGGGCCGGGAAGGGCTGGGGCCGCCGGCTCAGCCGGGAGGCACTGGGGGAGCACGGGAGGGTTAAAAGATCATGGGATTAGAGGAATGGGGAGGGAAGGGGCGAGGAAGGTCCGTGAGGATGGTTATGGCTCATCCGATGGGTGGGTGGGGCTGAACGGACAAACGCTTGGCGTGGGAGCTGGGAGTCAGGATTCAGCGGGGTCTGCTGGCTCAGGGCTGGGAATGACCCTTCAGGACTGGGTGTGATGGCGTAAGACTTGCAAAAATGGGGAAAAAATTGGGAAAGCTTGGAGAATCCACTAAGGGACCTGGATAAAATGTGCCATACGGTGGTAAAAGGGGGAAACAGCTGCTCTTCCCTGGCTGTGACCAGCTGGAACACCCCAGCAGCATCCTGCATCCCAGGTGCAGATCCTGAATTGTGTTTCTGGATGGAAAAGGAAACCACTCTATTTTTCGCTCCGTTTTTTTTTTCTTTTCCCCTTTTTTCTTACTGATTCTTCACATCTGGCACCAGGGAGCAAACCCATTGCAGCCACAGAAAGGAGCCAAACCAAGGGCTTTTCCATCTCCCATCCCAAAACCTTGTTTCCTGTTCCCCAAATCCCTATTTTGCTCAATCTTTCTGCTTTTACGTCTTTATTTTTTAATTATTAAAGTTTTTGTGCCAAAATCCAACAGTAAAATCTGCCACAACAACAGAGCAGCAAGGGAGGGAAAACTCAACATGTGAACCAAAACAGAGGGGGAAAGGAAGGAAAAAGAGAAAAAAAGAAGGGAGAAGGAGGCTCCTGGTTCCTGCCGTGCTGAGGGGGCTGCATCCCAGGGATGCTCCGGGCATCCAGAGCCTGGTGCCGTGTCGGGGGATTCAGTCCAAGGAGGAAGGTGCAGATGAAGTCAGCGGTTCTCGGACGCGTTGTGTCATTTCCCAGATTTAATAGGCGGAAGCAAAACAAGAAGGGAAATTAACGCAACGCAGCCGGGAGCTCCCGTTCTCCCCTGAACAATGCCTCGTGCCCAGGAGTTGGCATTCCTGCGGAAGAGGCTGGAGGAGACATTGTTTGGAGTTTTCCTTGCAGGAGACGTGAAGATGTATGAAAAATCCGACCCCTCATGGCACCACTGCCCAGCGCTCCCTGCAGCGCCGTCAGTCCAGAGGGAGGGGGAATGAGCTGCCCATCCCCTGGGAATCCGGAGCGGGGACTTTGGAGACGGCCAGGCTGTTCTTGCTGGACGGTGGAATGTTTATAGTCTAAATAAAGTTTTCCTGCTCTTCCCAGCTCTTCTGTAAACAGCGGTGGTGGGGGACAGAATCAGAATGGGAGCTATGAGGGGCTTGGAATGCAGCAAAATGCCGGTTTAAAGAAGAATTCCTTGAAAAGAGGAGAGGAGAGGAGAGGAGAGGAGAGGAGAGGAGAGGAGAGGAGAGGAGAGGAGAGGAGAGGAGAGGAGAGGAGAGGAGAGGAGAGGAGAGGAGAGGAGAGGAGAGGAGAGGAGAGGAGAGGAGAGGAGAGGAGAGGAGAGGAGAGGAACTGGGAATGGGTGATACTGGGGACAGGTGACCCTGGCGATGGGTGACCCTGCGGACAGGTGATGCTGGGCGCAGACCGTGTCAGGTGTCCCCGCGGTGTCCCGCAGTGCCGCCGCTGTCCCGGGTGTCCCCGCTCTCCCGGGTGTCCCCGCTGCCCCAGATGTCCCGGGTGTCCCCGCTGCCCCGGGTGTCCCCGCTGTCCCCGCTGCCCCGGGTGTCCCCGCTGTCCCGGGTGTCCCCGCTGTCCCGGATGTCCCCGCTCTCCCGGGTGTCCCCGCTGCCCCGGATGTCCCGGGTGTCCCCGCTGTCCCCGCTGTCCCGGATGTCCCCGCTGCCCCGGGTGTCCCCGCTCTCCCGGGTGTCCCCGCTGTCCCCGCTGTCCCGGGTGTCCCCGCTGCCCCGGGTGTCCCCGCTGTCCCGGATGTCCCGGGTGTCCCCGCTGCCCCGGGTGTCCCCGCTGTCCCGGATGTCCCCGCTGCCCCGGGTGTCCCCGCTGTCCCGGGTGTCCCCGCTGTCCCGGATGTCCCGGGTGTCCCCGCTGTCCCGGGTGTCCCCGGTCCTACCCCCCCCACCGCGGGGGTCTCCGGGCCGGCAGGGGGCGGTTGGCCGGGTCCTCCGGGCCGGCAGGGGGCGCGGTGCCCGCGGCCGCCATGGGCGCCGCCGTGTGCTTCGGGTGCGCCGCGATCGCGCTCGGCCCCGCGGCCGCGCTCGTGCTGCTGACGGTGGCGGCGGAGCCGCTGCGCGTCCTCGTGCTGGTGGCGGGGTGAGCGGGGCGGCCCGGGAGCGGGGCTGAGGGGCCCGGGGGGGAGGCCCGGAGCCCGTTGCGGGAGGTCCGAGAGGCCTTTGGGGGATGCTCTGAGGGGCCATCGGCGGGCCGGGGGAGCCCTGGGGGACGCTGGGGTGCTGATGGTGCCGGGGGCGGCTGAGGGAGCTGCTCCCGGAGTGAGGGAGCCCTGGGGTGAGGGGGCAGCGCTGGCGCAGCTGGGCGCTCCCAGCCCGGCTGTACCGAGCAGCTCTGCCCGGTGCCGGTGCCCGGAGCGCCAGCCGGGTGTCCCGTTTTCCCCCCAGGGCGTTTTTCTGGCTGCTGTCGCTGCTCGCGGCCTCGCTGCTCTGGTTCGTGTGGGTGCAGCTCAGCGGGCGGGAGGACGCGGCGCTGCTGCTGCTCGGAGCCGCCGCCGCCGTGCTGCTGCAGGAGCTCTGCAGGTTCGCCTGCTTCAAACTGCTCAAGTAAGAGCCGGCCCGGGGGCCCGGGGAGCTGTGCCGGTGGCTGGGGTGTCCCTGGGGTTGGGGGAGCCAAAGCAGATGTTGGGGCTCCGTGTCCAGAGCAACCCCACCAAGTCTCTTCCCTGTTAAACCCCGGGAAGGAGCCGTCTCTCCTCGCCCGGCGCTGGCCCGTGCCTCTCCCTTCCCCTCTCCCATGGGATGGGGCTCACGCTCTCTCTCTGGCGGGGCAGGAAGGCAGATGAAGGGCTGGCGACCCTCAGCGAGGATGGGAGGTCCCCAGTCTCCCTGCGGCAGATGGCTTACGGTGAGACCCCCGGCGCCGAGTGCTGCATCCAACTCTCCTGCCCTTCCCTGAGCCCACCAAGCCCGGGGCTGTGGAGGCCACAGGGGCTCCCCTGACCCCCGGCTCCCCTGCAGTGTCCGGGCTCTCCTTCGGCATCATCAGCGGCATCTTCTCCATCGCCAACATCCTAGCGGACTCCAGCGGGCCGGGCACCGTCGGGATCCACGGGGATTCCCCGTACTACTTCATCACCTCCGGTGAGGTCCGGGGACACGGCAGGGAGTAGAAGGAGGAGGAAGGCTCTGGCTCTGAGGCTTCGTGTCTCCCCCCACAGCCTTCCTCACCATGGCCCTGGTACTGCTCCACACCTTTTGGGGCGTCATCTTCTTCGACGCCTGTGAGCGGCGCCACGCCGGGGGCCTGGGGCTGGTGGTGGGCGGCCACCTGCTCGCCTCAGGGCTGGTGAGTCCTGGGGGTCCCCGGGCTGGAGGAGGTCAGTGAAGGATTTGGGGGGCACGCGGGGGATTTGGGGGCACACAGCTCAGCAGGGGTTCAAGGTGGGTTTCCACAGGGCTGGGCACTCCTTTCCCTGCCATGGCTGTTTGGAGGGGTCAGGAAGGTGTGACCCACCTCTCTGTGTCCCCAGACCTTCCTGAACCCGTGGTACGAGGCCAGCCTGGGCCCCATCTTCATCCTCACGCTCTGCACCGGCCTCTGGGCCTTCAGCACTGCTGGCGGCTCCTTCCGCAACATCCTCAAGTGCCTCTCCTGTAAGGGGGGGCCGGGGCGTCACTTCTGGGGGCTGGGGGGGCCAGAGCTGCTGGGATGGCTCTTGTTGGATGGGGGCCACGTTCCCAGGGACTTCCACGAATCCCCAAACGACCCCCACCTTCAGAAGTGCCCCTTTTCCCCCCAGGTAAGCAGGAACCCGAGGGCCGGGTCATGCTCTACTCGGCGCTGCAGGTGCCTCCCAAGGAGTGAGGGAGCCGTGGAGTTTGTGTCTGACCAGTGTTCCTGGGGGGCCTTTGGGGTCTGACTGATGCTCCCAGGAGAGTCTGGGGTCTGACTGGGTCTGACCAGTGCTCCTGGGGGATTTGGGGTCTGACCACCACCCCCTTCCCTTTGTTCCCAGATTCTGGTACACCTTTCCTTCAGTTTGAGGCTCTGGGCAAGGCAGGGTGGGCCAGATGCCCTGGGGGAAGTCCAGGTCTGGGGAACTCAGGGCAGCACCCCCCATTCCCTCGTGTTTGTCACCCTGGGGGGGTCCCTACCCCTGGTGCAGCCACTGGTGCTGGGGGTGATGCTCTGGGGTGGGGGGCAGTGGGACTGGGGTGCTCTGCCCTCCTCACCCCTGTTCAGCTCCCAGGGGGTGTTGGGGGTAAATTATTTTTTGATTCAGAGTAAAATCCTTTTACAAGAGCACGGGACACTGTGGCTGCTGGGGAGAAGGGGAGGGGGAGAGGGGTCGCTCCCTCCATCGTGCTCTGCTCCAGCCCTGGGGGGCACCCAGGGGTTCCTGCTTTCTCGGGGGTGACAGGATCCAGCCCCAAAACCCCTCAAAAGCCCCCACTCCCTCCCCACAAAGAGCCACCAGGAGGGGGAAAGGGCTTTATTTGCAGTGGGGCTGCGGGTGGGGGGCTGGGGGACAGCGGGAGCCCCTCCCAGCCCAGGGGTCAGCGGGAGGGTCCGGTGTCCATGGGGGAGCGGCGGGAGGAAGCCTTGAACACGACGTCCTGCGCCTGCGCCCGCCTCGCGCTGCCGGGGCAGAGAGCGGGGTGAGGGGGGAGTCTCTCCGTGGAGATCGGGGCCCCCCTGCTGTGGGGGTCCCTCTGAGGGCTGGGGGGGGTCTCACCGCATCCGCTTGGCCCCAAAGTGGACAGCGAGGAAGAGGCCGACGCAGCCGGCGACGGCGCCAAAGATGATGGCGATGACCTCACCTGTGTGACACCGGGGGGTTCAGGGGGGCCCGGGGGTGACCCCCCCGCCCAGTCCCGGCCTGGCCCTACCTGTGGAATATCCCTCTGGCTCTGTAAGGGAAAGGGCGGGTCAGGACCAGCGCCTCGTGCCCCCCGAGGGCTCCAGGAGCCGTGGGAGGGTGCAGGGGGCCCTCCCCAGCCCTCCACTCACCCCTGGGGAAGGACGAGAGCACCAGGCGCTGGTTCAGCTCCTGCGGGGCCCGGAAATTGTCCACCAGGAGCTGGGGCTCCTCCAGCTCGGCCTCCTCCGTGGAGTAAAGGCTTCCCTGGAGCTGCTCCAGCTGGAAGGGGAAGGGGGCAGCGCTGGGGGCATGTTCACCGAACGCGGGGGGTTCCCCAGAGCGGCTCCTACCTGTGCCCGGCTGATGCGGACGGGCTGCGGGAAGAGGCTCCAGAGCACGCTCTGGAAGCAGGGCGGGGTGGTCAGGGACCCGTTGTACCGGTAGTAGCGGTCCAGGTGCGTGGGCAGCAGGTCCCGGATGCTGAAGGACGGGATGGCCACGGTCTGCCCTGGGGGGGGGGGAGCAGTTGGGGGTACCGGGAGGGGGATTTGGGGTCCCCCCCTGCCTTCTGCCTTTGCCACCCCCTCCCTCTCCTCACCTGTGTAGCGGATGCTGCCAAGGTGCCTCAGGATGTTGTCGTAGGCGGGGTGGGGATCATCGCCCACCTGGGGGAGCGAGCGGGGGGTCAGTGGGGGGCTGGGGGAGCCGGGGGGGGCTCCGTGGGTGTGGGGTCCGTACCTCCAGGAGGACACCGAGCACGGCCAGCCCGCCGGGGTGCTGCTGCGCCGCGCTGGCGTCGGCAAAACGCTCGGCGTCGAAGTGCACCACGTGCATCTGCAGCACAGCGGGAACCCCCTGGGCCCCCAGCCCCTGCCCCAGCTCCCATCCCAGCATCTCTCGCAGTGCCCAGACCTGCTGCCCGCTCCCATTTCCCACCCTTTTCTTCTGCACCTCATCCCCTCCCTGCACTCGTTTCCCATCCCTGGACCCATTTCCCTCACCACGACCCCTTTTCCATTCCCCGCAGCAAATTCCTGCAGTGCAAACCCATTTCCCACACTCTTCCCATGCTGTTTCCCACACCAACACCCCTTCCCACGGCCATTTCCCACACAATTCCCATGCCACTTCCTTACCCCAGGCCGGTTCCCGTGCCCCTTTCCCACCCCATTCCTCGGCCATTTCCCGCCCCCAGACCCATTTTCGGAGCTGTTCCGCGGCCGGTGCCCGCCGGTACCTCGGCGGGGGCGCGGTGCCCGTCCAGCAGGTGCTCAGCGCCAGCGGCGTGGCCGGGCCGGCCCCAGTGGAAGTGCAGCTGCACGGCAGCGAAGGTGCGGGGCAGCCCCCGGAGCCGCAGGGACGGCGGCAGCGCCAGCACGGCTACGGGACAGGGGGGTCAGCAGGGCTGGGACGCCGGGGACTCCCCGGCTGTCCCGCCCGGCGCTCACCGGTGTGGCCGTTGTTGGCCAGGGTCAGGCGGGGGCTCTTGGGGCGCTCGTAGCCCTCGGGCTGCAGCGGCGGCAGGGACGGGTCCGGCTGCGCCCGTGCCGTGGCGATGTCGATGGGTGACTGCGCCCGGCCCCCGCACTCCGGGTGTCCCTCGTGCCAGTGCTGCTGCCCGTGGGGCCCTGAGGGCGACCAGAGCCCAGGTGGGACCCCCCCCCCCCCACCTCACCCCGGGGGCTGCTTCACCCAGCGGGGCCCCGTGACCCAAAACGCCCTCGGGGCCCTCCAGACCGGGACACGGGTGACATTCCCGAGGGCCTCGTTAATCTGCTGGGGACATTTTTTCCGGCCGGGGGAGCGGGGACAAAGCCGAGCCTGCAGGGCCGGGGGGGCACCCATGGGTCCCCTGGGCCCGGCAGGATGGGGCTTAGCGGGATTTGGCCAGGGCCGGATCCTAATTGGATTTGGCAGCAGGAGCCTTATGTAAAGGAGCACAAAGGGACCATTGGAGCGAGGGGGGCGAGGGGGGGGGGCAGGACGGGGAAAATGGGGGGCTGCACCCATCACCCCCCCCGCCTGTTTTAGGGGACCCAGGTGTGCAGGCAGGGGAGGGGGAGGTGTCACCCACCCCACCTCCTGCCCATTTGGGGGGACCCAGGTGTCCAGGATCGAGAGGGGCCTGTCACCCACGCACCTCGCTACCTGCTGGGGACCCCCACGTGAGCCCCGCAGCTCAGGGGGTGTGGGGGTGGTTTCGGGGTGTGGGGATAAATGGGGGCTCCCTGGGTGGGGCCCCACTCACCCTCGTACGTCCAGTGGGGACCTGCGGGGGACAGCAGAGGCATTGGGGTGGGCGCTCGGCTGAGCCCCCTGGCCCGACATGGGGGCACTGGGGGGGCTGGGGCTGCACCCCAGAGCGGGATCTGCCAGGGGCACCCCGGGGGGACTCACCAGCGGGCAGGGCGGGGGCCAGGCCCCCTAGGAGCAGCAGCACACTCAGCATGGCGGGGGGCAAGGGGGGCCGGGTGCCACCGGCCCGGCCCTAAATACCCACCCAGGGGGACGGGCCCCCCCGGGGGGACGGGGAGGGCTGGAGGGGCCATGCCCGGGGTGTCGGGGTGTGGGGAGGGTGGAGATGGGGCTGTGGGCTTCCAGGGGCTCTGGGGCTGCAATCTCTGGGCTTGTGGGGTGCTGGGTTTGTGGGACCGGGGTTCGTGGGACTCTGGGGGGGGGGCTCTGCGGGTTTGGGGGGGCCTGAGGGGAGCCCTGAGCCTTGTGGAGGGTCGTGGGGTGGGGGCCTGGCGGGGTCTGGGGGTCACCCTGGGCCTCCTGTGGCGGGAGAGCTGGGCAGGGGGCTCTGGGCCCTGGGCGGGATTTGGGGGGGCAGATGAGGGGGTGGGGGGGGGGTTTGGGTTGGGAGCGCGCGGGGGGAGCGCCGGGCGGGGGGAGCGCCGGGCAGCCCCTGCACGCGCTGCCCCGGCCCCGCCCCCTCCCCAGGAGCCCCGCCCCCCGGGCGGTCCCCACGCGCGAGCGCTGACGTCACGCGGGTCCCCGCCCCCACGTGAGGGCCCACGCGCCGCGCCGCCCCGGTTATGTAACGGCGGGGGGCGGGGCCGCCGCGCCCATTGGCCGAGACGCGCGGCCGGGGCCGCCGCCCATTGGCTGCGGGCGCGGGGGCGGGGCCAAGGGGCGGGGGCGGGGCCCGGGACCCCGCAGAGCCCCCCGCCGCTGCCCGCCAGGGGGCGCTGTCCGGCGCCGCGTGCCCCGTGCCGCCGCGCGCGGGGAGGGGGGGCGGGGGCGTGGCCACGGCCCCGCCCTCCGGCCAATCAGCGCGGGGCGGCGGCACGAGCCAACGGGAGCGAGGGGGCGGGGCCTCCCGGGGCGCAGCGGCCAATGGGAGCGCGGCGGGGCGGGGCCCAGGCGGAGGCACGTGCGGGCGCGCACGTGTCCGCGTGGGGCCGCCGCGGGCGGGGCGGGACCGGGACCGGGACCGGGGACAGAGAGACCGGGACACCGGAACGGCGACAGCGGCACCGGGACAGCGACCCCGGCACCGGGACAGCGTTCCCTGCTCAGGGACACTGACAGCGGCACGGGAAACGGGGACAGCGATACCAGCAACGGCATCGGGACACCGGTACCGGGACGGGAACGGGGCCGGTGATACTGGAACGGTGATACCGGCACTGGGTCAGGGACGGGAACAGCGACACCGGCACCGGGACACCGGCGCTGGGACGGGGACAGCGGCACCACCGCAGCTGCAGCCGGGAGCAGGTGGGACCCGGGGTGACCGGGGCCGGGGGTGGCCCCGGTGACGGGGGTGGGGGGTCCGCGGGTGGGTGGGGGGGTCCTGGTCGTGGTCCTGGCGGCTCCTAGTGCGGGGGAGAGGGTCCTCTTCACGGGTGGGGCTCCTGCAGGGCGATCTCAGTCCGGGGAGAGGGCGGCAGGCGATGGAGTGAAGGGAGCTGGGGGGGGGTCCCGGGACGGGGCAGTCCCGGGGCCGGGCCGTGCCGGGGCTGGGCGAGGTGTCCTGGCACTGGGGATGGTCCTGGGCGAGGGGTCCCTGCACCCCAACCCTGTCTGAGGAGATGCCAAACCTGTCCCCCCGGGCCCTGGGAGGTGTCACTGGGGATGACACTCCCACGGGAGAACAAGGCAGTTCTTCATCTTCCATTTTTGCCCGATATCGCCCTTTTTTTCCCCGTTTCTCTCCCTCCCCCAGGCAGCCGCGGCCGGGTGACCCTGCTGGAGCTGAACCCAGGGAGAGGCTCCTCTGGGGGGACCACCCCCGCCATGGAGCCCCCCGCCCGCGCCTGCTCCTGCGGCTCCCCGGCCTCTGACAGCGAGGCCGAGGCCGGCAGCTCCCCCCGGAGCCCCCCCAAACCTGAGCGCAGCCGCAAGCGCCCGGGGGGGCTGGACCGAGCAGGCCCTGAATCGCCGCCATCACCCCGCGGGGGGAAGCGTCCGCGGAAAGGAGAGGGGGGGGATGCCCCTCCCAACGACGGCGATCGCCTCTTCGCCCAAAAAGTGAGTTTTTGGCAGAAAACGAAGGGGCACCCCCAAAGATGGGAGGTGGAGGAGGGCTTGGTCCCCTAAAAAAGATACCTGGGTCTGCCTCAGTTTCCCCACGTGAAACGAGCGGGTGGGGATGAGCAGGATTGGGGGGCTGAGAGGGCAGTGCGTGGGGGGTGAGGGGGGATAGGAGGGTTGGGGGGTGCAGCCCAGTCACCCCCTCCTGCCCTTCCTTGCAGTGCCGGGAGCTCCGGGGCTTCATCCGGCCACTGGCGGAGCTGCTGGAGGGGCTGCGCCGGGGCCGCTATGACAGAGGTGGGTGCCCCCCGCCCCCCCATATTCCCCCCAGACACCCCTTTTCCCCCACGGAGAATTCATGTAATTTTGGGACTCCCCAGGGCTGAGCAGCTTCCAACAGAGCGTGGCCATGGACCGGCTTCAGCGGATCATCGGGGTCCTGCAGAAGCCAGAAATGGGGTGAGTGTGCCCCAGTCGTCCCCGGGGGTGGGCACAGGGACACCCCCGTGGCTGCCCCCCCGCAGAGGGTGACAGGAGCTCTCTCCCCGCAGTGCCCGGTACCTGGGGACGCTGCTGCAGGTGGAGGCAATGCTGCGGCTCTGGTTCCCCCACATCGCCCCCAAACCCGCGCTGGACCTGGCCCCCTCCGCGGCTCCCCCCCGCCGCCGCCCCCCCGCCGGCCCCCCCGGGGCTCCCCGGTGCTGCCGCCTGCCCGGGGACCTCCCCGGGGACCTCGCCCTCGCCGGCCCCGTGGGGATGGCGGGGACGTTAAAGCAGCGGGGGTCCCCCCAGAGCCAGGCCAGGACCCTCGAGTCCCCCCCGGCGCCGGACGTGTGACGCCCCCCCCGGCTCGGGGGGGGGGAAATTTCGTCTGCATTTCTTGGTTTTGCCTTTTTTGATTGATTTTTTTTTTTTTACCGGTGGTCAGTGAGACCCGCGGGCGGGCGGGACTGACCGGGGGGGCCCCGAACCCCCCCAGAAGCCCCAACTCCGGGGTGGCCGCGTGCCTTGGCCAGAGCGGAGCCCCCTCCCCGCGGGGGCTGGGCCCCCCC
Organism: Aphelocoma coerulescens; assembly: GCF_041296385.1. Classification (NCBI taxonomy): domain Eukaryota; kingdom Metazoa; phylum Chordata; class Aves; order Passeriformes; family Corvidae; genus Aphelocoma; species Aphelocoma coerulescens. The sequence continues at coordinate 811,453 of NC_091038.1, forward strand.
GGGCTTGTGCCTTCCCCCGCGGCGTGGGGCTGGGGGCGTGCATGGCCCCCCCAGAGCGCTGGTGGGCGATTGAGGGCTGCGGACCCCCGGGGGGGGGTGTTGGGGGCTGCGGCCCTCCCAAGCGGGGCTGTCCCACAGCCGGCCCCGATGGAAGCAATAAACGCCGCGGGAGCGGCCGGGGCCACCCGGTGTCGTGTCCTCTGTCCCTTGGGAGGGCGGGGGGTGGGCTCCTGTCCCTGGGGGAGTCCCGTCCCCGGGGGGCTCACAGCCGCCCCCAGCCCTTGGCGCTACTTCGTCCCCGTCCGCTGCGGGGCCCCGAGGGCGCACGGTGCCTCCAGTCCCGGCTACGGCCAGGGCCGGCAGGAGGGGGAGGCCCGGGACCGGCCCGGGACCCGCCCGGGACCCGCACAGACCCCGCGTGTCCCCCCCGGTGCCGCCGCCCCGAACCCCGGCCCCGGCTCTGCCCCGCCGGAAGTCCCGGCGGACCGGAAGTCCCTCCCGCCGGAAGTTCCGCCATCAGCCGCCTCTGGTCCGGGCGCGGAGCGGCCGCGGCTGCACCGGGGTCAGTTGGGGACAGGACCGGGACCGCGACCCTTCGGCCGGGGCCCTACCGGGAGCGGTCTGACCAGGACCAGCCGGGGGCGGGGGGAGTCGCAGGGCAGGGGCAGCGCCCCGCCAAGCCCGTTCGTGGGGCGGGGGATCCCCGCTGGGTTCCCTTGGGGCTCTGCGGGGAGGACCGGGCCCTCCGCGTCCCCGGGAGCGGGGTGGGAAGGACCGGCCCTTCTCTGTCCCGGGGGTTCCCCGCCGTGTCCCGGGGAGGGGGCAGGAGGGGGCTGGTTCCTCCGAGCCCCGGGGCCGCCCGGTCCCAGCCGCCCCGTCCCGCAGCAGCGCGGCCATGGCGAACCACCTGCGCTTCGTGGGCCGCACCGTGATGGTGCAGAGCGGCAACGTGGAGGCGGCGTACGGCGTCCTCAACAGGTGAGGAGCGGGCGGAACCGCGGCGCCGGGCGGCGCTTGGGCCCGGAGGGGCCCCAGTTCCTTCACGTACTGGGTTCAGAACCGGCATTTCTGAGCAGGAGGTAACGGGAGGGTCATGCCGGGCTTTTCTCGTCAGCTCCACGTCCTGCCGCCCCCCCTGATGCGGGTGTAATTAGAGTGAAATAAAGGAATAACCGAGCCCAGAACCAGGCGAGGGTAGCGCTATTCCTTGGAAAACGGAGGAGGAGATGATCCCACGGCTGAGCTCAGTGCTCCCGCACACACCGTCGCTAGTCCCAACTTAGCGGGGGGGGATTCCTTCCCCTCCTCACTCTCCTCGTGGATGGACGGCGAGGAGAACGAGCCGACGGCCCTCACGGGGACCGAGTTGTGCCCAGCGTTCGCAGCGTGGGGTGGCTCTTCCTCCCTCCCCGCACATCCCAGAACCTTCCCTGCCGCTGTCACCGTTCTCTCCCTTCCCGCAGGATCCTGGCGCAGGACGGCGTGGCCGAGGCCGTGCGGCGCTCCCGGTACTACGAGAAGCCGAGCCGGGCGCGGCGGCGGCGCGCGTTCGAGGCGTGCCGGCGGGTGTACTGCGCCGAGATGGCGCGCAAGATCGCCTTCCTGGCGCGGAGCAGCCGGCAGGACCCGTGGCTGGGCTGCTGAGGGGAGCCGGCCCCAATAAAGCCCTGTCGCTCTGATGCCCGTTAATTGAGTTTGGTTAATGACGGCGCGAGGGGAGGGGCGGGGGCGGGGCCGAGCGCGCGCGCCCCGGGACCCTTCCTTCCCGGCGCCCCCCGCGCGCGCCGCGCCGCGCACGCGCCGAGCGCCCATTTCCGCTTCCGCCCCGACGCGCCGTCACCGTCAGGGGCCGCCGGGCTGGGACCGGGACCGGGGTGAGGGAACGGGGCCGGCGAGGAAAACAGGACTCCCTCCGAGGGCGGGGAGGGGACGGAGAAAGCGGGCGGGCTGCCGGGAGGGAGGCGGTGGCGGAGGTGGCCCCGGGCCCGGCCCGCGCGGAGCCGCTCGCCCGGCGCGCCGCGCTGAGGGGGCCGGGCCGGGCCCCGGTCGCAGCAGCTCCGCGGTGGCGGGGGCTGCGGGTCCTGCGGGGCCGCTGAGGTGCGCGGGACCGGGGTCGGCGGGAGCCCCGTGTCTCCGTCCGTCCGTCCGTCCGTCCGTCCGTGTAAGGCCGAACGAGGCGGCGGAGCCCCGGCGCGGTCGGGCGGTGCTCGGGTACGCGTTCATTGATACTGATGGGGGTCACGGGGCTCGTGTCCCCCCGGGCCCTCGGAGCGCTGCGGCTGCTGGAGCTGCTCCCCACGGGCACGGCTCTGCGCTCCCGGGGTCCCCAGGGAAGCACCCGTAAAGCTGCTGCATCTCCTGCCGCTCTTGCTGGAGCTCAGGTCGGGTGGAGGCTGCACCGGCTCTAATTCCACGAGTTTTGTGGTTCATTACGGAGCTGTTGATGCGTCGGGGCCGTAATTTGTTAGTTCTGCTTGTCCTGAGCCTCTGCTGTACAGTTTCTTGGGGGAAACGCCAGGATCCGGGTTTGTGCTCTCTTTGGACCTGTCTCCAAGGAAGTTGCCAGGAAAAGTAGAACCCGCGGAGGTTTCCAGGTTCTGGAGGGAGCCCGGGCCCTGCAGGAAGCAGCAGTCACCTCCTGGAACTGCTCACGGACCTGAAATTCAGGGAATCTGTGTTAGGACTGATCCCCGGGGCCCCGTTCCCAGGTCCAAGAAGGATAACTGAACCCTAGGATCCCATTCCCAGTGCCAGGAAGGACTCCTGGAGAGGGACCACCATGGCCGAGCTCATCCCTAAGGAGATTTTCCTCACAGTTCCCAGATCCGATTAGGGCCTGGAGCCCGTTAAAAGCGGCTGCAGCCACAGCCCGGTCTGTGGGCGCCGCAGGATGCGAGGGGATGCCGGTGCCAGGAAGCAGCCCGGGTTTGGGGCTGCACGCCGGGGAGGGGGCTCAGATTGGTGTGTGCCCCTGACACAGGGTCAGCGAGAGCAGCAGGTTCTCCTGGCCCACGCGTTCCACTCGCAGGGCATCTCTCTTCCCAAACCACAGAGCAACCCCGCGGAGGGATCTGGTGGGGCTTGGAGGCCTTTATGCCTGGGATGGCAGCATGGAGAGACGTGGGGGGCTCGGGGAGGGGCTGTCCCGAGAGCAGACATTCCTGGGCTGTTTCTGGAAGCACAGGAGCGCTCCGGGATTCACGAGGGAACGCGTGTGGGATGCAGCAGGTCCAGGGTCCCCTCGCGGGGTCAGGACCTTCCTCCTCGTGGGGCTCGGCTCATTTTAGCCCAAGGTTTAAAAACAAGGGAGCACAAGCGGTCTTCAGGAGCTTTTCCCACCCGTGGAGGTGATCCTGAGGGAGGAGGGCACGGAGGTGACGATGCCCCAGGACCCTGTTTTATGGCCTGTGTCTCCTTGCAGGTGCGAGCCGGGGGGTTCCGCTCAGCCCCGGGCAGAGATGTCGCTGTCCAAGCGGGAGCTGGACGAGCTGAAGCCATGGATCGAGAAGACGGTGAAGCGCGTGCTGGGCTTCTCGGAGCCCACCGTGGTCACCGCGGCGCTCAACTGCGTCGGGAAGGGCATGGACAAGAAGAAAGCGGCCGGTACGTCCCGTGGGGGGTCCCGAGCTGGGCTTGTGAAGCGGCCCAAGCCTCCCCAGGGTGGAGGGGCAGGGGCACAGGGAAATTCTCTCAGCCTCCCTGAGGTGAGTATGGGCAAATCCACCAGACGAGACGCAATGGGCAGCCTTGGAACACGTGACAAAATCCACTAATTGAAAACTAATTCCTTGTTAAGGAATTGGAAACGGTAATTTAACCAGGGTGCTTTTTCTGCCCATTACAGCCCTACTTTGCTTCTGCCTGAGGCCCGGACTCCCTTAATCCCTTGGTTTAAAGCTCCTGACAACAGGATCCACAGATCCCAGAGGCTTCCAGAACCTCAGAGGCCTCCCTGTGTTTGTAGAGTTGAATCACATTTAAGTGTTCCACAGCTTCCAAGGAATTTCTGTGGATTCTCCATCCTCCTGCTCACCCCAAGCTCACAATTCTGCACTGATAAGATTTTCCTCTTTTCCAGACCACCTGAAACCCTTCCTGGATGATTCCACCCTGCGATTTGTAGACAAGCTCTTTGAGGCAGTGGAGGAAGGACGAAGCTCTCGGCACTCCAAATCCAACAGCGACCGGAACCGGAAGCGGGAGCTAAAGGTGATTATTGCTTATTGATTGGTTTTTCCTGTGGTTGGGTGGCCTGGAGGCAGCACTGGTGCTCTGGCACACTCTCCTCTTCCAGAGAGGTACAGCTTGGAACGTTCAAGAGAAACGACTCCTCTCCGTGATGAAGTGTGGGAGCCTTTACCTTGCGGTTCTGTTTCCCAGAGCGAGGTGGAAGCCTGGCTTTGGCTTTCTGTTAGGCTGGCGGAGCGAATCCACGGGGGTGCATCTCCCTTCTCCTCGAGGCTCCTTCTGCTTGTGTTTTCATTTGGAGCCTGGGAGAGCTGCTCCCAGTGCGTTCCCATCGCTCTCTGCCCCGCGTGCGGCTCCGTGGTGGATGGTCTGGTGGGTTTTCATTCCCTTTCTCCACCCAGAATCAACAGTAGGTGGTTTTTGGCAGCTCCTGTCCTAGCACAGGGTTGATTCCAGCTGGGATTCCGTAGCTCTGGTGTTTCTCCCTTGTCTGGGATGGTGCAAGGCCTGTGCATCCAAAGCTGTTTTCACTTCCTTTCTTCTCTTGAGGACTTTGCTCACCATCCCCTAGAATTGCATTTTCCCATCGCTCTGCTGAGCCTGACAGGCCCTCTCCATGCTGCTCCTACTCAGTGATTTGCCTTTCACTCTTCCTGAGGTTCCTATTTTACGGCAGTCTGGCCTTCCCTGACACTTGTGGTCAGCACTGAACCTCGGTGAGCCACAACAATCCCATTCAGGATCTGGATCTCTTTGGGAGTGCTGGGACAAGCTGCTCCCTGTTTCCCACCAGGAACTTGCTTTTCTTCCCTCCGTGGCAGCGGGTGCGGGGCTGGTCCCCGGGGCTGTGGGAACGCGAGGGTTGAGCAGGGCTGGAGGTCCAGCTGCTCCCCTGGGCCAGCTCGGGGGCACGGCACAGGTGGGGACATTGGCAGTGCCACCACGTGATGGTGGCAGGAGCGTGGTGACAGCCCGGTGGGGTGGCTGGAGAGCAAGTGCTGGCAGAGGGATCTGGTGCTGGCAGAAGGGATCTGGTGCTGGCAGAGGGATCTGGTGCTGGCAGCAGGAGCAGGGCTGGGGGTGCAGCAGAGGACCCTTCCCCAGTGAAGCCACAGGGGTGCCTGGCCTGAGCCAGAAGCTGGGCAGCAGCAGCAGAAGCTGATCCTTCTTGTCTTGGCTCCTGGCATGGAGAGGGGTGTCCCTCCTGCCAAATCCTCACTCTTCTCTCTGGAATCACATTTCTTGGAACTTCTCCATCATGCTCTGGGTCTGTCCAGACCCTGCAGGAGCACAAACCGGTCTCTGAGGTGGTCAGGTCGTGGCAGCACTTGCAGACAGACTGACCCTGCCCCAGCGCAGGCTGTGGAGAGGAATTTGTGCTGGCACACGTAGATGCCATAGCGTCGGGCAGCGATGGTTCCCAGCGCCACTTGCCGTGCCGCTTCCCGCTCCTCGGTTCGCTCTGGGGTACGTCATGGCTTGGGAAGGTCAGGAACTGAACACAAAGTTTCCACACTTTATACTATGGGCAAGTCCTTTCTCTTGAACTTGTAGGTTTTCCAAGAAGTACCTGTGTGGCTGAGGAAGTGTCCTTGTAGGATATGAACCGTTGTAGTGAAGAAGGGATTGCAACTAACGCTTACAACCGGTGTGTATATTTTCTTTTCAAATAACACCTTGACACACACACTACAGTACCCACCACACGGACAGATCCAGGTTTCCATGCACAAAGCAGGCACTGACGATGGAATCCACGGCCGCAGCCACACGTGCTGGGCTGGGCCTGACCAGAGCTCTGTGGAAAACGTACCGTGCCTTTTGTTTGGTGACCTGGTGCTGCTGAAAGCCCATCAGCAGGCTCGTTGCTCCATGTGCTCTCTGAGCTGTGCTTCTCTGGAGTGGCTCTGGCCTTGGGTCTGGGCTGGAGTGTGAGGGAATGCTGCAGGTGTCCCAACCCTCCCCAGGTCCAGGGCTGCATCCTCCTTTTGGGAGGGCTGCATGGTAGGACAGCGCAGATTCCTTCACCAAACCCTCTGAAGTTGGTGGAAGACGTGGAAATGTTTTTATCCCAGTCAGGTCAGCTCTGGGCAGGCTTTTTCTATCTTTCTATGTCGGTGAGACCTTAAATCCAGGCAGGCTTTTTCCATCTTTCCATGTCGCTGAGACCTTAAATCTCCCCAGTGCCAGTCCCCCGCTCTGAGCACCCGAGGGAGCGGTGGCGGCTGTTGCGCAGGCGCATCCCTGCGATGTCTCCTGCCCTTCGCGTTCTTGCATGGATGTCATTGGTGTTTCTCTGGTGGAGGACCAGGGCCCAGGCTCAGCGTGGGCTGAGCCTGCACGTGCTGCCCTGGAATTCTGCTGAACGGAGCCGGAGCTGAGACATGCTGCTGGTTTCTCATCTCAAATCGTGCTCTGGGAGGAGAATGCTCCGTTCTAACCACAGCTTTCTCCTCTTTCTTTACATCAGGATGTGTTTGGTGATGACTCGGAGGTGTCCAAGGAATCCTCTGGCGTCAAGAAGCGGCGCATCCCCCGGTTCGAGGAGGTTGAGGATGAGCCTGAAGTCATTCCAGGCCCACCATCGGAGAGCCCAGGGATGCTGACTAAGCTCCAGGTCAGTCTAGCTGGGCCCTGTCCCAACACGGTGTAGAGTTTATCCTAACTTGTATCCCAAACGGAGGAATCATATCCCAATGGCAAAGAAAAACTCACTGTCTGCTTTCCCACAGATCAAACAGATGATGGAGGCAGCCACCCGGCAGATTGAAGAGAGGAAAAAGCAGCTGAGTTTCATCAGTCCTCCAACGCCACAGGTACCTGCCGGAGGCCTCGGGCAAATCCCGCAGGTCCCTGGTCCCTGTTTCAGCTGTGATACGTTGGCCTGGGTGTGCTGGAACGGGCGTGGAACAAAACTTCCTTCTCTGTCAACAGCCCAAAATTTCTTCTTCGTCCCAATCGGAGCGGCTCCCCATCGGCAACACGATCCAGCCCTCGCAGGCAGCCACGTTCATGAACGACGCCATCGAGAAGGCCAGGAAAGCTGCGGAGCTGCAGGCCCGGATCCAGGCTCAGCTGGCCCTGAAACCGGGGCTCATCGGCAACGCCAACATGGTGGGGCTGGCCAACCTGCACGCCATGGGCATCGCGCCGCCGTGAGTAGCCAATGGGGCGGACGCCGGAATGCCGGGCGGGGGCTAGCCAAGGGTTTCTCTGGTGCTGGTGGGTCCCCAGCAATGCTTTAACCGCTGCTGAAGGAACCAATTTTATATTAAGGAGGTGAAATGGAGGTTCCTCCTCCCCTGGCCAAGATTCCCAGCTTGTGCACGCAAGGTTGGAGTCCCTTCTGGCAGTACAGATGGGCTGTAAAAATATGGAAACTGTAGAAATAAACTCAAATTTCCTTTGAATCAGTGCTGTATTCACTTTTGAATGCAACCTATCTTGTCCTGCCCCCAGGAAAGTGGAGCTGAAGGATCAGACCAAGCCGACGCCGCTGATCCTGGATGAGCAGGGCCGGACGGTGGATGCGACCGGGAAGGAGATTGAGCTGACTCACCGCATGCCGACCCTAAAGGCCAACATCCGAGCGGTGAAGAGAGAGCAGTTCAAACAGCAGCTTAAGGAAAAGCCCTCGGAAGACATGGAGTCAAACACGTACTTTGACCCCCGGGTCTCCATAACCCCGGCCCAGCGGCAGAAACGCACCTTTAAGTTCCATGAAAAAGGCAAATTTGAGAAAATTGCCCAGAGGTTGCGAACGAAGGTATCAGAGTCTCGTCCTGCTAATGAGAGCAAGGCTGGGAGGGGATTCTCCTCTCCTGGGCTGGGAAGGGACCTGGGCTGGCTTTGATTCAGAAGTTTTCCAGTAAAGTCACCTGAAACTTTTCCTTAAAAACCCCGTTTGTGTTGGGAGGGTGTGTGGCCAAGTCAGCACTTGTGTGTGTAAAGGCTTTTGTCACCACTGTCTTCACCTGTTGAAAGGCAAAATCTCCTTTTTTTGACATAACATTGGAAGTTCCCAAGAGAACAGATCCCTCTCTGGGTGAAGGATCAACCCGGAAGTGGAGATTTAAAAGGAATTTGGTTAAAATACTCCAAGTTGTTGGGGAGAAGGGGAGAGGCAAAAGTCCAGGGATACAGTCCTTAGAGGGAGATGTTCCTTTGGGAAAGTTCCATGGTCCTGAAGGGCTCAGGAATAAGAGCAGAGTTTTGGCAGGCTTGGGAGCTTCCCTTCGCCATCACGTGCCATGTGGTTCCTCTCGCAGTCTGCTTCAGGTTGTTTAAGAACCCAGATAAATCAGCAGGTGATCCGTGTTTAGCTTTTCACAGACGTCCTGCTGTTTTGGAATGACCTTTCTGTTCCATTTTCCTCCTCGTTCTCAGGCTCAGCTAGAAAAGCTGCAGGCAGAGATCTCCCAGGCTGCCAGGAAAACTGGGATTCACACTTCCACCAAGTTGGCTCTGATCACCCCTAAAAAGGAGCTGAAGGAAGGGGAGATCCCAGAGATCGAGTGGTGGGACTCCTACATCATCCCCAACGGCCTGGATTTGTGAGTATTTCCAGGTGCTGGTGGTTCTGCCACAGCAGGAATTCCAGGAGCTGCCTCGGGATAAGGCTGTGGGTCTGGGAAGCACGTGGGGAATCAGGCCAGACGTTGGTGCTTGAGCATTGAATTCCACCTCTCATCTCCGAGATCCAGGCACTGGGTTTGCTCCCAAAGTTTCTCTGGGGGCTGTGGAGTTGGGGGGATATTTTAGCCCAGAGCTGGGGAGGTTTGGTTTGGTTTCCAAGCACGAGCATTCTGCACGAGCTGTGTTCCCCGTGGGTGTGGGAACCTGCCTCCGCACCCCGAAATGGGGGGAGACACCTGTACCTTAACGCCGTCTCACTGTGGGTCTCCTTCAGCCCATCGAGCTCTGGGATTTGGGCAGGAATTTGTGCTGGGAATTCTGCCATGATGCCCAGCTCTCTCCTTTCTAGAAAAGGCGGGGCTATCTCAAAGAAGGACGAGTACTTCGGGATCACAAACCTGGTGGAGCACCCGGCCCAGCTCAACCCCCCGGGTATGGCCCTGGCTTGGGGGGTTTGGCTGTGTCCTCCTGGTCCCAGTGGGGCCCCGTGTCCCCCCCGTATCCTCCAGGGCACTCTCCTGATGGTCTCATTTCCCTGCCAGTGGACAGTGACACGCCGGTGACCCTGGGGGTGTATTTAACAAAGAAAGAGCAGAAGAAATTACGGCGCCAGACACGGCGAGAAGCCCAGAAGGAGCTGCAGGAGAAGGTCAGGCTGGGCCTGATGCCACCGCCTGAGCCCAAAGGTGAGTGACAGCCAGGCCCTGGCCAGGCACAGATGTGCTGGGAATGCTGTCTGGGATTGCACGGATCTGAAATGCACGGACGGTGGGTTTATGTGTCTGCAAGTGTTCTGGTGGGAAAAAGGTGTCTGATGGGAGCCTCTCCCACTGCCATGTCCCATGGAAGCCCTCCCAGCTCCTCTTCCGTTCCCTTCCAGTGAGGATTTCCAACCTGATGCGGGTGCTGGGCACGGAAGCTGTCCAGGACCCAACCAAGGTGGAAGCTCACGTCCGAGCGCAGATGGCCAAGAGACAGAAGTAGGTGGCACCTTGTGCTGCGACGTTTTGGGACATTTTTGGATGGATTTAGCGCTGGTGGTTTGTTTAGGACCGGTCTTTTCAGTGCTGCCTGTTTTGCTTCCAGGGCTCACGAGGAAGCAAACGCGGCAAGGAAGCTCACGGCAGAGCAGCGGAAAGCCAAGAAGGTGAAAAAGCTCAAGGAAGATGTTTCACAGGGAGTTCACATAGCTGTGTACAGGTGCGTGAGCTCAGGGAGTTCAGTGCACTCACTCAGGTGAGCTCTGTCCTGGCCCAGTTGGGGCAGAGAGGGACCTCTTAGGGCTGGGATAACAGTTCTGGTTTTCCACAAATATTTGATGCGTTTTTCATCTTATCCTTAGGGTCCGAAACTTGAGCAATCCAGCAAAAAAATTCAAAATTGAGGCGAATGCTGGGCAGCTGTACCTCACGGGCGTGGTGGTCCTGCACAAAGATGTCAACGTGGTGGTGGTAGAAGGAGGTGAGGCCTCCTAGGCAGGCTTGGGTCACCACGGAGCATTCCAGAGCTTGCCTCCAGCGGGAATTGCTATGGAAATCGGTGACAGGGTTAGGGAAGGACAAGGAAGTGAGGAGGCAATTAGAAACTCCCTTAATTACATCGCTAACAGGGTTAGCAATGACTGCAGGGTGCAGTAATCCGGTCAGAAAACCCGGATCGTTCCATGAGGAAGGGAACCTCTGCCAACTGCAGGTTAAGGGATCTTTGTTGTGTCTTGATTCTTCTGCAGGCCCGAAAGCACAGAAGAAATTCAAACGTCTTATGCTGCATCGAATAAAGTGGGACGAGCAGACGTCAAACACGAAGGGAGAGGGTGAGCGATGCTGTGCTGCTGTGAGAGGGGGGAGTCCTGCTCCACCTCCAGGGCTAAATGGGCTTTATTGGCGGGGTTTTTCCAGATGATGACGAGTCTGACGAGGAGTCTGTTAAGAAAACAAACAAATGCTCTCTGGTTTGGGAGGTGAGTCACGGTGGTGGTCCCATACCAGCGTGGGGCTGAGGTGGGATCCAACTCTCCATCACATTCCTTGAGCTGTAGCCTAAAAAAAACCCCGCGTATTCCCGCGTTCCCCGCGTCCCCGGAGCCGCGTTTCCTGCGCAGAGGGTGGGAATTCGGGTAGGACGTCACCCCTTGTCTCCCGCCAGGGCACGGCAAAGGATCGCAGCTTCGGCGAGATGAAGTTCAAGCAGTGCCCCACGGAGAACATGGCGCGGGAGCACTTCAAGAAGCACAGCGCCGAACACTACTGGGACCTGGCGCTCAGCGAGTCCGTGCTCGAGTCCACGGACTGAGCCCGGCCACGGCGCCGCGGCCACTCCTGCCCCGCAGCCCCCGAGCCGGACAGCTCCCCTCACTCTCCTCAGCACCCCCATTAAAGACATATTTTTTAAAACAAATCGCCGTTGCGTGTTTGTGGGTAAAGGGGGTGAAGGACAACATTGCCCCTGCGTTTGATGTTGTTGAGGGAAGGGACAGGGGCCTGTGAGGGGACCTGGGGAGCAGAAGCCACTTCCCCTCTTTTTTAAGGACATAGCCCCAGGCTGTGCCTGGGGAGGTTCAGGTTCGACATCGGGGAATTTCTTCCTGGAAAGGGTGGTCAGGAGCTGGTGGAGTCCCCATCCCTGGCGGTGTTCAAGGCACTGATGACTGGATGTGGCACTCAGTGCCCTGGGCTGGGTGACAAGGTGGCAATCGGTCACAGGTTGGCCTCGGAGGTCTTTTCCAACCTCAGCGACTCCGGGATTTACGCCATAAACGCCGTTTTTACCTCGCGCCGTGCCCGCGCTCTCGGCCCCCTCACAGCCAGGCAGGGGGGGAGCGGCTGGCGGGGGCGCCGCCATCTTGCCGGGCGGGGCGGGCGCGCGCGCAGGCGCCACGGGGGCGGGGCACGCGCGTGCGCGTCCCGCCCGTGTGCGGGAGTCACAAAATGGCGGCGGGGGGGCGGGCGGCGCGCGCGGGGGGGGCCGGGCCGTGACCGCCTCCGGTACCGGCACCGCCTCGGGCCGGGACCGCCTCCGGCACCACCCGGGCACTCCCGGGGCCCCGCGATCCCTCCGGGCTGGGACCGCCTCTGGCACCGCCCGGGCCGAGCGATTCTCCCCGGCCGAGACCGCCTCCCGCCGCCTCTGGCACCGCCCGAGCATCCCCGGGCCCCCTCGATCCCCCCGGGCCGTGACCGCCGCCCGGCCCCGTCCCGGGCCCCGCCGCCCCGTGAGGCGCCGCCCCGCCGCCCCCCGCGCGGCCCGGCCGCGAGCAGCGCGGGAAGATGGCGGCGGGCGGCGGAGGCGGCGGCCGGGCCTCCTCGTCCTCCTCCTCTTCCTCGGCCGCCGCCGCCTCGTCCGCGGCCGGCGCGCTCGAGGCCTCGCTCGATAGGAAGCTGCAGGCGGTGACCAACACGATGGAGTCGATCCAGGGCCTCTCCTCGTGGTGCCTGGAGAACAAGCGGCACCACAGCACCATCGTGTACCACTGGATGAAGTGGCTGCGCCGCTGTGAGTGCGGGGCCGGGGGGCGGCCGGGGGCAGAACGGGGCGCAGCGAGCGCGGCCGGGCCGGGGGTTCCGGGCCCGCCATCGGGGCTCGGGGACCGAGCGGTGTTGGCGGCCGCTGCGCAGCGTCGGGCTTATCGTCATAGAAAGGCTTGGGTTGGAAAGGACCTTTACGCCCATCCAGTCCCACCCCCTGCCATGGGCAGCGACACCTTCGACTATCCCAGGCTGTTCCAAGCCTGGCCTTGGGACACTTCCAGGGATGGGGCAGCCACAGTTTCTCTGGGCAACCTGTGCCAGGGCCTCACTGCCTCACAGGGAAGAATTCCTTCCTGACACCTAATCTAAATCTGTCCCTTTTACTTTGAAAACGTTCCCTCTTGTCCCGTGTGCATCACCTTGTCATCCTTGGAAGAACACAACATGCTTGCCTGCACCTCAGTGGTGGCACCTTTGTCCTCCTGAATCTATGATCTCCTAAAGCAGGACTCTGGAGCCTCCAGGACCAGGGCCTGTTTCTGTACCCTGCCTGGCCAGAGCAGCTTGGGGTGGGCACAGCCAGGCCAGGTGCCAGCGCTGGGGTTTGCAGTGCCCATCAGGATGCGTCCCTGGCCTGGAGGGAGAAGGTTGGTATTGGCAGGAGGTTCAGCCCAGCAGTGTTATCTCCACTGCTGTGGGAAGGATTGACTCTTCTTGTGGGAGTTCAAGGAAGCTTTGCTTGGCAGGAACGTAGAGATAACATTCCCACCGCAAAGTGTGTGCTGAACCTTTTGGAAAGTCTGGGAGAGTGGAGTTTCTCTGTCAAGGCACTTCTGCAGAATGTAGAACATGCTCTTTCCCCAGAGTTTGATCTGTTTTGTTCGTACTCCATGGGATTAAGGAGAGGAAGGTGAGAGCCTTGGAAGGAAGTGCCCCGGGTCCTCCTGCCTTGCTGTTGCTGCCAGCTCTCCTGGAAATCCTCCTCCCTTGGACCCCCCTTGGCACTGTGCCATCATCCTTGGGGTTCTCCGAGCGCATGCCCCTTGAAGAGCACCCAGCCCATCTCTCCTCGGGATGTGCCAACTCCTCTGGACATGGTGTCCCTTGTCACAGTTGTCCTGGCACCTCCCTAGGCCCTCAGTGCTCTTCCATCACTCCTTCCCCCTTCCCAGGCTCATCAAAAGCCATTGAACTGTTCCCACCCTCAGGTCCTTGATGCCCTGTTTCTGCCCCGGCTCCCGTCTGCTGCTGCGCTGTTGGCTCCTGCCCTGAGCCCTTGGCACCAGCCTGGAATTCTTGTTGGATTTTGTGGGATTCTTTCAAGGTTTCCCTTCACAGCCCTTGTGAGGATCTCACCTCCACACCCCTCCTTTTATCCAGGTCCCTCATTAACTACCTCATCCCACCAAACCAATCCTTGACAGCGGCTGCGATGCTGCCATGCCCTGACCCCTGATTGTTTGGTTACTTCCTGCTTCCACAGGGCTTTTTTCCTGCTTTTCCCTTCATGGTACACTTCATCCTCTGCCCCTAGGACCTCACAGCACTCAGGCTGTGGGAAGTCCCTGTCCCAGCCAGAGGAGCTCACTGGTGGTGCCACAGTGAGTACAGGTGGCTCTGGGTTCCTTTCTGAGTCTTTAAATGTTTTAACTCCAAAGCTCTTAGGAACACATCAAATCTGCTCTTCCCAGGGAGCTCCTGGCGAGGGGGAATGTGGTGGAGTTGGGGCTCCTGGGACACAGAACTGGGTCCTTTCAGGAAGAACAGGAGTGCTGGTATTTGACACGTCGCTGTTGGGATCTCACTTCCGAGTCAAGGCTCATCCTGTGCATGAGCCATGCAGGTCACAGCCAGAACTTCCCAGCAGGAATGTTCCTGCGAGGAGATGCTGCTGTGTCTCCACCTTTGGGAGGTTTCTGATGGGAATCCGAGTGTCCGTGCAGGAGGGTCCGGTCAGAGTGTTTAGTGTGAGTTAAACGGGACCCATCCACAGGCTCTGAAATGCCGTTTATGTCGGTGCCATCATGCCTGGTTTGGAGCAGGTGGCAGGGCTGGGGTGGGCTCAGCTCTGCAGTTTCCTGCTTGCCCGTATTTCCTCGCTGGTTTAAGCTGAGAGGAGCTGTTCACCCATCGGGTACAGTCTGTTGCTTCTTGGAGCCAAAGACCCTTGGTTTTCTTTGTGGATCATGTCCATAGCCTTCCTGTGGACCCAGCATGGATCTCTCCCCCTGTGTGGTACCTTGGTTTGTACATTGTGGCACTAACTTGGCTCTGGGCAGGTGGTGCTCTGTGTGGTCAGCGTCAGGCTGGAGCCCCAGTCCAGATTTCTTTCTGCCGTGTGGATATTGGATTGTTTAAATCAAAGGTTTATAGTTTTTTGAAATCTATTTTACATTATTAAGATCTGGAATCATTAGTCTCTGCTGCTGAAACGTCTCTGGGATGGAGGGAACACCCAGTGAGCAGCAGGAGAACTGGCACTAGAGCACTGGTTTAACTAAATCACAGAAGCCCCATTCCAATGGGATGATGATCTGAGAGATTATTGAGGCTGGCATTTTGGGGAAAGCTGGCTCCAAATTGTTTTGGAAAGCCAGGCGAGTGCAGCCCTGCTCCAGTTGAATTCCCAGCCCTCCGGGCAGAGCAGAGCACTCTGTGCTCCAGAAAACCCACCTCAACTTGCCCTGTCAGCATGTTCAGGGCACAGGTTGTGAGCAACAGGTTCTGGTGATAAGTCCTTGGCTCGCTGAGTCTGTGCTGGAAAAGCTTCTCCTGGGATGTGGGAGCTGGGGCGGCCAGAGGAGCAGGGTCAGGGATAAAAGCTCCTCTGGGATGTGGGAGCCAGGGCTCCGTGTGGGGCTGGGGGTGAGCAGCTGCTGGCAGTGACTCGTGGCTTGGCTCTCACGCCTTTGCTGTGTGTCCCGGGGCAGGGACAGTGGAGGGACAGGGCTTCAGGAGCAGGGACTTCCCGAGGGCTCTGTCCCCGTGTCCTTCCTTGCCCAAGTCTGGAGTGATGCTCAAGGGCGCAGGGCCAGGAGAACCAGCGCTGCTGGCAGGGGCTCAGGGAGGCTTAAGGACATCGACCCGTGGGGATTTGAGGACCCATCTGAGCTAAGCCTTTTCCTGTGTCCTCAGCTCTGCTTCCCCTCAGAGGAGGATCTCCTGTGCAGGATCTTCCTTTTGAACTGGAGTTCACTTGTGAGCTCTCCCTGATGTCGGGAGGGCAGCATGGGCAGAACGTTTCTGCTGGGAGCTTTTTCAGGCTGTGAGTGAGGGGCAAGCTCCCACCCAGGGCTCTGGACCAGGAAGGAATGCTGAGCTTCCTGAGAGGAATCCTGGAGACCAGGAGAGCTGCAAGGCACAGCCGTGCTGTGGGAAGTGGCTCTACCAACGTAGGGACAACTGGAAAATGAAGCAGGATAGAGAATGAGGGATTTGCAGATAAAACTGATTCTGGTTGCACCCGGGGGTGACACGGGCAGGTGAGAGGTGACAACACAGGGGCGTGTGGAGTAACACCCTCTCAGTCCTTGGGAATGTCCTTTAGTGAAGTGAAGGGGCTCATTACCATCGTTAGCATGTGGATGAGCTTTACCCACCCTGAGGAAGGGGTTTGATGAAGTAACTCAGGTTGGAGCTTTTGAACATGAGGAGGGTCAGAGGAGTGAGGATAGCTGGGGGAGTCTGGAAATCATTTGTAAACTGCAGATGCCCTCTCTAGCCTCCGGGGTTTGCCTGCTGGACCTTGAAAACTCTGAAACTTTCCCAAAAGCAGCACTGAAATACTGGGATCAAGGTGTGGCTGTTGTGGTACTTGTGTCCGATGCTGACTCTAAGTTTTCTTTTGTCCTCAGCTGCTTTTCCTCATCGGCTGAACCTTTTTTACTTGGCCAATGATGTCATACAGAACTGCAAGAGGAAAAATGCCATTGTCTTTCGGGACACCTTTGCAGAGGTGCTTCCCGAGGCCGCTTCGTTAGTGAAGTGAGTAATGAACTAACGGGGTGCTGGGAGGCCGAGTGTCTCAGAAAGGGGGAATCTTTCTGCTGGCATCTTGAACTCTCTAGAAACATCAACAGAACTTAAAGGGTTCTGTTTGAGCAGCTGTGTGTTTGTGGAGTGGGCCAGGATGGGCATGAGCTGGGTTTTAATTTGCACACGGGGGTGGTTCGGGCCAAATTATCCTGTGAGGTGGAGTGAGGGAAGCCTCACACCAGTGTCCTGCAGCCAGGGGGTAAAGAACTCTTCTCTTCCAGGGATCCATCTGTTTCCAAATCCATCGAAAGAATCTTCAAAATCTGGGAGGACAGAAACGTGTACCCCGAGGAAACCATTTTGGCACTGAAAGAAGCGCTGAGTAAGTTACTTACGCTCCTCATTTGTCACCTTACAAACTGCCCCGTGAGCTCGGCAAAGCTGTAGAGATAGTCTGGGGTCACCGAGGGGAATGAGGGGCATTTGCACCTGGCACAGGCTGTAACGTAGCCCAGTGTGGGACATGAGCAGCGCTGGATTCTCCTGCTTCACCTCTTTCGTACCTTTCCGAGGGCAGCTGTGAATTCTTTCACATGAGCTGGAACTGCTCCAGCTGAGAGCAAACAGAACGTGAGGCTGAGATGGTCCTGCACATCCTGACCAGGGGGCTCTGGCTCCACCTCTGGGTCCTGTTCAGTAGTAGGCTGGTTTAAGTAATAATATTTGTGGGGCAGGAAGAGGCAGAAGCAAAGCTGGAGGGTGAAGAGTCCTCAAGTCCTTAGGGAAGAAACACACGGAGTCGGTTAAAACCAGGGATTAGCCAATGCTCCAGTACTTGCAGGAAATCAGGTTTTGGCTTCACTCACGTCATCGCGAGCTGAAGGTGCTCAGGAAGCCCTCAGGAGTGGTCTGAGGGCCGGTGGCCATCACAGCAGGAGGAACGTGGTGTCTCGGGTCGGGCTGTGGCACGAGGACAGGCTTGAGCTGGGCGTTGCATGCTGAGAAGTGACATTTGTGCTTTTGCTCTGAAATCCCTCATTTCTGTAACCTGAAAACAAGTCTGTGAGATTTCAGTTAAATCAGGTATTGTGGCTGCTTTCCCAAGGGGCACCGCTGCCTGTTCGATGCTGATTCCATTACAGTCTCCCCAAAGAGTTTGATTTTTAGATTCCTTGTGTTTTCCCTTTTTACTGTGATTTTTGAACTGTCTTAGTGTAAGGGCAAACAGAAACTTGATTTAAAAATAGCAGACCACCCCCAGGTTGCTGCATTCCTAAGTAAACTGAGGTTCTCTTGGGCATCCAGCAGCTCCTCTAAGGAAGTTGGTCGAGGTATTTTAAAACAAATTTCTGTTCACTCTTTCACCGTGCAACTGTACGGCACCAAAAACCACATTCTGACAGGACTCCCATAATGCCAGACTGCCAAAAATGAAATGTTTTCCAGGTACCACTTTCAAAACTCAGAAGCAGCTGAAAGAGTCTCTGAACAAACCGAATAAGCCGTGGAAGAAATCACAAAGTAAGGAACCACTGTGAACTCTGTGCACTAATGCAGAAATTGGCTGCTCGAGGAGCAGAAAGGCTGAGCCTGCAGCTCAGAAGGGCCCCACGATGTGCACACCAAGGAGGTGTTGGTAGAAAACCACTATGTGCAGAAAAGAAGTGAGGCAGAAATAGGATACAAGAGCAGAGGTTGTGGACAGGAGAGGAGAGAGCTGGTGGAACCTCTTGGAAACTGGTCTTAGCCTGGTCAGAGATGGAGAGAAGACAGAGAGAAGCAGGAGGTGGACGTTCCCTTTGTGCTCAGGAACACTCCTGCCCCAGCAGGCTGGGCTGGGAGGAGGCACCTGGAGCTGGGAGTGCAGGGCCAGGATGTGGGAGTCCAACAGCCCAGGACTCAGACCAGCAGGAGAGAATTTATTACAACAGAGCGACCCTAATGATCTCCTTTTGTGCCAAAGCCCTGAGTGGTCCCCACAGAGGTGGTGAGATGTCAGGTGTGACGTGTGGGACATGAGGTGTGGCGAGAGGCGCAGGGTGACATCAGAAGGACAGAAGAGTTTGGGAGTGTTTATTACTGGGCTTAACACCACAAGCTGCTTTCCCAGACAGAACTGTATCCAGCATGGATGGAGGGTTTAGCGCTTTGCTTCTCATCAGCTCCTTACTTCTTCTTTCCTATTTCTCCTGTTTTGTCCAGAATCTGATGGATTCAGTCTCTTGCCAGCAGGACTCGTTCCCCCACCCTGTAACCAGGTGTGACAGTTGTTAAGGCTCTGGGCATGGTCAGACCTAGGAATTTCCCAGGGGAGACCCTGCCCACAGGAAACCTGGGCTCCATGCCAGCTCCAGGTCTGGCACTTTGGGAGTAACATTCCCTTCCTTGTAGAGAGCTGTAACTCCTTGGATAAGGCCGTGAGATCAACCCTTGCAGGAACTCGTCTTCCTGGGGAAAAGGTGTGCCCAGGAAACGTTAAGAGCATGTTAAAAAGCAGCAGTGTCACTTGTTGGTCCCAATCCAGCTGCGCATGTCCATGCCCCGTGAGCTGCCAGGAGCCCGGAGCATTGAGGGACTCATGCATGGAGGGGAGGATGTGATGGGTAACACATGGAGTTACCTTAAAATACCTTTTCTTAGGCTGCCTGTTGTGACTGACTTCCCATCGGGATGTGGTTCCTTGATTTCTTCACAATTTTCCTTTATCCCCACAGCCTCCACCAACCCGAAGGCTGCTCTGAAGTCCAAGATTGTCGCCGAATTCCGAGTAAGTCTGTGAGTGGAAGTGACCCATGGCACTGACCCCCAGCTTGGGGGGTTTGCATGTGGGGTCACCCCAGGCCCAAGAGCCACCTGTGACATGGGGGCTGTGACACCCACGGGGCCGGCATGGGGAGGGTCTGGGCAGGCTCAGAACATCCTTGTGAAGAGGAGTCTGGAGTGGCAAGAAATTGGTCTGAATTCGGTCCTCTGACAGAAGGGGACACGTTCATGAAATGCAAAGACCTGTCCCTGCTCTTAACCAGGAGATCTGTGTAACTGCAGCTCCTGCCTGAGCCCAGGTTTGCTGATCGTGAGATTTGAGGTTAAAAATCCTGGGATCCACATGGTTCCTGGGTTAGCTCTCGCTTGGAAGAGGTCTGGAGCCAGAGCGGAGGCAGGGCTTCTCTTCCCTGGAATGTGATGAGGAGGCTTTTCCTGTTTGCTTTTTTCCAGCCCCAGTCCCTCATTGATGAGCTGCTGCTGTACAAGCGCTCGGAAGATCAGATAGAGCTGAAGGAGAAGCAGCTTTCCACTATGAGGGTGGACGTCTGCAGCACCGAGACACTCAAGTGCTTGAAAGGTAAAGCCCCGAGGGCACCCAAGGAGTTGTGGGAGCTCCTCAGCTCCGTCGAGACTGAAAACGCCAGAATTTCAGAGTGGGGTTAAGAACCAGCAATCAGGAGCCAAAAATCTTGGGTTAGTTTGAATCCCTGTGGGAGCTCTCAGGTGCAGAGCTTAGACCAAGAGAATGACTGGCTGAAAACCAACACTGCCAGCAACCAGGCCTCCTCCTTTCCAGATCCCAGTGGATGACCAGGGTGGTCTGGGAATGTGCAGCTCCGCTGTCCCGATATCCCGGGTGCTCCTGTTGAGGCCACACTTCTGTGGCATGTGGCAGCTCACTTCCATGGTGTTCATCTCCCTACAGATAAAACAGGAGGGAAGAAGTTCTCCAAGGAGTTTGAAGAAGCAAGTTCAAAGCTGGAGGAATTTGTCAATGGCTTGGACAAGCAAGTGAAGAATGGTCCCTCGCTCACCGAGGCACTGGAGAACGCCGGGATATTCTATGAGGCACAGTACAAAGAAGTCAAGGTGGTGGCAAATGTAAGTGTGCCTTTTCTGGGTCCTCCACAGGTGGAACAGCATCTGCCTGTGCTCACTGGGCACCTCAGAGGCTGGAAAATGCCTCATCTCTCTATTCCCAAATTAAAAAGTTGATGGGATTGTTTGTATGGGTGGTTTCCAAAGAGGGCAGAATTGAGGCTTTGGGCAAGACCAAGGATATGCTCTCAAAATCCAGCAGTTGGAAGCTCAGTTTGTGTTGCTGGAATTTTGGAACCCCTATAGGTTCTTAAATGGGGCAAAATTACAGTTAGTGTGACAAATCCTGAATTCTGGAAACTTGTGTTTTATGTGGGAACTAGACAAGCAAAGAAAGGACAGTAGTAAAGTGTTACAAAAACAACCAACACCCTTCAGACCCTACCAAAAGCCCCAAATGGGCAGAACGTATTTGTTAAAAAACCAGGGGAGTTATGAAAATTGTTTCAAGTCAGTGGAAAAAGGTTTTATCTTCCCCACTTTTTGTGATTGTTGCTCTGTGAGTTCCACGGAGAAGCCGAGTTCTTACCACTGCGGCGTCCAGGGATTTGGAATCGGTTTTCTCAGGCTGCGTGTTGCTTCCTCAAGGGAGTGACTGAGGCGTGAAAGATCTCAGTCTGGTGTCCTTCCTTCTTCAGGCCTATAAAACATTTGCTAATCGAGTGAGCAATCTGAAGAAAAAGCTGGACCAGCTGAAAGCAACCCTTCCGGATCCCGAGGAGTCTCCCGTCCCTTCTCCCAGCATGGACGCCCCATCTCCGACAGGCTCCGAGTCCCCTTTCCAGGGCATGGGGGAGGAGAACAGCACCCGGTCTCCAGCAGCTGGAGGCCGCAAGATGGTCTCTCCAGAGCCTGCGACAGACAATCGGGACGTGGAGGACATGGAGCTCTCCGATGTGGAGGACGATACGTCTAAAATCATCGGTACGTGATTGTCGTGGGGGAACTGCAGGACAAACCAGCCCTCTCCAGCCTCATTTGGGATGTGGAGGAGGCGCAAAGCCCGTGCTGGGCTGTGGGCTGGGGCTGTTGGGTTTGGATCTCCTGACACAAGCAGGGAAGTCACAGTCCCGCTGCGATCATGTCCATCTCCCAAAACAAAGATGTCTGTACATGTGTGGGAAGCAGAACTGATGTGTCCTGAGTCTTTTCGGGGGACTGAGTGACCTTTCTGCTCTTGTTCCACCCTCTCTGCTGCAGTGGAGGAGAGGAAGGACAAACAGGCTGCTCCGGCCCCGGCCCCCACCAAGACCGAGAGTGTCCCCAAAGCGGTGCCGTCGGCTGCTGTGGCCGGCACGGCCTCGGGGACGGTGACGACGCCGGCCCCGGCCCCTCCAACCCCCCCGGCTCCGAAGGTGGTGAGCGCAGCTCCCATCGCTCCAGCACCGGCACTCGCCTTACCCAACCTGGCCAACGTGGACCTGGCCAAGATCAGCTCCATCCTGAGCAGTTTGACATCGGTGATGAAGAGCACAGGTGAGTGCTGAGCCAGGCCGTGGGCGCCGGCACTGACGCAGCTGGGTGGTGAGTGGGTTACTGCTCTCGGAGCTCTGGCTCGGTCTCTGGCACACGGTGTCGCTCCTTGAGCCTCTCCTTGCTCGTGCTCAGTTGTGCCCATGGGAGACCTGAGTCAGAAGCACGTGCGTTGCCGGAGCAGCGCAGGTGAGTGGTGTGTGCTCCCGCCCCAGGGGTGAGTCCCGCCTCGAGACCTTCGCCGGGGACGCCGACCAGCCCCACAGCTCTTGCCAGTGGCCTGAAGACTCCTGTCCTGGGAACCCCGTCTGCTCCTTCGAATCCATTAGCGAGTATTCTCTCCAAAGTCGAGATAACTCCGGAAAGCATTTTGTCGGCTCTCTCCAAAACCCAGACTCAGACGGCGCCAGCTCTGCAAGGTACTGGGGGGGGTGTTGGGGGTGGGCTGGCTGGTGTTTGAGGGCAGTGGCCGGGCTGAAATGTGCTGCTCTGCTTGTCCTAAATGAGAACAGAGGGAGAAAAACTTCACTGGAATGTTTCACGTGTGTGGCACGTGTGGATGGTCCTTCTCAGGTAGCACAGGTGTCACGGACCAGTGAGATCTGCCACTTCTCTGTGCTTCCTGCTTGTGCTGCGGCCAAAGCGCACGTGTCTGGAACATTCCCTGTGAGGCTCCTGAGCAGGACAGGAGCCCAAGAGGTCTCTGTGCTTTTTATGTGCAGAAAGTTGCCCAGAGGTTCTGCTCCTGCTCCGGCACCTTGCCAGGATCACCTGGCCAGCAGGGCAGGGGTTCCCACTCCTGGCTGCAGACCAGACTCTTACCCACCAGACTCGATGGTGTAATTTATATTTGTGGATCAATCCAAGCCTCTGGTGGAAAGTTGCACCTCACTGGGTGCTGCTGTCACTGCAGCAAAATCCAGTCCTTGTTGTGGCCGGAGCCTGAGGGGGTGTTACGGAACGGCGAACACAGGAGCCTTTCCCATGGCAGTGGCTTGGGGTGATTTGCCTCTGCCCTCAGTAGCTGATACAGCAGTTCTGTTTTCCAGGGCTGTCGTCCTTGCTGCAGAGCGTGGCTGGGAACACCGTTCAGTCGGGAGAAGCTGCCTCGCAGAGCACCTCGGCATCACCAGCCAACACGACCGTGCCATGCATGAAGGGGAGGAATGTTCCTTCCAATCCGCAGTCCTTTATAGCCAAAAGTTTTGGTTATTCTCCAAACTCGACCACTGCAGAGGTTTCCTCCACTTCAGTCAATAAGGCTCCCGTCGGACATACCCCAGCACTGTCAAGCTCTGGTTTTAAGCCACCAACCAATTCCCTGGGATTTTCCAGTTCCCACCCTACCAGTCCTTCCTCCCTTTTGCCAACAGAAACCTCACTGGGTCAGTCCTCCGAAATTTCAAAAGCCAAGCTGGAATCCGAACCCCCTTCTCCCAGTTTGGAGATGAAGATACACAATTTCCTGAAGGGAAATCCTGGCTTCAGTGGCCTGAACTTGAATATTCCCATCCTCAGCAGCTTGGGGTCCAGCATGGCAACAGAGAGTCACACCTCTGACTTCCAGCGTGGTCCCACCAGCACTTCCATGGACAATGTGGACGGGACGCCGGTGCGCGACGAGCGCAGCGGGACGCCCACCCAGGACGAGATGATGGACAAGCCGACATCAAGCAATGTCGACACGATCTCCCTGCTGTCGAAAATCATGAGCCCCGGTTCTTCGACTCCCAGCAGTACAAGGTCGCCTCTGCAGGGCCGGGATGATGGATATTCCCAAGAACTTCCCAGTTCCGTGCACGGCTACCGGCCCTTCGGCCTTGGCAGAGAGTCTCCGGCCAGCCTGTACAAGCCGCCTGCGGACAGCAGGGAGATGCCCTCCTCCCTGATGGACTCCTCCCAGGAGAAGTTTTACCCAGACACATCTTTCCAAGAAGACGAGGATTACCGCGACTTCGACTACTCCGGGCCACCGCCCTCGGCCATGCTGAACCTGGAGAAGAAGCCGGTCAAGTCTATCCTGAAATCGAGTAAACTCCCAGATTCTGCAGAGTACCAGCCGGTGCTGTCCAGCTACGGTCAGCGGTCACAGGAGTTTGGCGTGAAGCCATCCTTCCCCCCGGCCATGAGGTCTATCCTGGATCAGAGCGAGAGCTGTGACCCGCTGGCCTCGTCCCCGGGGATGTTCGGGAGCTACGGCCGCAGGGGGAAGGACTCAGCCTCGGATGGGTCCCCGTCGCCCAGCAAGAACGATGTGTTCTTCACGCCGGACTCCAACCACAACACCCTGCCCAAACCCGGCCTCCCGCAGAAGCAATACTCGGACTCGCCCCACGCGCTTCCCCACCGCTCGCTCTTCTGCCCCCAGAACGCCCTCCCCAGCCCCGCCAGCCGACCACCCGCGGCGGGTGGGGAGAAACCCCTGGGCTCCTCCATCTCCGCCACCTCCACCATTGAGTTCAAGAACATGCTCAAAAACGCCTCCCGGAAGCCCTCCGAGGAGAAGCATTTTGGGCAGATTCCCAAAAGCAGCTCCGGTGAGGTGGGGAGCTTGTCCGGAGCTGTGAAGGGTGAGCCGCAGCCGCCGGAGGAGCACTACCGCATCGAGACCCGCGTCTCCTCCTCCTGCCTGGACCTGCCCGACAGCACCGAGGAGAAGGGGGCCCCCATCGAGACGCTGGGCTACCACAACGCCTCGAGCCGGGGCATGTCGGGGGAGCCGATCCAGACCGTGGAGTCCATCCGCGTGCTGGGCAAGGGCAGCCGGGGCCACGGGCGTGAGGGGAGCCGGGCGGGCTGGTTCGAGCTGAGCAGCGGCGGGAGCGCCTTCGACAACGGGCCCTCGGGCTCCTCGGAGCTGCCCGGCATGGGCGGCTTCCCCGCGCCCTACAAGGAGCACGTGCCGCCCTTCCCGGAGAGCGTCAACAACTTCCGAACCAACAACTTCAGCCCCGCCTTCGAGCACCACCTGCCGCCGCCGCCGCCCCTCGCGCCGCCTCCCCTGGAGCACGGGAACCCCTTCCCACGGGACGCCGTGGGGCCGCCCGCTGTGCCCCCACCCGCTCCCACCAAGGACCACGGCAGCCTCTTCCCGAGGGATCACTCGGTCCCTCCACGCATGCCGTCGGTGGATCACACCAACCCCTTCTCCAAGGAAACGCCCGCGCCGCTCCCGCTGCCCCACGGCGTCCCCCCGCCCCCCTCGGTGGAACACGCGGGGGTCCCGTTCCCCACGCCCCCGCCGCCCCCGGTGCCCGGGGAGCACGCCGGGGTCCCCTTCCCCGCGCAGCCGCCGCCGGCCGGGGAGCACGGCGGGGTCCCCTTCCCCGCGCCGCCCCCCCTGGAGCACGGCGCCGGCGCCTTCCCCAAGGAGCACGGTACGATGCAAGGGACGCTGAAGGAGCACTTCGGGGCGGCGCAGCCGCGGGACGCCCTGCCCCGCTCGCGAGACCCCGCGGGGCCCGGCCCCCTGCCCCGGGAGCAGCTGGGGGCCGCGCGCGGGCTGGGCCCCCCCGCCCACCGGGACCCCGGGGGCCGCGGCTCCGTCCTGCTCCGCACGCCCCGCGCCGAGTTCCGCCCGCGGGAGCCCTTCAGCGGCAGAGACCCCTTCCAGAGCCTGAAGCGGCCACGGCCGCCCTTCGGAAGGGGGGGGGCCCCCTTCTTCACCCCTAAGCGCCCCTTCTTTCCTCCCCGGTACTGAAGCAGCTGCCCAGCTCCCGGGGCTGCCCTTTCATTTCTTTTTTTCTTTTTTCTCTTTTTTTCCTCTCTTTTTTTTTTTTTCATTTTTTCTTTTTTCCTCCCCTTGAGACCCCCCCGTAACCTTCTCCTAAATTAAATGTTCTGTGCTTTTTGGTTGGTTCTACCCCCAGCCCCCCAGCACTGGGTGAGACAAGAAAACAGACACAAACCGATGTTTTAACAAGAAGAAGCCACGTTGCTGTTAAATAAAAAACTTCAGTAGTAGTTGAAAAAAACGGAAAAAAAATTAAAAAAAAAAAGGAAAAAAACTCTGAAAGCTTCGAGAGGAGCGCTGAGTGGTGTTGGGGTGTTGGTTTTCAGCCGATCCCCAAATTGCTGCTGCAGGGAGGGGAGACCCCCCCTGTTCCTCCTGTCTGCCAAAAGCACCAAAACAAGGCAAAAAGGGTCGAGGAACCCACCCAAACCCACCTTGGAGCTGCATGGGATGCGGGACTCTGGCAGCAAGGAGGCCCAAGCCTGTCGCCCCTGCTCGGGAAGACTGTCGGTTGGGTTTGGGTTAATTTGGGGATCTTCTGATTTTTTTTGGTTTGTTTTTTTTGTTTTGGTTTTTTTTTTCCCCCCAGGATCACTGTTGACTTTCTATGTGTGTGTATATAACAATCACTTTTTAATTCCCACTGGGATCGTTCACCACGCGCAGCCGGAGCCTGGCGGGGGGCTCAGAGGGGGTCCCCCCCACACCCAGGGCCGCCCCCGCGGCTTTTATATGAAGTTGGGATTTTACTTGATTTATTTTAATTATTTTTTGTTGGTTTTTAGTTGCCTCCATCGTACCTGTTTGATACCGGTGTGGGCTTCAGGATCTGCATAAAAAGTACCAAACCAGCCCTTGGCGGGTCCGTTCTTTCTCGCGTGCGCTCCGGACACCCCCGGCCCGCGGCGCAGCCCCGCCGCGACCCCCGCCGCGGGTGGGTCCGGGCCCCCGCTCCCTCCATGGTTCCGTCCCGCCTGCGGCGCTCCCGCACGGGCGGGCGAGTCCAATGCGGCTTCGGCGGGGGGAGGACGGCGTTGCGGAGCCCGGGCCGTGTTCCGGCGGAAGGGGCGGGGCGTCGGCCATGGCCGCGCGCGCGGGGCCGCGGCTGCTGCTGGCGGGAGCCCCGCGGCGGCACCGGGTGCGCTCGGGAGGGACCCCCGGGAGCCCCCGCCGCCCCAGGGGCACCCCGGCACCACCCCCGCCCCTCTCCCCCGCTCCCCAGGCCCCGCCGGCCACGTAACACCCCGGGCGACCTGGTGACCCCCCGGTGATCCCCGTCCCCAGGTGTCCGGCCCGGACCCCGAGCGCCTCCGGCTCTTCCAGCGGCTGCGGGCGGCGGCGGCGGCGGAGCGGTGGGACGGGCCCGGGGATGGGGCCGGCGGCGGGGCCGGGGGCGGCCGCCTCCCGCCCGGGACCCCGATCCGCATCGCGCTGCCCGGCGGGCGCCGCCTGCCAGGCCGGGCCCTGCAAACCACCCCGTTCCAGGTGGCCACGGAGCTCGGGTACGGCCCAGGGGGGGTCCCCAGGGTGTCCCCAGGGTCCCCGCAGTGTCCTGTCAAGGTTCCCAGGCCCTTCGAGGTGTCCCCACGAGGTCCGTAGGGTCCGCGCCGTGTCCTCAATGTCCCCACAGAGTCCGCACGAGGTTTACGAGGTCTCCACAATGTCCCCATGGTTCCCACTGTGGGGGATGGTCCCCATGATCCCCACAGGGTCCCCGCAGGGCTTACGGGGTCCCCACAGTATCTCCACGGAGTCTCTGGTGTCCCCAAGGGTCCCTGATGTCCCTGCAGGGCTGGCCTGGAGGAGGCGGCGCTGGTGGCCCGGGTGAACGGGACCCTCCAGGACCTGGACCGGCCGCTGGAATGTGACACCGACTTGGAGCTGCTCGACTTCTCCACGCCCGAGGGGCGGGAGGTGAGCCCGGGGGCCCGGGGTGCCGGACCTGCGCCCCGCTCCGCTCACAGCCCGCGTCCCCCGTGTCCCCTCTGTGTCCCCCATGTCCCCTCAGGCTTTCTGGCGCTCCAGCGCCTGCGTCCTGGGGGCGGTGGCCGAGCAGTTTTTCGGGGCGACGCTTTGCAGCACCCGGGCCACCGAGGACGGCTTCTTCTGCGACGTGCACATGGGCAGCAGGTAGGGCGGGGCACACGCGGTGCCCGCGGGGTCCCCGGCGTGTCCCCGGCGTGTCCCCGGCGTGTCCCCGGCGTGTCCCCAGCGTGCCCCCGTGCCCCCAGGACCGTGCAGAGCGCGGAGCTGCCGGTGCTGGAGGAGGCCTGTGCCACGTTCGCCCGTGCCCGACACCGCTTCGAGCGCCTCGAGGCCACCCGCCAGCAGCTGGCCGAGCTCCTCCAGGTGAGACCCCCCTCCCCAGAGCGTCCCCTCACCATCTCAGGATGGGGCATGGGAGGCCAGCCTGGGGACACTGGGACCCTCCAGGTTTGGCTCAACCAGGGTGATGCTCATCGGGACCGGTGTCACCCCCGCTTGGTGTTACCTGCGCCTCTGTCGCTGCCTTGGTCCTTCCCCCCAGCGTGGTGTCACTTCCCCCTCGGTGTCACCCCTCTAACGTCACCGAGCCCACCGTCACCCACCTCTTTGTTGTCCCTTCTCAGCACAACAGATTCCAGCTGGAGCAGCTCGAGGAGGTGACATCCCCCACGGCCACGGTCTACAGGTGAGCACAGGGGACACTGGGGGGGCCGTGGGTCACCACAACTGTCCCCACATCCGTCCATTCATCCCTCAGGTGCGGCCCCCTGCTCCAGCTCTGCCGCGGGCCCCTGCTCCGGCACACGGGGCTGATCGGAGCCCTGCGTGTGCTCACGGTGGGTGTCAGGTGGGGGTCCCTGTGCCCGGCCCCGCTGACGTCCCCCCCGTACAGCAGGTGTCGGGTGGGGGTCCCGGTGCCCGGCCCCGCTGACGTCCCCCTGTGCCCGCAGAGCTCGGCTGCGCTGTGGGGGGGGGCCGGGGGCCGGTCACTCCAGCGCGTGGCCGCCGTGGCCTTCCCCAGCGCTCAGGAGCTGGAGCAGTGGGAGCGGGCGCAGGACGAGGCGGCTCAGCGGGACCACCGCCGCATCGGGAAGGTGAGCCCTGCCAGGGGCCGGGGGGTCCCCCACAGCCATGGGGACCCCCTGGTGACGCTCTCCCCGCTGCAGGACCAGGAGCTCTTCTTTTTCCACAAGTTCAGCCCTGGCAGCTGCTTCTTCTTGCCCCGTGGCGCCCACGTCTACAACGCCCTCATGGAGTTCATCCGGGTGCGGCTTCCCCTGACCCCATCGTCTCCCTGCTGCATCCCCCAGACCTCCCTGCACCCTGTCCCCACCGCAGCTCGGCACTGCTGCACCCCCTGTGACACCCAGACCCTGCCTGTGCCCCCACAGACCCCACTGCACCCCGTCCCCTCACACCCCGACCCCTCTGCTCACAGTTGCCCCCCCAGTTCCTGGCGTGCCCCAATGGCCACAGCTCTCACCCCTGCTGGTCCCTGCTGCCCCCGTGACCGATGCTGTGGGGCTGAGCTGACATCCTCCCCGTCCCTGTCCCCGCAGAGCGAGTACCGGGCAAGGGGCTTCAGCGAGGTGGTGACCCCCAACCTGTTCAGCCCCCAGCTCTGGGAGCTCTCGGGGCACTGGCAGCACTACAGCCCCCACATCTTCTCCGTCCCTGCCACCCCTGAGACCCTCTCCCTTAAACCCATGAACTGCCCGGCCCACTGGTGAGTCACGAGGTCCTGGGGTGCCCATGGCGCTCCTGGGGGCTCTGCCTGTCTGTCTCTCCATCCCCAGCCTGATGTTCGCCCACCGGCCGCGCTCCTGGCGGGAGCTGCCCTTGCGCCTGGCAGATTTTGGGGTCCTGCACCGCAACGAGCCCCCCGGGACCCTGACAGGGCTGACGCGGGTCCGGCGCTTCCAGCAGGATGATGCCCACATTTTCTGCACGCTGGAGCAGGTGCCCGTCCCCCTGACCCCTCCTGGCCCCCCAGAACGTATCACCTGTGCCCCTGACACCACTTTCCCAGCTGGAGAGCGAGATTGATTCCTCCCTGGATTTCATCCGGACTGTCTACGCCGTCCTGGGCTTTTCCTTCCGCCTGGCCCTGGCCACGCGTCCCGACGGATTCCTGGGGGACCCCGAAACTTGGGATCGCGCTGAGCAGGTGCGATGATGCCCCCCGTACCGTGCCCCCTGCACTGTGCCCCGCTGACCCTCCCAACCCGCCCCTGCAGCAGCTGGAGCGGAGCCTGCAGAATTTCGGGCAGCCCTGGGAGCTGAGCCCGGGGGACGGCGCCTTCTATGGGCCCAAGGTGAGGGGTTTTGGGGAGGGGGGATCCCCAAAGGGGGCAAACCAGGACCCTTCTGGAAGCCCCCCCTCCCCTTTATTCCCGACAGATCGATATCCAGATCCGGGATGCTCTGGGGCGGCAGCACCAATGCGGCACCATCCAGCTGGATTTCCAGATGCCCGAGAGATTCGAGCTGGAATATGCCAGGTATTGGGAACGGGGCAGGATCGGGACAGGAGGGCAGAACTGGGGGATTTGTTGGGGGCAGGATTGGGCTGGAGTTCAGCATTGGTGTGGGGGGACCGGGATTTGGGCTGGGGGAGCAGGATTGGGATTGAGGAATGTCAGGATTGGGAGGGTAGAACGGGGGGTTGGGAGGGGGATCAGGATTGGGGTGGAGGGACAGAAATGGGGCTGGGGGGGTCAGGACTGGGAGGGGGGAGCAGACACGGGGCTGGGGAGTATCAGGATTGGGGTGGGGAAGGCGGAACTGGGGATTTGGGCAGTGTCAGTATTGGGGCAAGGGCCCCCCTGCCCCCCCTGACCCCCGTTTCCCCCCAGCCCGAGCGGGGGCCCTGCGCGGCCAGTGCTGGTCCATCGGGCCGTGCTGGGCTCCGTGGAGCGCATGGTGGCCGTGCTGGCCGAGAGCTGCGGCGGGCGATGGTGAGGGGGTCCCCACCAACACCCCACGCTCCCCCCAGTCCTTCAGACAACCTCCAGTCCCTGGGACACAATCCCCGGGGACGCCCCCGGTTCCCAGAAACACCCCAAGATGTTTGGGCCCCCTCATCCCCGGTGTCACCCCTGTCCCAGGGTGCCCCATCGTGGGGGGACGATGGTTTTGGGGACACTCGATCCCCAGGACACCCTCTGGATCCCCGGGACCCCTCCGTGCTTGGGGCATCTCCATCCCAGGGACACCCCTGCAGCCCCTGGGGCACCCCCTCCCTGTGTGTTCCCCCCGTGCTCCCCAGTGACCCCCAGTGTCCCCAAGTGACCCCCAGTGACCCTTGGTGCCCCCAGGCCGCTCTGGCTGTCCCCACTGCAGGCCGTGGTCATCCCACAGACTCCTGAGGTCGAGGACTACGCGCGGGAGGTGAGTGTGTGACCCCGCCATGCTCCCTCAGCACCCCTATCGCGTCCTCCCCTCCTCCTGTACCCCCCCATGACCCCCCGACCCCCGTCCCCCCACCCCGTGCCCCTCGCTGACACCGGGGGATCAGGTGCAGGCGGTGCTGAGGAGGGGGGGCCTCATGGCCGACCTGGACGGGGACCCCGGGACCACCCTGGCACGGAAGATCCGCCGGGCCCAACTCGCCCACTACAACTTCCAGCTGGGTAAGGGTGGGGCATGGCCTGCAGACCCCCGGGACCCCCCTGGAGCCCCCCGGGAGTGGCTGCGTGCCCCCACCCCCATTCACACCCTGGGTCCCTCCCTTGGGAATCCCCTGGGACCCCCCCAGCACCACTCCGAGACCCCCTTAGGAATCTGCCGAGACCCCTCCTGAGACACCCCTGGAATTCCTGGAGCTCACTCCCCCCCTTGGGACCCCCCTGAGATCCATTCGGGAACTCCCCAGGGCCGTTTTAGGGACCCCCTGCCCAGGGCCCCTCTGAGACCCCCCACCCCCTCTGGGACCTCCTTTGAGCCCTCCGGGACTGCTCTGGGACCCCCCCCCCCGCAGACACTCCTGGGACCCCCGTGTCCCCCGGGGCGGGGGGTGCTGCGCTTGGGGGGTGCCGGTGCTGCGCTTGGGGGGTGCCGGTGCGGGCCGGGGGGCGCGGGGACCCCGAGCCCCCCCCCCGACGGCCGTGCCCCCGCAGTGGTGGGGCGGCGGGAGCGGGAGCGCGGCACCGTCAGCGTCCGGACCCGGGAGAACCGGCAGCTCGGGGAGCTGGAGCTGCCGCGGGTGCTGCGGCGGCTGCGGGAGCTGCGCGACGGCCGCGTCCCCGACGCCGAGCGGCGCTTCTGACCTCCCCCAACCCCTTCTCGGGGGTCCCCGGCCCCCGGGGCCCCCAACTCAATAAACTGCTGGGAAACGCGCTGGGTGCGAGCTGAGACTGGGGCAGCTCGGGGCACCTCACGGAGCCCTCGGTGCTCGGGGAGGGGGCAGCGCCCTGGGGACCCCCCCAAACACGGGGCACCCTCCACCACAACGCTTGGTTCTCCCCCGCCCCCAGATTCCCGGGTTCCGATTCCCGGGCGCTCATTCCCAGGTTTCCGTTCCCGCTCCCGGGCTCCCCCCCCCCCCCCCCCCGGAGTTTGGGGCAAATTCCTCGGCGTGGGGAATTCGGGGTGAAATCCGGGCTGGAGTTTAGGGTGAGATCCGGGACTGAATTCGGGGCGAATTCCTCGGGATGGGGAAATTCGGGATGAGATCCGGGGTGGAATCCAGGGCAAACCCCTCCGGGATGAGGAATTCTGGTCGAATTGGGGTCGAACCCAGAGCGACCCCAAACCCCGCAGCGCTTTTGGGGTCCGGGGAATTGGGATCATTCCTCATTCCCCGTTATCCCGAGGCTTTTCCTCGCTCCCACCTGGGGAATTTTATCCAAAGGGCTCCGGTTTCAAGGGCTCGATTTCCTTGGAAACCGTAAATGGATCCCGGCGGTGACGCCGGGGGGACACGGCGGGGACACTTTGGGGCCGGCCGGGACTGGGATTTTGTTTTCCCTGGGAGCGGCTGGAACGGGATTTTCCTGGATTTGGGGTTGATGATTAACCCGGGAACTCTGCAGGGGCTGGGATGGAATTCTTGGAATTCAGCTCGGGAGGGAGCCTGGGGGGCGGCACCTGAGGGATGATCCTGATCTCCGGTGGATGTTCCTGATCCTGATCCCAGATGGATACTCCTGTCCCGATCCCAAATGGTTATCCCTGTCCTGATCCCAAACGGAAATCCCTCTCCCGACCCCGATCCCAAATGGAAATCCCTCTCCCGAACCTGATACCAAATGGATATCCCACTCCTGACCCTTTTTCCAGGTGCAAATTCTTCTCCCGCCCCATTTTCCGGGTGAAAATCCCACTCCCGACCCTTTTTCAGCTGAAAACCCCTCTCACAACCCCTTTTTCCAGCAGGATATCCCTGTCCTGACCCTGATCCCAAATGAATATCGCACTCCTGACCCTTTTTCCAGCTGGATACCCCTGTCCCGACCCCTATCCCGGGTGGAAATCCCTGTTCTGACCCTTATCCCAGATTGACACCCCTCTCCTGACCCTTTTCCCGTGTGCAGATGGCCCTCCCAACCCTTTCTCCAGCGGAAAATCCCACTCCCGACTCTTTTTCCAGCTGGAAATCCCTGTCCCGACCCTTTTTCCGTGTGCAAATCCCACTCCCGCCCCCTTTTCCAGGTGAAAATCCCTCTCCCATCCCCCTGGGTCTCGTTGTCACCCGGTGCCACCCACTGTCACCCATTGTCACCCCCGCCCCGGTCTCGGGTTTCGGCCCCGGCAGGAGCAGGAAAAGCAGGAAAAGCCGGTCCTGCAGCCGGGTACGGCTCCAAAATCCCGGACTTTGGCCCCAAACAGCGCCCGGGAGCGAACTCGGGGAGGAGCCGAGGGCGCAGAATTTTGGGAAAGATCCCAAATATCTCCTGGAGCCAAAGCCAGCCGGGCTGGAAGAGGTTTGGGATAATTTGGGATAATTTGGAGCTCGATTTGGGCCTCAAGGACTCGGGAATGGGGCAGAATTTTGGGAAAACCTTGCTGGGAACATCCTAAATGGGGCCAGGAGCCAAACCCAGCTGTTTCGGGAATGCTTTGGGATAACCCAGCTTTTTTCTCTCCCTTTTCTGGGGTTGAGGAGCTTGATTTGGGAAAATTTGGATTCCTAAATGGTGCCAGGAGCCAAAATCAGCCGGGCTGGAAGAGGTTTGGGATGATTTGGGATAATTTGGAGCTCGATTTGGGAAAATTTATATTCCTAAGTATTGCCAGGATCCAAACGCAACTATTTTGGGAATTCTTTGGGATAATCCAGCATTTTTTCCTCCCTTTTCTGGGACCGACCAGCTCGATTTTGACCTCAGGGCCTCCCTCCCTCCATCCCCGAAATCCCGGTGCTGAAATTCCCTGCGTGACCCGAGGAGGAGGAAAAAAAATCCTGGAAAAGGAGGCTGGAAAAGCAGCTCCAGCTTCCCCCCCCCCTCCTCTGTTTTCCAGCCGCTCTGGGAATTGCAAAACAACTTTTTCTGGGTTGCGCCGGAGGCACAAAAGGCTCTTTGTGCCTCGCCCCGGGCGCCGCTGGCTCCCGGCCACCCCGAAATTCCCGAAACTCCGCCGTTCCAGAGGGGCCGGGACAGCCTCTCCCACCATTCCCGACCCCATCCCCCGGGTGGGATCCAGGGGTTTTTTTTTTTGTTCACCCTCCTGGATAATTCCCATTATTTAGGTTATTTTTAGCCCCGAAATTCCCTTTTCCCGCTTTTTTCCATGCGGTTTTCCAGTGAAATCCCTTTTTCCTCGGGCGGCTTTTCCAGCCTGGAATGTGGGGCGGCTCCTGGAGCTGGAGCTTTTCCAGGAGGAGGGAGGAATTCCTGGGAGATTTCCCAGCCAGGGCCTGGCTCACCTGAGGCCCTTCCCGAATTCCCAAATCCCACCGGAAACATCCCAAATGTGGCTGGGAAGAGCAGATCCTGTCCGGGATTCCTCATTTTGGGAAGATCAAATTCTCTCCCGGGTTTCTTATCCTGGAAAATGAAATCCTCTCCCGGGATTCTGGAAGAGCAAATCCTCTCCTGGATTTCTCATTTTGGGAGAAATCCTCTCCCAGATTTCCATTTTGGGGAAAATCCTCTCCCGGATTTCTCATTTTGGGAAAATCCAACCCTCTCCTGGACTTCTGGAAGAGCAAATCGTCTCCCGGGTTTCTCAATTTAGGAAAATCAAATCCTCTCCTGGATTTCTTATCCTGGGAAAAATGAAATAATCTCCCAGGTTTCTGGAAAACCAAATCCTCTCTCGCGTTTTTCTCATCCCAGGAAAACCAAATCCTCTCCCGCGTTTCTGGAAGAGCAAATCCTCTCCCGGCTTCCCCAGTTCAGGAAAATCCAATCCTGTCCCGGTTTTCCCATCCCGGGAATACCAACCCCCGTTCCCGGCCGGCTCCGGGGCCATCTGGGATCGCTCCCGGCCTCATTCCCAACCTCCTCCCACCCCGTGGATTCTCCACCTGCTCCATTCCCGTGCCAGGCCGGGATCTGGGACGGGCCCTTCCCGGTTCCCTGTCCCCTTCCCGGTGTCCCGGTCGCCCCCTCGCCCATCCAAAGGTCTCCCCGAGCCCGGAGTTCCCATCGGGATCGCGCTCCCCGCCCCAGCCTCGTCACTCGCTGCCCTTTGGCCACCTGGAAAATTCCCAATTTTCTGCCGGCGCCGCTTCCCTGAGCTCCATTTCCTGCTCAGGTTGGTTCCTGCTTTTCCAGACCCCCATTCCCGAGGATTTAGGGATTCGGGGATTTTGGAATTTGGGGATTCAGGGATTTGGGGATTTAGGGATTCGGGTTGGTGGCAGTTCCTGATCTCCGTGGGGGACACGGGACAGGGATAGTGGGATCAGGACACGGGAATTCCTCTCCCGGGATCCTTCCCCTGCAATTCCAGGGATTTGTGGGGTTTGTGGTGATTCCAGAAGGGCAGCAGGATGGCATTTGGGGATTTAGGGATTTAGGGATTCGGGAATGGCTCAGGCTGGTGGCAGTTTCTGATCTCTTTAAGGGGACACGGGACAGGGATAATGGGATTAGGGAATGGGAATTCCGCTCCCGGGATCCTTCCCCTGCAGTTCCAGGGATTTGTGGGGTTTGTGGTGATCCCAGAGGGGCTCTCCCGGGGTTTGGGGCCAGCGAATGGGAGCAGTGGGAATTTGGCAAGGACGGGGATCCCAAACCGCTCGTCTGGCCCGGCTCCAGGCCAAATCCCTCCGGATCCCTGGGAAAAGCTGCATCCCACAGGATTTCGGGGTTGTGGGATCTCCCTGGGCTCGGCACGGGCTTGGGGTGATGGGAGGATGTGGGATCCTGGCCGTGTACTGGGATCCTTGCGCAGGGATCCCACCCCTGGGCAGGGATCCCATCCCATCCCGTCTGCACTGGGATCCCTCTTTTCCATCCCCATCCCCGTTTTGGGATCCCATCCCTATTCTGGGATCCCAGAGGGATCCCTCTTTTGCACCCCATCCCTCCTCCCCGCTCCCTTCTCCCACCCGGGATCAATTCCCCGCCCCGAGCCGCGCTCTGCTCTTTCCCTTTGGGATTTCTGGGATTTTCCTGGCTCTCCGGACCCATCCCCGCATCCCAAAATCCCCAAATCCCAGGAAACATCCCCAAAATCCACCCCGCCCCGGGGACCCTCTTTGGGACCCGCGCGGCTCCCGCAGCTCCTCGCGTCATTCCCGATTTATTCCCAGCCGCCGCTGCTCCCGGAAAAACCGGGATTTGGGGCGGAACCGCGGCTTTTCCATCCACAAATCCTCCCACGCCACATTCCCGGTGCTTCCAGAGGATCCCTGGGATCGGGGAGGGGGAGGTTCCATCCTGGGGCTGCTCCCAAAATGTCACCGCTCATCTGATGCCGAGGGAAAAACCGGGGAAACCCGGGGGAAAAAAAACGAGGAAAACCGGGAAAAAAAAGGGGGAAACCGGGAAAAATGGGGGGAAAAGGCAGCGGGAGCCGAGCCCGCGGCTCTGCGGCAGCGCAGGGGAGGCTCCGCTGCGGCCGGGGGGAGCGGGGGGGGATTTTCGCCGTCCCCGCTGTCCCCTCCCGGCTCCGGGAGCAGCGGAGCGATGCCGGCGCTGGCACTGCCACCGCCGTGCCCTGTCCTGTGCCAGCCCGGGCTGTCCTGTGCCACCCTGGGCGCGCCGCAGCGCTGGCACCGCGCGTCTCTGGCTCGCGTCCCTCCGGCACAGCGCTGCTGTGGGGATTTTAGGCTTCAATTTCCTCAATTTTCCCCAATTTCCACCCCTTTTTCCAGCCCGGGGCTGTCCTGGGCGCGCCGCAGCGCTGGCACCGCGCGTCCTCTGGCTCCCATCCCTCCGGCACAGCGCTGCCGGGGTTTTGGGGATAACTTCCCCTAATTTCTCCTGATTTTCCCATTTTTTTCCAGCCCGGGGCTGTCCTGGGCACGCCGCAGCGCTGGCACCGCGCGTCCTCTGGCTCGCGTCCCTCCATCAAAGCGCTGCCGGGATTTCGGGGATCATTTCCCCGAATTCTCCCTAATTTTCCCCAATTATTCCCAATTTTTCCAGCCCAGGCCATGGCGGACAAACCCGTGGATTACGGCGTCCAGATCCGCTTCATCAACGACCTCCAGGAGCCGCGGCGACCCCCGAGACCCCCGCGGGGCAAGGGTGGCACCTACGGGGTGGCCGTGCGGGTCCAGGGCATCGCCGGGCAGCCCTTCGTGGTCCTCAACAGCGGCGACAAAGGCGGCGACTCTTTCGGGGTGCAGATCAAAAGCGACGCCCCCTTCCCGACCCCGCCGGGACCCCCCGGGAGCGGCGGATCCGATTCGGAGCTTCCCGAAAATCCCTACGGGGGGAGGCGGCCCCGGCGCGGCTCCGGCGGCAGCGAGGAGGGGGAAATTCCCGGGGGCTCCCGGAGGGTCCCCAAATCCTCGGGTGATGAGCTCCTGAGTGTCCCCAAACCCTCGGCGGAGGAGCTGCGGAGATCCCAATCCCACGGGGACCTTCCCGGTGCCACCGCGGCTTCTCCCAGCGGGATCCCGCGCGCCCAGAGTGGGAAAAACTTTGGCAAACGGGACGAGGAAGGCACCAAGGAGCCGGGGGACCCGGGGGAGGTGGACACGGAGCCGCTGTCCTCGGTGGATTCCCTGATCAGCAAATTCGACGGGAATTTGCCCCGGGGGCGAGCGGCGAGGAGGAGCCGCGGCCACGCCGCTTCCCAAAGGAAGCGCTCGCAGAGCCTGGATGCGCCGAAATCCCGGGAATCCAGCGGGGCCCGGCCCCAAGTCCCCCAAATCCCCACCGGGAGCGACGCGGGGATGCGGGGACGGAGAGGGTTTGGGAGTGTGGAGCAGCAGAGCGTGGAGCTGCAGGTATTTGGGGGGAATCCTACAAAATTCCTATGAAATTGGGGGTTTTTTGCTATAACATTGGGGGTTTTTTTCCCCATAAAATTGGGGGTTTTTTTCCCGGCTGCAATGGGGGATTTGGGGTTTTTATTCTTTCTTGGAAGCTCAAATCCACCCCGGATCTGCTGCGGGATCAGCGGGAATTGGGCGGCAGCGCGAACCCCAAGGAGCTCATTTACAGCATCCTAAAGGAGGGGTGAGGCCCTAAAACCCCCAAAATCCCCCTAAAATCCTCCCAAGCCTCCCTAAAACCCCTCTAAATCCCCCTCAAATCCCCCCAAACCCTCCATGAGCACCCCACAATTCCCAACCCTTTTCCCAAAGCTTCCCTGGGATTTTATGGGGTGTTTTAGGAATGTTCCCAAATCCAGGATTTGGGGAATTCAGCAGCAATTCCCACTCCTTCCATGACCCAATTCCCAAATATTTTCCCCCAAATCCAACCCCAAACCAGGAGCACTGAGAGCGAAATTTCCCTGAAGAGGAAAACCTCGCAGCTGCTGGAAAAATTCCAGGAGCTGGAGCTGGCGGTGAGCGGGAGAATTCCCGGGGTTTGGGGGATCTCAAAAGTCCCAGGAATTGGGATGGGCTTGGGATGGGTTTGGGATGGATTTGGGAGGGATTTGGGATGGATTGGGAGAGATATGGGATGGATTTGGGGTGGATTTGGGATGGATTTGGGGTGGATTTGGGATGGATTTGGGATCCCAAATCCCATCCCTGAGGGACTGAGGAGCAGATCTCTTCTTTCCCGTTTTTTTGGGATCAGTGATCCCAAATCCCTCCGATTTATGGGAAACGCTGGGATGCCCTTCTGGGCTGGATTTGGGATTTTCGGGCGGGATGTCCCCAATGTCCCCAATGTCCCCGATCTCCCAGAATTCCGTCGGGGCTCCGGAATCACCGCAATCCCAAATCCAGCAGCTTCGGGGGGCTCTGGAGAGGAAATCCCAGGAGCTGCAGCGAAGCTTGGCCGAGTAATTGGGGTCCCTTAAAGGGTTGGGGACATCTCTGGGGTGGCCCTTTGAGGGGTTGGGGTCACCGTGGGAGCCCCGTTGTCCCTTCGGGATGGCCCTAAGTGGTCAGAGATGGGGCTGACCCCATAAACAGCCCTATAGCTCCCACGGCCCCTACAGATCACAAAGCCGCCCCCACAATCCCCCTAACCCCTAAGGACCCCATAAACCACCCCTAATCCCCCCTAACCCCCAAAGACCCTCCAGAACCCCAAAAATCACCCCAATGCCCCCAAAGACCCCCCCATACACCCCCCAAATCCCCTCTTAAACCTAAAAAACCCCAAAGGCTCCCCCCCCCCAAACCCCATTAACCCTTTATTTCCCGCAGGCTGAGCGAGCTGAGATCCTCCAAGGAGGAGCTGGAGGCGCGGCTGGGCCACCTCGAGGGGCAGCTCCACCTCGACCCCAAAACCCACCCTGACACCCAGAGCCTCTACCAGGTGCCCCCAAAACCCTAAAACACCTACTTAAAACGCTAAAAACCCCCAAACCCTCTAAAAAACCCCGTAAAACCCCTAAAAACCTCCTAGAAATGCTAAAACCCCACCAAAAAAAACCACAAAAAAACCCCCTGAAAACCTCCTAAAAATGCTAAAACCCCACCAAAAAAACACCAAAAAAAAACCCCCTAAAAACCTCCTAGAAATGCTAAAACCCCACCAAAAAACCCACAAAAAAACCCCTAAAAACCTCCTAAAAATGCTAAAACCCCACCAAAAAAAACACAAAAAAACCCCCTGAAAACCTCCTAAAAATGCTAAAACCCCACCAAAAAACCACCAAAAAAACCCCCCTGAAAACCTCCTAAAAATGCTAAAACCCCACCAAAAAAAACCACAAAAAAACCCCCCTAAAAACCCTAAGAACCTCCCAAAACCCCATAAAAACCCTCAGAACCACCCCACAACCCCCTAAAATCCCCCCAAAGACCCTCAAAACCTCCGCTGACCCTCCCCGTACGCCCCCATAGCCACCCCAATGGCCCCAAAACGCCCCCAAAACGCCCCCAAAACGCCCCCACATCCCCCGACGCGGCTTTTCCCGCCTTCCCAGGAGCTGCTGGAATCCCGGCAGGAGCTGGAGGAGGTTCTGGGCTCGCGGCGGCGCCTGGAGCGGGAGCTGGCGGCGCTCAAAGGGGCCCTCAAGGACGAGGTGGCCGCGCACGACCGGGAGCTGGAGCAGCTGCGGCTGCAGTGCCAGGGGGACCTGGAGCGGCTCCGGAGGGGCCTGGAGGAGGCCTCGGAGGTCGGGAATTCCGGGATGGGCGCTGGGGTCCCAGAATTCCCGGTTTAAGGGGTTCCGAGCCGGATTTGGGGTCATCGTCCCGCTCCAAATTCGTCCCGTTGGGGAATCCCATTTCTGCAGGATTTGGGTCCTGGAAAGGGTCCTGGTGTCCCAAAATTCCTGGTTGAAGGAATTCTGAGGGTCCTGGGATCCCAAAATTCCCACTTTGGGTGGTCCTGAGGTGGATTTGGGGTCCCACTCCCGGGGATGCTTTTCCCAGGAATTCCCACCCCTCTGGCTGCGACCAGGGGGTAAAATGGGAGTTTTTCCCATTTTTCCATCTGGGAATCATCTCAGGAACGGGGCTTTTCCTGGGGTTTTTCCCGTCATTCCAGAGTGGTTTTCCCCAGCTTTTTCCCATATTCCAAAGGGGTTTTGTTCCCAGTGTTTTTCCCCATTCCAGAGGGGAAAATATCAGGAAAAGCCCCTCTGGAGATTCCATGGGATCAGTGCTAATTTTGTGCATATTTTGGGTGGAATTCCCTGAGAATTTTTTTGGGATCTCTTCACTTCCATGCAGGAAAAATCCAGCCTGGAGTCGGAACGGGAAAAGTTGGGAACGCTGGTGCGGAACCTGCAGCGGGAGCTGGAGGAGAGCACGGAGGAGACGGAGCACTGGCGGGAACTGTCCCAGAAAAACAAGGAAGAGCTTCGGAATTCCAAGCAGGAGTGAGTCCTGGAGCTCCAGGAGCTCCGAATTTGGGGATTTTCCACGATTTTCCACCCCAAATCCCAAAAAACCAGGGCATGGGGCGGGATCTGGAGCTCTGGAAGGTTTGGGAAGCTCCAAATTTTGGGATTCTCTGGGATTTTCCACTCTAAATCCCAATAAAACAGGGTTGGGGTCGGGGTTCTGGGATTGGGATTTTGGGATAAAGGGGATTTGGGGGTTTTTGGGATCCAGGCTGCTCCAGGCGAAGCTGGAGCGGGAGGAATTCGAGGAGGAGCTCCGGGAACTCCGGGAACGCTTCCAGGCCACTCGGGAAGATTTGGATCAAGCTCGGAGCGGCGCCGCGGATCCCAAAGAGCTGGAGGCGCTCCGGAAGGTGGGAGAAATCCAGGATTTTTTTCCTCAAAATTCAGGATTTTTCCCCCGAGGATTTGGGATTTTTTTCCCCCAAAATTCAGGATTTTTTCCCACCTCTCTGCCATCCCAGGAGCTGCGGGAAGCGCGAGAGGAGCTGGAGAAGGAGCGGGAGCTCCGGGGATCCCTGCGGGATGAGGTTTCCAGCCAGGAGCTGGAGCTGGAGAGGCTCCGGAAGGATCTGGAGAAGCTCCAGGAGGAGCGGGATGAGGCCGCCAGGGTGAGGGGTGGGCACAGGGAAGGCATTCCCGGGGTGGGATTCGTGGGAATTGGGAATTTGGGGCCCTGGGGGTGCTCGTTGTGGGGTCAGCCCAAACTATCCCAAAAAATCCCCGAAAATCCCACAAAAATCCCTAAAACCCCTCTGGATCCACCTGCTGTGGGCTCATCCCAACGGACCCAGCCCCCAAGCCCTCTGGATCGACTCTACATCCCAATGGATGCAGCCCCAAATTTTCCCCTAAAAATCCCTGAAAAATCCCACAAAAATCTCCCAAAAATCCCTCCCAAAATCCACCCCCCAAATCCCCCTAAATCTCCTAAAATTCCCACAAAAACTCCCACAAAAATCCCCAAATCCCTCTGGCTCCGCCCCACCCAGGCCCGGCTCTCCCTGGAATCGGCGCGGGAGGCGTCGGAGCAGGCGCGGAAGGTTCTGGAATCGCGGCTGGGGGAGCTGCGGGAGCAGCACGAGGAGCTGGGCCGGGAATTCCAGGGCCTGGAATCGCAGCTGAAGGAATCTGAGCGCCGCGGGGAAAACTGGGAAGGGGCCCAGGCCCGGCTCCGGGAGAAGGTGGCCAAACTGGAGGTACCGGGATTGTCCTGGAAATCCCACAGATCCCTTCGGATCCACCCGCCACGGTCTCACCCCAAACCCTCTGGATCTACTCATCCCAATGGACACAGCCCGAATTTTCCCCTAAAATCCCCTGGATCCGCCCATCCCAAGGGATCCAGCCCCGAACCTTCCCCCAAATCCCCCAACCCCACGGGCTCCCTCTCCGCAGGCGGAGCGCCGGCGCCTGGAGGAATCGCTGGGCGAATCCCAGGAGCGGGAGCAGGACCTGCGGTTATCCCAGAGATCGCTGGAGGCGCGGCTGGAGGAGGCGGAGCGGGGCCGGGCGCGGCTGGAGCGGGAGCTGCGGGATCTGGGATCGGCGCTCCGGGACGAGCAGCTCCAGCGGGAGCAGCTCCGGCGCTCCAAGGCCGAGCTGGAGGAGCAGAAGCGGCTCCTGGATCGCTCCATGGAAAAGCTCAACAAGGAGGTTTGGGAAGAGATTCCGGGGCTTTTTCTGTGGAATTCTGGGGGTTTTCACGGAATTCTGGGGTTTCCCCATCCCGAAATCTCTGTTTTGTGGGATATCGAGTGCCAGGACACCTGGGATTGGGATCTCTGATTCCCTGGTTGGGTCTGGGGAGAAATCCGGGATTTCGGGCCTGGATTTGGGATTTCGGGCCTGGATTTGGTTTCCCAACACCTGGAATGGGAATTTCCAAGATCCCTCTTTGGATTCGGGCACGGATTCAGAATTCCAGGCAGAGCCATTTGGGATTTATCCTTCCCCAAAATCCTGGAAAACTCCATAAAACCCCAGGATCACCATCCCTGATATCCCAGACCCCAATCCCATTTTTTGGGATCATCCAGGCTGCTCCCTCCATCCTATAAAATTCCCAATCCCCAAATTCCCGTTTTCCCGGCAGCTGGAGCAGATGGCGGCGGAATCCCAGAGCTCCCTGGCCGCGCTCCAATCCCAGCTGGAGGAATTAAAGGAAAAATCCCGGCGGGAACTCACGGATTCCCAAAAAATGGCCAAGGACCGCGGCACCGAGGTGGAAAAAATCCAACAAAACCTCGGGAAGCTCCAGGATGAGGTTTGTTGGGAATCAGACCCACTTTTTCCATGAGTTCTGGGAATTTTCGGGAAAAATCCAGCTGGGAATTTTTGGGAATTCCCATTTTTCCCGCAGGTTTCCCGGCTCAAGCAGGCGCTCCAGGAAAACCAGGAAGAGCGGGATCAAATCCTCCTGGATAAGGAGCTGCTGCTCCAGAGGCTCCAGAACCTGGAGCAGGAGCTGGAAAACCGGAAGAGATCCCAGGACGAGCGAGCCCGGCATTCCAAGGCGCTGGAGGTGGGAATTCCCGAAAAAATTCCCGGGAAAAATTCCCCCAAAATTCCCTTGCAGTGCTGGGGATGGACACGGAGGGGCAGAGTGGGGCCGGCATTCCCAGGGCCGGGAAAAGCCGGGATGGGGCTGCATTCCCGAAGTTTTTTAGGGTCTGGGGTTTCCCGGTGTTTCCCCGCATTCCAATGGGTTTTTTTTCCCGGTGCTCTCCTGCATTTCCAGAGCGGCTTTTCCCGGCTTTTTCCCATATTCCACAGGGTTTTTTCCCGGTGTTTTCCCCCCATTCCAAAGGGTTGTTCCCCCATGGATTGGTGGGAGCTGCCCTGTCCCACATCCCAACACCCCCCAAATCCCAGGACCGTTCCCAGATTTTTCCCAGGATTAAACCACTTTTCCCACAAATCCCTTTCCCTCTGGAATTCCAGGATGTTCCCTCTCCACCCCCTCATTCCCTTGGGATGCCCAAGCCCCAGTCCGCCCCTTTCCCATCCCAAATTCCCGGCAGGACAAATCCAAGCGCCTGGAATTGGAGCTGGAGGAGGAGCGGAGCTCGGTGGAGCTGCTGACGGAGCGGGTGAACCGGAGCCGGGATCAGGTAAATGCTGGGAATTTCAGGAATTCTCATCCCAGGAAAAGTCGGATCCTCTGGGAATTCCAACCCCGTTAATAAATCCTCAAGGATCCATCCAAAAATTCCAGTCGGGAATGGTCAGTTGGGCGGGAATGGGGACTGGAACAGGTTGGGAAAGGGGAAAAAATATTCCCAAAGGAAATTCCCAGGAATTTTTTGTTTGGGCAGGAATTCGGGGATTAAATCCTGACGGATTCTTCTCAACCTTTATTCTCTCCTTTTTCCCAAAAATTCCAAGGCATAAAATGGGTCCTTTTCCCATTTTTCCATCCGGGAATCGCCCCAGGAATGCTTTTCCCGGGAATTCCCGCCCCTCAGGCCGTGACCAGGGCATAAA
Source organism: Aphelocoma coerulescens (assembly GCF_041296385.1). Taxonomy (NCBI): domain Eukaryota; kingdom Metazoa; phylum Chordata; class Aves; order Passeriformes; family Corvidae; genus Aphelocoma; species Aphelocoma coerulescens. The sequence continues at coordinate 855,643 of NC_091038.1, forward strand.
ATGGGAATCTTCCCAGTTTTTCCTGTTTTTCCAGCCGAGAATCACCCCAGGGGATCCTTTTCCCACAAATCCCGGAGCATCCCTGGGGATCCAACCCCATTCCCGAAATCCCAGTTCCACCAGTTTAACCCCTCCACTGGAAAACCCAATCCCAGCTTCCCTGGAATTTTCTTTGGGAATGACCCCAAATTCCTCCTTTTTTGGGGGGTTTGGAGTCACCGATTCCCGTGGGGCTGGGAATTTTGGGATGTGCTGGATCCCGGCGTTTCGGGGTGAGGAAAATCCATGGAAAATCCATGGAAAATCCAGAATTTTCCGGGTCCTCATTCCCAGATCGACCAACTCCGGGCGGAGCTGCTCCAGGAACGCTCGAGCCGCCAGGACCTGGAATGTGACAAATCCTCCTTGGAGCGCCAGGTGTGGAAAATCCCAGGAAAAGCCACGGATTCAGCCCCAAATCCCGGCGGGAATGGCCTAGAGGAATCCTTGATTCCATGAGGAATTCCGGGAAAAGCATCCCTGGGAAAGGGATCAGGATTCCAAGGAGTTTTCCTGCTTTTCCTTCTCTCCAAAATTCCCAATCCTGATTTTTGGGGCTCTCTGCCCTTTCCCAGGGCCTTTCCCACAGAATTCCCACTTTTCCCAGCGCTTCCCACCCCTTTTCCTGCCAATCCGTCATTCCCTAAAGAGCCAAATGTTTTGGGATCCAGCCTCACTGGAGCCATTCCCGTTCCCGCTTGGAATTCCAAGAAAAACACAGAGGAGTTGGCACTGATTCATGGGGATTTTTTTTGGGAATTTTTGGGGATTTAAGAGCCGAAATCCACGGGATTTGCAGGGATGAGGATCCCGGCACTGGAAAATGGCGTCGATCCCGATAAATCCCAGAATTCCCAGTTTATCCCAGTTAATTCCCATTACACAACCCCGGCTCCTCCTTGGAAAACCCTTCCTGACTCACGCGTTACATAAGGAATTCCTGGAATTCCCTGCCCCCCCCTCGGGAAACTCAGAAAAAATGGGGAAAAAACCGGGATAATTGGGGTTTTTTTGGGAATTCCCAGAATAAGGAGCTGAAGAACCGGCTGGCCGCTTCCGAGGGGCAGCAGAGGCCCGGGAGCAGCGTTTCCCAGCTGGAATCGCAGCTGGAAGAGCTCCGGGATCAGCTCCAGGTGGAGGAAAGGTACCAGATCCCAAACCCCAAAGCCCAAATCCCAAATCCTGGGGGTTTTTTTGGGGCGGTTTCCCCCGGAATGGTTTAAAAGTTGTTGGGGTTTTAATTCCATGGGAAAAGGGAGATTTCTGGTGTTTTGGGGTGGTGCAGCTTGGATTAGGGGGGGATCCATGGAATAACCTGGGCCAGGCTCCGGGATTTATCCCAAATATCCCATTAAAGCAGCCCAGGGAATCCTGGAATGGTTTGGGATGGAAAAGATCCCTACAGATCCAAGGGCAGGGACAGCTCCCACCATCCCAGGCGGCTCCAAAGGATGGGAAGTCCACGGAGTCCCCTCTCCCACCCCATTTGCCGTAGGGAAAAGAACGTCCTGCTCTCCTCCAACCGGAAGCTGGAGCGGAAAATCAAGGAATTGTCGATCCAGATCGACGACGAGCGGCAGAGCAGCAGCAACCAGAAGGACCAGGTGGGTCGGGAATCCCCCCCGGAGCTTCCAGGGATGGCGAATCCATGGAATAATCTGGGCCAGGGTCTGGGATCTATCCCTAAAATCCCATCTGAGCCAGCCCTGGGGATCCCGGAATGGTTTGGGATGGAAAGGAACCTTAAACCCCATCCAATGCCACCCCAATTCCAAGGGCGGGGACACCTCCCCCATCCCAGGCTGCTCCAGCCTGGCCTGGGACACGCCCAGGGCCCCATTCCCAATCCCAAATCCCTGGAATTCCCAGCTGAGCCTGCGCGTGAAGGCCCTGAAGCGCCAGGTGGACGAGGCCGAGGAGGAAATCGAGCGCTTGGAAAATTCCCGGAAAAAAACCCAGCGGGAGCTGGAGGAGCAGCACGAGCTCAACGAGCAGCTCCAGCAGCGCCTGAAATCCCTGGAAAAGGAGGCCTGGTAAGGAAAATTCCTGCCTGGAAAAGCCCAGAACCCATGGAAAAGGTCCCAAATCCATGGGAAAGCTCTGGAATCCATGGGAAAGCTCTAGAATCCATGGGAAATCGAGGGCTGAGGGGGTTTTCCCGTGGGCAGGCGCAGAGCCGTGGATTCCGCGCTCCAGGACGAGCGGCTGAGCTCGGATGAGGAATTCGGCTCCGGCCCCTCGGCCATCGCCTCCCTGCTCAACGAGGCCAACCTGCAGACCAGCTCCTGCTGATTCCTGGGAATTCTGGCGGCATCAGCACCGGGATCGGGTCCGGGATCGGTCCTGACCTGGGATCGGCTCTGGGATCAGCCCTGGGATTCCAGCCGGATCAGTCCTGGGAGGCGGCTGCTCCCTGGGAAAAAATTCCCAAAGCGAGGGCATGAAGGAAGACGGGGCGGGACCCCCTTGGGGACACTTTGGGGACACTTTGGGGACACTTCGGTCCCCTCCAGGCGGTGGCTCCGGAGGCTCCGAGGTCCCCATGGGAATCCAGGGATTTCCCGGCTCTGGGGATTTCTATTTCCAACCCCCCCTTGGCCTCCTCCCGGAGCTGTTTGGAATAAAATCCAGCGGTTTAAGGGCCGTGGGTTCTGGAATTTTTGGGAATTCTGGGTGGGAATGCTCGGGAATTGTCGGGGGGGGGCGGTGTTCAGGAATTCTCAGGGGGAACGCTTGGGAATTCTCGGTGGGAATTCTCAGGGATTCCTGCGGTCAATGCCTGGGAATTCTGGGTGGGAATTCCTGGTCACTCCTGTCCCCTGTGGTCACCTCTGGCCATGTCCCCCCTGTGGTCACCGCCCAGGGAGGGCCGTGCCCGGTGCCCCCGCCGGTGCCACCCCCCTCCCCCGGTGTCCCCCGCTGTCCCCCGGTATCCCCCGCTGTCCTCCGCTGTCCCCCCGGTGTCCCCACCCCGGAAGGGCCGTGCCCGGTGCCCTCCCCCGGCCCGGGCGCGTCCCCGGAGGTGCCCCCGGACCGGCCCGGCCGGTCCCGCCCCGGCTGCTCCCCGGTGCCCGCGCTGTCCCCGCGCTGTCCCCGCGCTGTCCCCAACCCCCCCCGTGCCTCAGTTTCCCTCGAGCTTTGGGGACATCCCGGGGACAGCGCGGCCCGGAATTCCCAATCCCCCTGGAATTCCGCTCTCCCGACCCCGCCGGGGATGTCCCCAAGGTGTCCCCAAGGTGTCCCCAAGGCGCGCTGAGATCACGGCACGGGAATGTGGCAGCTGGGACACACCCGGGCAGTGCCAGCCCCGGGCGGGCGGGGACACTGCGGTGGCACGGCCGGGGCCGCCAGCGCTTGGCGCGGCTTCGGCACGGCCGGGCGCGGGTTTGATGTGGCTTGGCACGGCTTTGGTGCGGCTTGGCACGGCTCTGGGGACACGCCCGGGCTGGGCCTGGCACGGCTCGGGCCCTGGCATGGCCGGGCAGGGCCGGGCACGGCTTTGGCACGGCCGGGGCGGGGCTTTGGCACAGTTTTTGGCACAGTTTGGCCCGAATTTTTGGGGGGCACAGTTTTGGCACGATTTCGGCACGATTTTGCCCCAGTTTTTGCAGTTTTTTGGCAGTTTCTGCCCGGCTTTGGTGGGATTCTGATTGTCCCTATTTCTTGGCCCAGTTCAGGTACGGCTTTGACTCGCTTTCGTCCCGGTTTTATCCCAAATTTCTGGGCCCAGTTTTTGCCCAGTTTTATCCCAGCTTTACCCCAATTTTGCCACAGCTTTTACACGCTTTTACCCCACTTTCTCCCAACGTTTTTATCCCACTTTCCCCCCACTTTTCCCCGTTTTTCCCCCATTTCCCCCCCCTTTTGGAGTGTGGCCAGGTGGGCAAGACCAAAAATGGGCGGGGGGGGGGGCTGGTGGGCGTGGCCCAAGAGGGTGTGGTCGAGGTGGGCGTGGCCCAAACAGACGCGGCGGTGGGTGGGCGTGGCCTCGATGGGCGTGGCCTCGGTGGGCGTGGCCTCGGTGGGCGCGGCCCCGCGCTCAGGTGAGGCGGGCGCGGCCCCGGCAGTCGCGGCGGGGCCATGAACGGGCTCCAGGGCTGGGCCGCGCTCCTCGAGACCCCGGTGAGACCCCCCCCCGGACCCTCCCCCGAATTCCCGGATCCCTTCCCAAAATTCCCGGATCCCTGCCCCGATTCCCGGATCCTTCCCAAAAATCCCCCCGGACCCCTCCCCAAAATCTCGCCGGGCCTCTCCTTCCCCCCTTCCCGGAACTCCCGGGGTGTTCCCGCCCTCCTGGGAGGAGTTTCGGGGGGTCCCGAACCCTTTTGGGATTCCCGGGACCCCTCCCCAAATTCCCGGATCCTTCCCCAAATTCCCCCGATCGCCTCTCAAATTCCCGATCCCCTCCCCAAAATCCCCGGGCCTCTCCCTTCCCCCATTCCCGGGATTCCCGGGATCTTTCCCCTTCCCGGGACAACCTTCGGGGGATCCCAAATCCCTTTTTCCTTTGGGGGGGGTCCCATATTCCAACCCCGACCCCATCCCGGGATTTTCGGGAGCTTCCCGGCCCCTCCAAGCGCCCCAAATCCCGGGATTTTGGGATCTCCCCGTGCAAATCCCGGGAATCTCTCCCAGCTCGATCCCAAAAATCCCAACCTGCCCCCGGCCCGCCGGAGCCTCTCCCAAAATCCCGGGTTTTTTGGGAACAACGAACCCCTGGAGCGTCTCCGGGGGGCGCGGCCATCCCGGAGTTTTCCAGCTGGGCTTTGAGGAGTTTTCCCCGATTTTTTTCCCCCTTTTCCCGGTTTTCCCAGCCGGGCCTTGGGCGGGGCTGGCGCCTTCCCAAAAATCCGGCCCCGCGCCTTCCCGGCGCCCCAAATCCCGGGAAAAGGGGGTTTTGGGGCCGCAAATCCCAACGATCCGGGGTTTTTTAGGGATCTGGGAAGCTCTGGGACTTTTCCCGGGATTCCGGGCCGCTTTTCCCGGTTTCCCGAGGATTTGGGGGTGACTCAGCTCCTCCTGAAGGAAATTCCTCATTCCCGGCAGCTTTTCCAGCCTTATAAGGAGCGGTTCGAGATAATGGGTGGATAAAGGCCCTTCCAAGGGCCGGAAATGCCCAAAATTCCCCAAATTTCCCAAATTCCCGGGGTTTAAAACCCCCAGGGATTCGGGTCAGGCCCGTTCCAGGCGGGGAGAGAATTCCCAAAGGTTGCAAAACACCGGGAATCTCCCTCTGGAATTCCGGGATGGGGTTGGGATTTTGGGATTCCCTCCCCTGGAATTTTTGGGATTCCCTCGCCATCCAGCCGAGCTTTCCCCAAAAAATCGTTTGGAATGCTGGAAGAAATGGAGGAAAACATTAGAAAATCGGCTTTGGAATTCCAGGAATTCTGGGAATCCCATCCAGCCTCATTCCCCTGGGATCCAGCTCCTCTTTGGGATATTTGGGACCTCCGGGATTTCGGGAATGCCTGAAGATGGGAAAAATTTCCCGGTTAATTCCCAAAATTCTCATTTCCCAGTTAACTCCCAAGAAAATTCCCCATGGGCTGGGCTGGAAAAAATCCTTGGGATGAGAATTTGGGAATTTCAGGATTTTTCTGGTTCAAGGCAGATTTTTCCCAGCAGGAGCCGAGCATGAGGCGCCCCACGGAATTCCCGGAATTCCCCATCCCAGAAAACTCCCCCACGTCCCTGGAAAATTCTGGAGGTCCCAAATCTGCCTGGGATCCGGAGGTGAGTCTGGGAATTTTTTCCGAAAACTGCGGAAACTTTTGGAAAATCCCCCCAAAAAAATCTGGATCCAATGTCGCTTTTCCTTCCCTTCGTCCATCCCAACCCCGCCGGAAAAGCGGGAAGGGTTGGATTTATCCCAGATTGATCTGGGGTTTTTCCTGGATTTATCCCGGATTTATCTGGGGTCTATCCTGGATTTATGCCAGATTTATCCTGGGTTTATCCCGGATTTTTCCCCAGTTTTCTTCCCCAGTTTGTTCCGGATTTATCCCAGATTTATCTTGGATTCATTCCCGTGTTTATCCCGGATTCATCCTGGATTTATCTCGGATTTTTCCCTGATTTCTCCCCGGATTTTCCCCTGGATTTTTCCCGGGTTCATCCCGGGTTTATCCCATGTTTTTCCTATATTTTTCCCAGATTTTTCCTGGATTTTTCCCTCGTTTCTCCTGGATTTCTCCCGGATCAATTTTAGGGCAGCCTCAAATTAAACTTAAATTTCCAATAAACCTCAAACTTCAGCCTAAACCCCGGGATTTTCAGGGCGGCCTAAAATTAAACTTGGGATCACATTTAAAATTCAACTTAAAATTCAAATTAAACCTAACCTTAGGCTTAGAATCAAACTTAAATTTAAACTTAAACCGAGAACTCAAATTAAATTTAAGCTTAGAATTAAGCTTAAAATTCCACTTAAAATTAAATTTAAATTTAAAACTCGGAGTCAAACCTGGAATTAAACTTAAACTCAGTCTCGGGACTAAACCCTGCCCAAGGCCGCCCCGGAAATCGAGGTTTTAGTTAAACTTTAACCTAAAACCTGAACTTTAAGCCCGGTTTAACCCTCAGGAGGCCGGGCCGGTGCTGAGGCTGCGCCTGCCCAGAGACCCCCCCGGGGAGCCGCGGCCCAAGCAGAAGGTGCGGAAAAACGGGAATTCTGGGGGGGAAAAACGGGAATTCTGGGGGGAAATTTGGGGTTCTGGGGTGGAAAACCGGAAATCTGGGAGGGGAATGTGGGAATTTTGGGTGAAAATCTGGGAATCTGGGGGGAAATCTGGGGGGTTTGGGGGGAAAATGGGAATTTTGGGGTGAAAATCTGGGATTTTGTGAGAAAATCCAGGAATCTTGGGACAGGGAATGGGAATCGGGGTTTTCCCCAACTTATCACCAGCCCGAAATGGCTGAAAATCCTGGAATTTTGCCTGAAAATCCGGGATTTTCGGGACAATCCCAGTGGAGCCACCGCAGCTGGGGTGGCAAATCCCTGTTCCCAGCTTTTCCTGGGAATTCCTTCCCCACATCTCCGTGTCTTCCCGCAGCCGGTGGGCAGAGCCTTCGCCATGGTGGCCAAGAGATCCGACGGGAATTCCTTGGCCTCGGAATGCGTCAAATCCAACGACGGAGACGAGGAGATCATCAAGGTGCCCCAATCCCGCGGCTCGGGGGGTTTGGGATCGTTCCGGGGGGAGAAGGGGGGAAAAGTTCCCTGGGGTTGTTGGGGAATTTTCCCCTGAATTCCCACCAAAATCCCTCTAAAATTCCCGCAAAATTCCCACAAAATTCCGCGGGGCTGTTTGGGAAGAGGAGGGGACGGGAGGGGCGGCTCCGGGGCCTTTCCCTGGATTTGGGGGGTGGATTTGAGGGAAGAAATGGGGATTTTGGGGAGTTCCAGGTGGAGTTTTTTGGGATCCAGTTTGGATTTGGGGGAATTCCTTGTGGATGTTGAGGGAGTTCCATGAGGATTTTTAGGGAATCCTCTCCTTGGGAGCAGCGCAGGCGGAGAAACCCCTCCCAAAAAAAAACCTGGAAAAGTCAAATTTAACAGGAAAAACTGGGGACAACCAGCATTCCCAGATGGATTTGGGACATTCCCAATCCCGATCCCATTCCAGGTTTATCTCAAGGCTCGTGCCGACCACGAGGAGCCCGTGACCCAACTCAAGAGCGAAGTCCGGTACATCCAGGAGGTGAAATTCCCAAAATTCCCCCAAATTTCCCTAAAATCCCCCCGATTTCCCACAAATTTCCATGAATTCCCCGAAATTCCCCCAAGTTCTTCTTTTTCTCCGTTTTTATTTTCATTCCTTTTCATTGAATTTGGTTTTTTTTTCATTTTTATCTGGATTTGTTTCCGTTTATTCCCATTCCCTTCCCACCCCTTTATCCCAGGAATTCCCTTGGAATTCCCAAATCCCAGAAAACCTCAAATTTTCCTCTTTCTTTTCCCCCCTTTCCTGCCCAAATCCCAAAAAAATTCTTTCCCCCTTTTTCCCAGGCTGGAAGCGCCCTCAAAAAACTTCGGGAAGATTTGAGCACCAAACTCCAGACCCAGACGGAATTCCGGGAATTTCGGGAATTCCGGGAATTCCAGGAGCACTCAGAGGTACAAAATTTGGGAATTACCCAAAAAAACCCATGGAATTTCCCCCTGGAAAAACCACTCCAGAGGGGATTTTGGGGTGGAAAAGGAGGAAATTCCCATTTTTTGGAGGGAAAAAGAGGAAAATTCCAACAGGGGGGAAATGGGAAAATTTGGGATTTTCTGGAGGAGTTTTGTGGCTCCCAGGGATGATCCCGGAATTTTTTAGTTGTTCCTTTGCCAAAATTCCTGGATTTTGCCCCAAACTGGGAAGTGGGAACACATCCTGGGAATTCAGTGGGGAAAACAGGGAATAAATCTGCTGAAATTCGGGAAGTGGGAGCACATCCCTGGCTTTAAAAGTACTGGGAAAAATGGGAATAAATCAGATTCAATTTGGGCGAAGGGGAGCACGTCCTGGGAATTACAAAAATTGGGGATCAATCCCAATTTTTTCTGCTCTTCCCTCGAATTCCAGGTGGTGCTGGAGAAGCGGAACGGGAGCTGCTCCTGCCCCGAGCGGCTCCGGGCGGAATCCCGGGAGGATCCGGTAGGGAGCCAAAAATTCCGGAATTTTCGGGGATGGGATTCAGGTCTGGGTGAAAAAAGCTCTAAAAAGGCCTTTTCCAACCCAAAACCTCCACGGTTTTGGGAATATTTGGGATCGATTTGGAAATTTTTTGTGTTTTCCTCTGGATTTTGAGGTGTGATCCAAAGGGAAATTCCAGGTTTTAATTTGGGAATGGGCCGGGAATGGGTGCAGCTCCATTTTCATCTAAAAATCCAAATTCTGGGAATTTTCGACCTCTTGGAAAACCAAAAATTTTGGGGTTTTTTGGGACCCCTTGCGAAGAATCCGAGAGGTTTTTGAGGGACGGGGAAAAATGGGAATTTCGGGATTAATTTCTCTTCTCTGGGTGGGGAAAACGGTGGAATTTTTGAGGGGGGGAAAAGACTTTTTTGGGCTAATTTGGGGCGGGATTTTGGGAATTTTTGGGGGGGTCACGCCCTCTGTGCTGGGGGGGACATTTGGGACCCTGGGGACGCTCCCGGCAGGAGGACGCGGAGGACACGGCCCAGAGGCTCCTCCGGAGGCTCCAGGAAGCGGAAAAGCGGCACCAGCTGGAGAGGAAAACCTTCGAGGTGACAGCCCCGCCGAGAGCCGGGAATTCTGCCCAAGTTTGGGAATTCTGCCCAAGTTTGGGAATTCTGCCCCAATCTGGGAATTCTGCCCCAGTCTGGGAATTTTACGGGGGGGATTTTGCCCCAATGTGTGAATTTTTGGAGGGAACTTTGTCCCAGTTTGGGAATCTTTTGCTGTTTTCCAGAGTCTGGAGGGTTAATTGACCCCTCCCATGATTAATTGGCCCCTTTTGGGATTAATTGGCCCTTCCCGGTTGTTTTTTTGGGATCCCGGATGGGCAGGGCCCGGCTGCGTCACCCCAGGGTGACACCGCTGTCCCCACCCTGTCCTGCAGCCCCAACCGGTCCTGGTGGCCCTGGGGTGACTCTGGGGTGACTCTGAGGTGGCCCTGGGGTGGCCCTGGGGTGGCCCAGGGGTGGCCGTCCCTCGGGAAGGGGTGACAGAGCGGGGTGTCCGTCCCCGTGCCTTGGGGACAGCGGGAATTGGGGGGGTTTGGTGGCATTCGGAGACTTTGGTCACCCAGGGGGTCCGTGTGGCTCCGGAGGGAGCCCTGGGGCCACCTCTGCGCTCCTGCGACGGTGCCGGAGGCCTGGGGCCGACGGCCGAGGCCGTTCCCAGGCCGAGTGACCCCTCCTGGCACAGGTGGCCCCTCCTGGCACAGGTGGCCCCTCCTGGCCCCCTCTGGCCCCTGAGCCGCTGCTGGTGGTGGCCAAGGCCGTTCCCTTGGCCAGGTGACCCCTCCTTGTCCCCTCCGAGCTCCCAGACCCCCTCCCAGTTCCCGTCACCACCCCCAAAGCGTTTCCCGGTGCCGTCCCACAGGCCGGGCAATCCCAGAAAATCCCAAAAAGCCCCCCTGGAGCTTTCCCTGGAGCCCCAGGATCTCCTTTTCCCGCGGAATTCACCTCTCATCCCTCCGAAACCAGGGAATCTTCTGAGGGATTTTTTTTCCCTCGGGGGTTTTTGAGGGATCTCCAGGAGGATTCTCCTGCCTGGGAACGTTCTGGAATGCCACCCGGGATCCAAGGAAAGCCATTCCCGGTGTTTTTCCAGAGGACGGTGGCACGGTACCAGGAGGAAGTGGAGCGGGTGGGATCGGCCCTGCGGAGAGCGGAGAAGGACGCGGCCGAGAAGGAGATGGAGGTGGAGGAGCTCCAGAGGCTCCTGGCCAGCATGGAAAAGGTGCTGCAGGATCAGGATGAGCGGATTCGGAATCGGGAATTGGCCCCGGGAACCGGGAGAGCCCCCAGGGGTTGAATTCCCGAGCAGGGAATTTCCTGGAATGGTCAAAACAGGATCTTCCCAGGTGTGGAAGAGCTTCCCTGGAGTGCTCCCGGGGAACTCCCGCAATTCCCAGCCTCGTTTTGTTAATTTTTTAAGGGATTTTGGGATAATCGGGATTAAAGTCGGAGCCAGAGGAACCCAGAAATGTTGGGGAAATGAGGACGGAGGGATCTGGGTGGATTTTGGGGAAAAGTTCCTGATCCAGAGGGTGGCACCAGGACGGGGTGGGTGGGGTGTCCATCGATCCCAGGAGCTGGGATTGGGGATCCCAAAGTTGGGATGGGGGATCAAAATTCGGATTTAATTATTGAGATGTTGGGATTGATGATCCAAAATTTGGGATTGATGATCAAAACTTGGATGTTATGATTTGAAGTTTGGGATCGATGAGCAAAAATTGGGATTGAGGACCTAAAGTTTGGGATTGATGATCTAAAAGTTGGGATTGATGATGTAAAGTTTGGGATTGATGATCTGAGGCTGGATTTGACCATCCCACAGCATTGCTCCTCCCTTCACAATTCCCTGATTTTATTCCTTTCTCATCTCGGGATTCCCGTGTTGGCTCCAGGGCCGCATTCCCGACCGCATTCCCGACAGCGGGATCGCCGTATCCTAGAGGGGGAAAAACTGGGATAATCCTTTGGTCTCCTCTGTCCATCCAACCCCAATTTATCCCCGTGGAAATCCCTCCAGGGGCAATTCCCAATATCCCAACTCATTCCCAATATCCCAACTCATTCCCGACCCCAATCCAAGCCCGAATTCCGCCGCAGGAGCACCGGAATTTGCTGGCGCGGATGGAAGCGGGAGAAGCCGAGCTGGAGCGGCTCCGGAAGGTGGAAGGGGACAAAGTGGCCCAACAGGACCGGTGAGGATCCGGGAATCCCGCCAGCTGAATTCCTGGGAAGGGCGTGCCGGGCTCTTCCTCCCTCCACCCCGGGGATGATTCATCCCGAAAATGTTCTCGGAGATCTCTGGAGGGCGCTGGGAGCCTTCGGGTTGTCCGATTGTCCTGGGGGATCATCGGGAATGGGGTTATTCCAGGAAGGCCGGGGTTGTGGCCTGGCTCTTCCCGTTCTTCCCGGGGCCTCGCGGTGTTCCGGGATTCGGGAATCCTGCTGGGAAGGGAATTTGTGGCTCCCGTTCCTCATTGTCCAAAAAAACCCCGAGACCCGGCAAGAAAAAGCTGCGATTTGGGGCATTCCTGGCGTTTCTGGGTGGGCGTTCCCGGCTTTTCTGGGGTGTGCATTCCCGTTTTTTTGGGGGGTGAGCATTCCCGGGGATTTTTTCGAGCGGGAATTCCGGGGTTTTTTTTTTTGAGGTGGGCTCTCCCATTTTTTTGGGGGACCATTCCCGGACTTTTTCCCGGTGTTTTCCCAGCTCAGCCCAGCTGGAAAAGGAGGTGGCTGCGCTCCGGGAGAAGATCCATCACCTGGACGACATGCTCAAGAGCCAGCAGCGGAAAGTCCGGCAGATGATCGAGCAGGTGACGGGAAACACGAGGAAAAATCCAGGAAAAGCTGAATGGGAATTCCCAAGGCTGTCCCAATTTATCCCAGTTCCTCCGTTGCAGCTCCAGAATTCCAAGACGGTGATCCAGGCCAAGGACGCGGCGATCCAGGAGCTGAAGGAAAGGGTTTCCTACCTGGAAGCGGAGGTGGGGCCTGGAATTTTGTGGGGTGGGATCTGAGCTTGGATCTCCTGGGATAGGTGGGATTGCTTTGGGAATGTCGGGATTGTGGCTGAGAGCCTTGTGGAGGTGGTTGGGGCAGCGGGAATGGGGGAAAAGGGGTGGGAAATGGGGTGGGAGAAGGAGCGGGAAAAGCTGCCCTCCAAGTCCCGGGCTGGGCATTCCAGGGTGGTTTTTCCAAGGAAATGGAGCAGCTGGGAATTCCCAGCTGAGCCCAAAATCATCTCCTGAAGGGCATCTTTTGGGAGCAGGAAGGTGGAAAAGTGTGGGGACAACGATGGATTCCAGCCCCGCCGGGGCCGCCCCGCGTCCCCAGCGCCGCTTCCACCCTTTTGTTTGGGACAACGCCCGGGGTGACGCCTCCAAACCTCCCTGGGCGGCTCCTTCCAGGGATTTCAAGAGGGAAAAGTCCCCCTGAGCCTCATTTTTCCTGGGATGAACCCCTCAAATCCCACAGGAATTGCCCACACCTTTCCCTGCTTCCCCAGCCCCATTCCACGCTCAGAATTCTCCCAAACCCCAAAAATTCCGGTTCCGAGCACGGAGGGACAACCCCAACCCCGCTCCCAAGGGCTGGAAATTCCCTCCCCGATCCCAAATCCCTGTTTTTCCCAGAACCTGGAGATGCACGACCGGATCGAGCACCTGATCGAGCAGCAAGTGAGCCGGGGCGGGCCCAGCGCCCGGGCACGCTCCAAGTCGGAATACGTCAGCAGGTCCGTCGGGAACGCCGGGATCCGGCCCCGGAGCACGGCCTCGGACGGGCAGGGAGGAGGGGATGGGTTTGGGAATGGGGTTGTGGAAGCGGAGAAGGTGTTTGGGATTTGGGGAGGGGGCTGGGTTTGGGGATTGGCTTCTGGATTTGGGAATGCAGTTTTGGATTCAGGGATATTCCTTGGACTGGGGGATACTCCTGGAAACCCCCCCTGATTTTTCTATGTCGTTCCCTCCTCCAGCAGATCCCAAATCCCTCCCACGGGAACTTTTGGTGATCCAGCGCCCAACCAGAGCTCCCCAGGACCCTTTTCCATGGCTTTTTCCCACTGAAAAAATCCCTTTTTGGTTTCCCTTTCCCAGCAAACGCCTCCCGGGCCCGAAGCCGCTGCCCCTGATCCGAGTGGTGGAAACCTGAATCCCAGGATCTGGGCCCAGCCGGATCCTTCCCCTTTGGAATGGTTTGACTGGAATTCCCTGCTGGACTCGCATCCCTTCCCGAGGGAAGAGGTTTGGGATCGCCCAGGGCGGGATCCCGGCGCAGATTCCAGGCTGGAATCGGGAATTTTCCCCCTCTGCAGCGTGGCTGAGGCGATTTTCCAGCCGGATCTCTCAATTCCCGCTCGTCCCGGGTGGCCAGCGTGGCTTCCAGAGGGTTTTCCCAACCGGATTCGACACAGATGCAGGATTTCACCTTTTTTTGGGAGTTTTTTGCAAATCAAAATCCGAAGATTCCACCCTTTTCCCAAAGAAAAATTCCTCCTTCCCACAGCAAAGAGCTGGGAGCCGCCACCTCCGACCTCCAGCACCACCCCTGGACTTGGAAAATCCTCACCCAGCCCCAAAGATTCCATGTTTTCCCACAGAATTCCCTGCTTTTCCCCCAAATTATACCCGGCACAGGCGTCGCGTCAGAATCCCGCGATTTTGGGTTTCATTCCCTGTATTTATTTCCATAAATTATCGGCGTCTCCCGGCGAGGCGGGGACGGGCACAGGCTGGAATTCCCGGGAATGCTGGCCCAGGACTGCCCAACCCCACGTTTGACCCGGGAGACACCAACCGGGATCCCTCCGGATTCCCTTGGAATTTTTTATTCCCGGTTTTCATATAAAAAAACAATTCCGTCTGCTTTAATCCCTGCGGGCTGTGGTTGGTTGGAAAGACTGGGAATTTGGGGAAATTTGGGGTTTTCTCCCAGTCTTTTTTTTGGGTCTTTTGGCGTCTTTCGGCGTCTTTCCAGGTCCTGATTCCATGGGAACGGGATCAAGCCGTGTCCCGACACTCCGGGATTGGGAATTTTCCTGTTCCCAGAACCTGGGGGGGGGGGGGGGGGAGGTGGCCGGGATTTGGGTGGGATTTTGGGGGATCTTGGATCCACCTCTGGATCCCCAAAATTCCTCTCCAAAGGGTCTGGACCCCCAGGATCCACGGTTTCCCTGGGAGTGAGGCCTGGGGACACCTGCAACCCTCGGGAATGACCGAGAGAGAGAAAAAGACAGAAAAACATAGAAAAAGAGAGAAAAAAATAGAGAAAAAGAGAGAAAAAAATAGAGAAAAAGGGAGAAAAAAATAGAGAAAAAGAGAGAAAAAGAAAAAGAAAGACAGGAGAAAATAGAGAAAGAGAGAAAAATGGAGAAAGACAGAAAGAAAATAGAGAGAAAAAGGGAAAAAAAACCCCAAAAACGATGGGGAAAAAAAACCCAAAAGAGACAGAAAAACGGGAAAAAAAAGACAGAAAAAGGAGAGGGGTCTCCGCTGCCCGGGCATCCCCTCAAGGGGGGCCCTCTCCCCTTTTCCCTCCCGCTCCCATCCCTTGGATTTTGCCTTTCCGGGCCCCCCGCGGGTGCCGGGGGCGTTGGGGGCGTTGGGCCGGTGCCGCTCGCGCCGGGCGGTTGCGGCCGCTCCGGTCCCGGAGCCTCGGCCCGTCCGGTCCCCGCTCCCAGCCCCGGCCGCCGTCGCGACACCCGCGACCCCGCGATGGCCGCACCCGACAGCGACCCCCGATCCCCCGCCCGCGATCCCGGGGACAGCCCGGGGTCCCCGAGCCCTCCTGGGGACGCCCCCCCGGGGTCCCTCGGCCCCGACCCCCCCGCTCCCCCCCGTCCCCCCCGGGCCGGTGCCCCCCGGTCGCCCCAGGGCCGGGCCCGGCGGAGGCTCCGGAGCCGCTCCGGGGCTCAGACGCCGCTCGGGGAGCGCCGGGTGCGGGGCTTTGGGCACCGGGGGGCACCGGGGGGCACCGGGCAGGGCGGGAGCGGGCGTGGGGTGGGGCCGAGGAGCCCCCGGCAGCCCCCGGCTCCGTCCCGGGGCTCTCACAGGGAGGGGACAGGGGACAGATCGTGGTGGCCACTCGGAGGGACAGGGCCCGCTGCTGGCACGTCCCGGTGGCCACAGGGAGGGGACAGGGCCCGCCCTCGGGGGCTGCGCTGCTGCTGGAGCTGACGCTCCGCGGGTCCCTGAGCCCCCCTTCCCACAGCAACCCCCGGCTGGGGGGGATTTTGGGGGTTTGGGGGATTTGGGGGGACTTTGGGGTGGTTTGGGAGAATTTGGGGAGGGTTGGGGTGATCTGGGGGGAATTTGGGGGGATTTGGGGGCTCACCCCATCCTTTCCCGCAGCCCCCGGGCCCCTCCAGCCCCATCGTGATGCTCCGGAATGTGAGGAGCGCCCCGGGACCGCTGCCCTCGCTCCGGGACAAACCCAAAACCATCCGGATCATCACCAAGGACATGGTCCGAGAACTCATGTGAGGCTGGGCCGAGCCCTGAGGGGATTTGGGGACCTGCGGGATCTGGGGACCCTGCGGGATTTGGGGATCCAGGGGTGTCACTGGGCTGTCCCAAAATCTCCGGGATCAAGGATGTCCGGTGGAAACAGGGTGAAATATCCCCAAAACGTCCCCAGATGAGTCAGGTTGGGCTGAAATTCTTTCAGCATTTGTATTTTGGGGTGCGAAAAAAACCCTCCCGGGGTTTTCCAGGAGTTCCTGGGATCCTAAATCCCATCCGGGTGCCACTTTTCCCCCTTTTTTCCCCTTCCTGCCCACCCCAAACCGGGTCTCCCAGCTCTTCCTGGGGTGACTTGGTGGCCAAGTGGGCACCGCAGGTGGCACTGGGAGCTGTCCCTGTGCCCCTGACCCCTGTCCTTGTCCCCACCAGAATTCCCAGGGACAGGGCCCCGGCCTCTCTCATCATCAGGAAAAAGGATTTTGAGCGGATGCAGGAATTCGCTCGGCCCCTGCCCCAGGAGGAGCCCGGGGAGCGCCTGAGGACCCTCAAATCCCGGCAGGATGCAGCTTTCGTGGGCATCTCCCGCTTTTCCTGATCCCCCTTTTCCTGCTCCCCACATGTCCCCAGGGATGGTGGCTTCCCCCAGGGGGTCCCCGCTTTGTCCCCCACCTTTTGGGGCTCCAGGGAGGGCTGGGGAGGATCCCTGGAATCGTCCCCAGCGATGCCACCGGTCCAAGGGCCCGGGGTGTGTGCCCGGGGGTGCGGGAAGGGGTGACCTGGCTGTGCCAGTGTCCCAGGAGTCCCTCGTGTCCCCTCTCTGTGCCAGGGACCCAGGATCCATGGTGTCCCCGGTCCCGGGATGCCACGATTGTCCCCACCCCACGCCGGGAATGAGCCACGCGGGTCCCCGGGAATGTCCCTGGGAAGGTCCCCGGGATTGGGCAGCGCTCCTGTCCCTACAGGAGTCCCTGCGGAAGGTCCGGAGCGCGGAGCTCAGAAGGGCCGAGCTGCAGGACAGGGGGGACCCGAGGAGTGACCGCGAGGAGGAGAAGGAGAAGCCGGAGCAGCCACAGCGGGCAAGGAAGGTGAGGCTGGAGCTGGACCCCCCTTCCCACAGCAACCCCGGGCTGGGAGGGATTTGTGGGGATTTTGGGAGCATTTTGTGGGGCATCTGGGGGATTTTAGGGTCTCAAATCTGTCCTTTCCCGCAGCTCTCGGGCCCCTCCAACCCCATCGTGATGCTCCGGAATGTGAGGAGCGCCCCGGGACCGCTGCCCTCGCTCCGGGACAAACCCAAAACCATCCGGATCATCACCAAGGACATGGTCCGGGAGCTCATGTGAGGCTGGGCCGAGCCCTGAGGGGATTTGGGGACCCAGGAAGGAATGGGGGACTCAGGGGGAATTGGGGACTCAGGATAATTGGCCACCCAGGTGGGATTTGGGGATGCAGGGGACACTGGGAGCTGTCCCCATGCCCCTGACCCCTGTCCTTGTCCCCCCAGAATTCCCCGGGAGAGGCCCCCGGCCTCTCTCATCATTGGGAAAAAGGATTTTGAGCGGATCCAGGAAGAGGCTCAGGGTCCGGTCCCGGAGCTCGCAGATCGGCTGAGGACCCTCAAATCCCGGCAGGACGCGGCTTTCGTGGGCATCTCTCGCTTTTCCTGCTTTTCCGGCTTTTCCCGCTTTTCCCGCTCCCCTTTTTCCTGCTCCTCCTTTTTTTCCCCACTTCCCGCATGTCCCCAGGGGTGGTGGCTTCCCCCAGGTTGTCCCCACTTTGTCCCCGGCCTTTTGGGTCTCCAGGATCCCTGGAACTGTCCCCAGGGATGCCACCCTTCCGTGGGTGCCCAGGGCTGTGGGAAGGGGCACCCGTGGCCGTGCCAGGGCCCCGGGAATATCCCCGGGATTTTCCCCAGGATCCCCGGGAATGTCCCTGCAGGAGGCGATGAGCCAGGCCCGGAGCGAGGAGCAGAGGCAGGAGGAGCTGCGGGAGCCGAGGGACCGGAGGAGCGACCTGGAGCAGGAGATGGAGCAGGAAAAGCAGGAGCTGCTGGAGCGGGCGGCCAGGATGAGGCTGGAGCAGGAGGACGAGATGCGGGAGCTGAACTCGGTAGGGCCGGAGCGCTCCCCTTCTCCCTTTCCCTTTTCCCGCTCCCCTTCCCGGTGTCCCGATGCCCCAGTGTCCCGCAGCTGCTGCTGACTGCCAAGTGCAGCTCGATCCTGGACCATCAAGTGGCGGAGAAGCGGCTGATCCATGAGGAGCTGGCAGCGGAGGAGCGGCGGCTGAACGAGATCATGGAAGTGGAGCGGGAGAAGGGGCTGGAGTTCCAGGAGGAGCTGGAGCACCGCAGGAAACAGGAGCTCATCAGGTGGGTGCCTCCATCTTCCCTTTCCCCTTTTCCATTTCCCCTTTCCCTTCTTTTCCCTTTTCCTTTCTTTTCCTTTTTTCCTTTTCCCTTTTTTTCCCCATTTCCCCTTCTTTTCCCTTCTTTCCTGCATTTTCTGCTCCCACATTCCCAGCACCAGGCTGGAGGTGCTCAGGCAGATGGAGCAGCACTGGGAGCAGCAGGCGCTGAGGGCTGAGCAGAAATTCCAGGAGGGCCGGAGGGTCCTGGAACGCCTGGAGCAGATGAAGAGGGAGGATCAGGAGGTACGAGATTCCAGGGGGAATTTGGGAAGGGGTCAGAAGGGTTGGATCGGCCACGATTGAGGTTGGGAACAGCGCGGGGCGGGATTGGGGCTCTGGTGACCTTGGGGACGTGGTGGCATCGCCGGGAGGGGACAAGGAGCCACCGTGGCCTGAGGGAGGAGGAGGAGGAGGGAGGGGATCCCAGGGAATGGCAGATCCCAGAGATCCGAGGTCCCGGCGGTTGAAGGTCCTGAGGAGTGGGATCCCAAGGGACGGGGGTCCCAGGGCTTGGGGGTCCCAGGGCTTTGGGGTCCCAGGGAATGGGATTCCCCTGGGAACGGGGCGCTGGGCTGACGGGTCCGTGTCCCCGCGCGGTGTCCCCAGGCCTGGCAGCGGCAGCAGCGGCGCAAGCAGCAGCTCTGGGCCGAGATGAGGCGGGCGGACAGCGAGAACCGGCGGCTGCGGCAGCGCGAGAGGGACCGCGACAGGCGCGACGAGCAGCGGGCCCTGGAGGAGCAGCGGCTGAAGGCGGTGAGGGCAGGGGTTTGTCACCTCCCGGGGCCCTGTCCCCCGCTGTGGCCCTGTCCCCAGCGGGTGGCCCTGTCCCCGGTGTCCCCGCAGGAGCGCGAGGCGGCGCTGGAGGCGGAGCGGGCGCGGGTGCGGCGGGAGCGGCAGCGGGAGCTGGACCGGGTCCGGGACATGCAGGAGCGGGACCGGGGCTGGCAGGAGGCGCGGGTGGGTGGCACCGCCGCGGCGACAATGCCACCACCACCCCTGTCCCCAGCCCGGCAAAGGGCGCGGGGAATCTGTGCCCACCCCGGGGCTCTGTCCCCACCCCGGGACTCTGTCCCCGCGTCGGGGGATGTCCTGGAGCGGTGGCAGCAGGGACAGCGCCAGGGCCGGGCACTTCCAGAGCTGTCCCCAAGCGCAGCCTGGCACTGTCCCCGCTGTCCCCGGCGCTGTCCCCTGTCGCTGTCCCCGCTGTCCCCTGTCGCTGTCCCCGCTGTCCCCGGCGCTGTCCCCGGTGTCCCCGGCGCTGTCCCCAGTGTCCCCTGTCGCTGTCCCCGCTGTCCCCTGTCGCTGTCCCCCGTGTCCCCGGCGCTGTCCCCGCTGTCCCCGGCGCTGTCCCCGCTGTCCCCGGCGCTGTCCCTCGTGTCCCAGCTGTCCCCGGCGCTGCCCCCAGTGTCCCCTGTCGCTGTCCCCGGCGCTGTCCCCGGTGTCCCCGGCGCTGTCCCCAGTGTCCCCGGTGTCCCCGCAGGACGCGCTGCGCACACAGCGCGCTCAGGAGGCGGCGGAGCGCGCGTGGCGGCGCCGGGAGCTGGAGCGGGAGCGGCGCCGGGCGGAGCTGGCGCGGGAGCTGCAGCGCGGGCGGGGCGAGCAGGTGGCACTGCGGCGACAGCAGCGGGCGCTGCACCTGGAGCAGGAGCGCCGCGACTTCCTCACCCTGCTCAGGTGCGGCGCGGGGTGGCACGGGGACAGCCGGTGGCGCCGGGGACAGCCCGGGGGCTGTGCCAGGCGTGGCGGTGTCCCGGAGCCGGGTGTGACCCGGCGGCGCCGGGGACACCAGTGCCATCCCGGGGGGCTGTGCCAGGCGTGACCAGGGCACCGTGGCGACGTCCCCGTGCCACTCCCCTGTCCCGCAGTGGCCACCAGGAGCAGCTGGCACGGGAGCAACAGGAGCGGGAGCGCCGGGAGCGGGCACGGCGGGACCACGCCGAGGCGCTGCGGGGCCAGATCCGCGAGCTGCGACAGCGGCGACAGCGCGACAGAGCCGCGGCCATCGAGGAGGGACAGCGACAGCTGCGCGAGGCGCGGGAGCGCTGCCAGCGCCTGGCACAGATCGGGCAGCAGAAGCTGCAGCGCCTCAGGTGCGGGTGCCGGCGGTGCCACCTCCTCTGTCGCCTCCCCCGTCACCTGTGTCACCTCCCCTGTCACCCCCGCAGGGACACCGGAGTGCCCGACAGATACTGCGCCCGCGTGGAGAGGAAAGCCTGGGCCACGGCCAGCGCTGCCACCTCCTGATGCCACCCGGGTGCCACCGTGCCACCTCCTGATGCCACCCGGGTGCCACCGTGCCACCTCCTGGTGCCACCCGGACGCCACCGTGCCACCTCCTGGTGCCACCCGAGTGCCACCGTGCCACCTCCTGGTGCCACCCGGGCGCCACCGTGCCACCTCTTAATGCCAACCCTGCCGCCTCCTGATGCCAGCCCCATTCCCCAGGGATCTGGGCCTGAATTTTCCCTTTTTTATCCCTATTTTTAACCCGGTTTTTATCACTTTTTACCCATTTTTATCTATTTTTTAACCCCGTTTTTGAATCTGTATTTTAACCCGGTTTTAGCCATATTTTAACCCAGTTTTCATCGATTTTTAACCCGTTTTTAATCTATTTCAACACATTTTAATCCATGTTTTTAACCAATTTTTATCTATTTTAACCCACTTTATTTTAACCCATTTTCTCCCTATTTTTAACCCATTTCTGTCCCCATTTTTACCCAATTTTATCCCTATTTTAACCCTTTTTTAATCCCTATTTTTAACCCATTTCTGTCCCCATTTTTACCCAATTTTATCCCTATTTTTAACCCTTTTTTATCCCTATTTTAAACCCTTTTTTAACCTAAATCCCCCTCAATTTTGGGGTCATGGGGGGAATCCCAAAACGGATCCAGCAGAAGCCGAAGCAACCCCAAAATGGGAAAAATTTCCCTGGAAAATTTGAATTTCTTCCATTTTTATTCTTAATTTTGTCCTTCCCGTTCATTTTTCATCCTTTTCCCATTTCCGGGAGAATTTCCTCCCAAAATTCGGGATTTCTGGGGCCTCCCAAGGAGGGATTTTTAGGGGAAGCCCCAAACCGGAGAATCCCATTCCTAAATTTCTGCCGTTTTCACCGCTTTAGTCCCAATCCCGGCGTCCCCCAGTGCCAGCCGGTGCCACCCCTGGTGCCACCCGGTGCCACCCCCAGTGTCACAGCACGTTCTCGTAGATGTCACCGCCGTCCCCTGGGTGCCAGCGGGGTCCCGGCAGCTCCGCGTAGGTCACCTGGGGGGCCTCGGGGGTGGCACTTGGGGACCCTGCAGGAGACACCGGTGCCACCCAGTGCCACCCGCGGGTGCCACGTCCCTGTCCCCAACCCCGCACTCACCCCCTGGCCTCTTGGTGGGCACCACGTGGGTGTAAAACACCTCCCCCTCCTCGGGGGGCACCGGGGAGGTCCTGTGGGGACAACGGGGACGATGGGGTGACCTCGGGGCGGCGTTTGGGGACACGGGGACACCCCCAGACCCCTCCCCCACTCACCTCCTGTCCTTCGGCATCCCGGGAGCTGAAGGAAAGAGGGAGGGGGTGACAATGGGGTCAGAGGGGTTGGGGACACCGTCAGGGGACCCCAAAACCCCCTCGAGCACCCCCAGAAAGCCCCGAAATACAAAAAAAAAAAATCCTAAAATCCCACCTCCCCCCCCAGGACCCCCAAAAAGCCCTAAATACCCCAAATTTTCCTTGAAATCCCAAATTCTCCCAGATCCCCAACCCCCCACGGGACCCCCAAAAAGCCCAAAAAGCCCAAAAATACCCAAAAAGTCCTTGAAATCCCAACCCCATTGCAACCCCAAACGTCCCCAGGACCCCAAAACCCAGCCAGGACCCCCCAGCGCCCCCAAAAAGCCCCGAAATACCCACAAAAAAAACCTAAAATCCCAACCCTCTGTGACCCGAAAACACCCCCGGGACCTCAAAACCCCCACAGGACCCCCAAAAGGCCCCCAAAATACCCCAAAATTCCTTGCAATCCCCTGTGCCCCCATTGTCACCCACCCCGGCGGTGCCACCGGTGCCAGCCCACTGTGGCACCCACGAGCAGGACCAGGGACAGGAGGGACCCGCCAACCCCTGCGGCCACTGCTGGGGACAAAGGGGACACTTCGGGGTCACCCGGCGGGCTGAGCCCCCCACAGTGACCCCCGGCGGTGCCACTTGTGCCGTGTCCCCTCCGTGTCACCGCCAGGGCCAACCCGGCGGTCCGAGCCCCCCGCAGTGACCCCGAGTGACCCCACCTGTGGCCCAGTGTCCCCGCGGTGTCACCGTCAGTGCCAGCTCGGGGCTGAGCGCCTGGAACACGCGGTGCCCGTCCTGTCCCAGCTGGTTGGTGGCCACGCACTGGTAGGTGCCGGAATGTCCCACATGGACGTCCCCGAGCTCCAGGAGGGGGCCCCGGGCCACCTCGCTGCCGTTGTGCAGCCAGGTGAAGGTGACAGGGGCTGAGCCCACCTGCACCGAGCAGCGCAGGGTCACGGGGTCACCTGCGCGCACCGGGTGTGCCAGGGCACCGGGGCTGATGGTGGCATTGGCCACGGGCACTGCGGGGACACAGACGGGGCTGGCACCTGGCCAGGGGCGATGGGGGTGTGGTGGGTGGGGTCACCCCATTCCTGAAGGTCCCACTCACCCAGGACGGTGACATTCAGGGGGACACTCTCAGCCACGCTGTCCCCATCGCTGGCCCGGCACTGGTAGTGGCCGCTGTCATTGTCCCCAACGCGGCGCAGCTCCAGGCGGGGGCCGGTGCCCAGCGGTGCCCAGGAGCCCCCCCGGTGCCAGGAGAAGGACAGGGGACCTGTCCCCGCGGCCACCGCACAGCTCAGCACCAGGCGGTCCCCCAGTGCCAGCTGTGCCCCGGGGGGCTGCGCCGACACGGACACCCCCGAGACCGGTACCCCTGCGGGGGGAGGGGGACACCAGGGGACAGTGAGGGACACGGAGAAGGTTGGAGAGGGGCGGGGGGACCCCAGGGAGGGAGAGGGGGGCGCAAAGCTGGGGGGGGCTTGGAAAGGGACCCCAAGGATGGGTGGGGGGTTCAGGGAGGGGACACCTGGAGAGGGATGGGGGGAGACCAGGGAGGGTGTGGGGACCCAGACGGGGATGGTGGGACCTGGGGACCGTGGGAGGACCTCAGAGAGGGTTGGGGGGGACCCAGGGAGGGGTGAGGGGACCCGGTGACGGATGGGGGGACCTGGGGCAGGGAGCCGGGGATGGATGGGGGGACCCGGGGCAGGGCTGGGGGACCCGGGGAGGGACCCGAGAAAGGATGAGGGGACCCGGGGCAGGTGTCAGGGGTGGATGGGGGTCCCCAGGCAGGGCTGGGGGTGCCCAGGCAGGGGTCCCGTGGCGGCTGTCGGGGCTCCTCGCCCCCATCCCCGCACTCACTGCGCACCGTGACGCGGAGCCGGGCGCTGCTCTTCCGCACGGTCCCCCGCTCGGAGCGCACCTCGCAGCTGTAATTCCCCGAGTGGGAGACCCCCACAGAGGGCAGCAGGAGCTGCGGGGACGCCTGCGGGCCCCCCACCAACTGCCCGTCCCAGTAGAAGAGGTGCAGGAGGGGGGCTCGGGGCCGCAGGGGGCTGGGGGTGCTGAGGCAGCTGAGATTCAGGGGGGACCCCTCGGTGGGCTCGGGGGGACCCTCCAGCACCGGCACCGGGAAGAGCTCTGGGGATGAGACGGGGGTCACACCGAGTCCCTGGGGAGGGGCTGTGCGGGTGTCGGGGTGGCGGCGGTGGGGTGCTCACCGTGCACTGTCACCGTCACCGGCGCCGACACCTCCGACAGTGTACTCCAGTATTTCAACGAGCCCCGGCAGACGTAGCGGCCGGCGTTGTTCAGCTGCAGAGGGGACAGGGACAGCTCGGGCCCCCAGAGGGACTTCCCCAGGTCGTTCCCGTCACGGTGGAATCGCACCTCGGTGACGGGATTGTCCTGCCAGCCCCGGCAGCGCAGTGTCACCGTGTCCCCCTCCAGCAGCGCCCGCGCCGGCACCTGCAGCACCAGCCAGTCTGGGGGACAGGGGGGTCCCGTCACACCGCGGGGATCCGTGGGGTCCCGATGGCACCGGGACCCCCCCACTGGGTCACCCCCAGCGCACCAGGGGTCCCCAGTTCCAGCCCGGGCGTCCGCTCGCCCTGGGATGCTCTGGGATGTCCCCGTGTGCAGGGGACGGGCTCTTGTCACACCAGGGGGGTGACCCATGGAGCGGAGCCCACCCAGAGCCCTCGGGGACCCCGCGGGTGCCAGGCTGGGGACACCCAACCCCTCTCACCATCTAAGACGCTCACGGTGGGGCTGCGCCCGGTGCCGGGTCTGTCACACTGGTAGGTGCCACTCTTGGTGACAGTGAGGTGGTCGGGTCCCCTCTGCCGCCAGAGCTGCCCGTCCTTGTACCAGGTGGTGGCACCGGCAGTGCCCGAGCCCTGGCAGGTCAGTGTCACCCGGTCCCACAGCACCGGTGGCGTCCAGGGGGGCTGCACGAGGAGCTGGGTGGTCTGGGCGCCTGCGGGTGACAGGGGACACCAGCCTGCCAGGGCCAGCGCGGGATGGGGACAGCGGGGCGGGGACGTGGCATCCCCCCGAGGACTCACCAGCGAGGCCGAGGGTCTGGGCTGGAAGGGAGAAGGGACAGGGCTGGGTGGGGGTGGCACCGCGGGGACAGCGGCACCCGGGGGCGGGGTGTGGGGCTGTCCCCGAGCTGTCCCCGTGGGGACACCGGTGCTTGTGGGAAAGTGCTCGGGGACAGTCCCCAGCAAGTCTGGAGAGGCTCCCAGGGGACAGCGCTGTGTCGCAGCCGCCCACGCGCCACATCCAGGTGGCACGGACGCCTCGGGGACCGGGACACCGCGGCCACCCCGGGCTGAGGCAGGACACGGGGACACTGTGACCAGCCCGGGCACGGGGACACCACGGGCCCCCCGTGCTGGCACAGGTCACCCCCCCAGCCCCACGGCCACATCCCCAAGGCCCTGTCCCCATGGTCCCATTCCGATGGCCTCTGTCCCCACGGCCCCTCCGCATGGTGCCTGTCCCCTTGTCCCTGTCCCTGCACTCCTGTCCCCCTGTCCCTGTCCCCACAGCTGCCCCAGCCCCAAGGTGCCAGACCCTGCATCCCTGCCCCACATCCCTGTCCCCATCCCTGTCCCCATCCCTGTCCCCATCCCTGTCCATCATGCCTCCCCCACATCCCTGCCCCACATCCCTGCCCCACATCCCTGTCCCACCCCTGCTCCATCCCTGCCCCCATCCCTGTCCCATCCCTGTCCCCATCCCTGTCCCCATCCCTGCCCCACATCCCTATCCCCATCCCTGCCCCCATCCCTGCCCCCCATCCCTGCCCCCATCCCTGTCCCATCCCTGCCCCCATCCCTGTCCCCATCCCTGCCCCCATCCCTGTCCCCATCCCTGTCCCATCCCTGCCCCCATCCCTGCCCCCATCCCTGTCCCCATCCCTGCCCCCATCCCTGTCCCATCCCTGTCCCCATCCCTGTCCCCATCCCTGCCCCACATCCCTATCCCCATCCCTGCCCCCATCCCTGCCCCCCATCCCTGTCCCCATCCCTGCCCCATCCCTGTCCCATCCCTGTCCCCATCCCTGCCCCCATCCCTGCCCCATCCCTGTCCCATCCCTGTCCCCATCCCTGTCCCCATCCCTGTCCCCATCCCTGCCCCCCATCCCTGTCCCACCCCTGCTCCATCCCTGCCCCCATCCCTGTCCCCATCCCTGCCCCCATCCCTGTCCCATCCCTGTCCCATCCCTGTCCCCATCCCTGTCCCCATCCCTGTCCCCATCCCTGTCCCCACAGCCACCCCACAAGCCCGGTCACACCGGGGCCACACTGGCTCTGTCCCCCACTGGCTCTGCTGGCCTTTGGGACATCAGGGGACCCCGCAGCCCCGGTGTCCCCTCCCCACCGCTCTCTGCCTCACCCCACAGCAGCAGCGTCACCTTCCCGGCCATGCCGCTGTCCCCCACCACCCGGGCTGGCTGTCACACACTGCCGGGGCCACTTGTCCCCTGGGTGGTGGCTCTTGAGACGAAGGGGAAGGAAGAGAATTTACATCTCGTCCCACGTGTCGGTGACACAGGATGGGGGCTGTGTGGCAACAGCGTGGGGAGAGGCTGGGGACAGAGTGGGACACGGTGGGACATGGTGGGACACAGTGGGGACATGGTGGGACACAGTGGGGACACAGCAAGGACACGGGGGTGATGGTGGGGACATGGTGGGGACATGGCGGGGACGTGGGGGTCCCAGGACTGGGGGGTCCCAGGGGATGTTGGAGCCAAGGGTGGGGGTCCCCATGGGTGGCGTGGGGGTCCCAAAGGCCCAGTGTCCCCGTGTCCCCTCCCCAGTGACAGCAAAGTCCCTCCAGCTGAGCAGGGAGGGCCCTGTTTTCCCCTTCCCCCCCCCCCCCCCCATTTTTTGGGGCTCCCCAAACTTCACCAGTTCGGGGCTTTTTCCTCTCTTTGTTTCCCTTTTTTGTCACCGGGGAGGGACTTCCCTTGGGAGTGACACTGCCCGGGGGGGACACTGGGGGACAGTTCTAGGGGGGGAGGGGGTGACATGGCCCGGGGGTGTCCCTGTCCCGGGGGTGTCCCTGTCCCAGGGGTGACACAGCCCCGGGGGTGACACAGCCCTGGGGGGTCCCTGTCCCTGTCCCTGTCCCTGTCCCTGTCCCTGTCCCTGTCCCCGTCCCTGTCCCTGTCCCTGTCCCCCTGATCCCTCTGTCACCCTGGCAGTGACACCCCTGAACCCTCTGGCCCCGCTGGTGGCCCCTGGGCCCCCAGGACCCCTGGGAACGGCCATGGGGCCCACGGACCCCTGAGCCCCCCGGAGCCCTGGTCCCTCTGAGCCCCCCCGGCCCCGGCAATGACCCCGGGGCCCCCCAAGCCCCGCACCCGCCAGGCCTGGCCTCGACCCCCAGCCCAGTGCTGGGGCCCACCCGCTGCCTTGCGAGGCGGCGTGACGTCACACCCGTGACGTCACTGCACAGCACCGCCGCCAGCAGCGCCCCCTTCCTGTTCCCGGGGAAACTGCACCCCCTGTTTCCGTGGCAACAGCACCCGCACATTCCCGTGGCAACAACCCCACCCCGTTCCCACAGCAACAGCATCCCGTTTCCATGGCAACAGTCCCCATCCCCATGCCAACAGCTCCCTGTCCCCACGCCCTCTCTCCCTGCTCCCATGGCAACAACACCCTCACATTCCCACGGCAACACTCCGTCGTCCCCGTGGCAACACCCCCTCGTTCCCACGGCAACCCCCCCCTTTCCCATGCCCACACCCCGATTCCCACGCCCACACCCCCCAATTCCCGCGGTAACAGCCCCCCCGGTTCCCATGGTAACAACCCCCCGATCCCACAGCACCTGTACACCCCATTCCCACGGTAACAGCCCCTCCGTTCCCATGGTAACAGCCCCCCTTTCCCATGACAACAGCCCCCGTTCCCATGGCAACACCCCCATTCCCACGCCCACAGCGCATGCGCCGCACTCTCCCCGCCTCTCCCCCTCCTCGGACTACATCTCCCATCACCCCTCGCGGCCCGAGCTGCTTTAACGGCGCTGGGCCGCTCCGCGGACTCCATTTCCCATCGCACCCCGTGGCACGGGGGTGGGGGCGCGGGCATCCCTACGGCGGCCGGCGCGGGCCCGGTCTCGTGACGCGCGCCGTGCGCGGAGGCCAAGATGGCGGACGAGGAGGGCGAAGCGCGGCCGGGGGCGCGGAACGGGGCCGGGGAGGGACCCCCGGGCGGGCCCCGCGTCGTCCGCATCGTCAAGTCCGAGTCCGGTTACGGCTTTAACGTCCGCGGGCAAGTGAGCGAGGGCGGGCAGCTGCGCAGCATCAACGGCGAGCTGTACGCGCCGCTGCAGCACGTCAGCGCCGTGCTGGGCGGAGGGGCCGCCGACCGCGCCGGGGTGCGCAAGGGGGACCGCATCCTGGAGGTGTGAGTACGGGGGGGCCGCCCACCCACAGCCCCCCGGCACCCGGCCCCGGGAACGCCCCGCGCACTCACGGACACACCCGGGGAGGGCGGGCGTGGGGGTCCTGAGGGGGCTCTGAGGGGGCTGGGGAGGGATGAGGGGGGCTCTGAGGGGTCTTTGGAGAGGTTTGGGGGGGTGCTGAGGGGGCTGAGGGTCGTTTGGTGAGGGTGTCATGAAGGGGATTGAGACCCCCGGCTCTTGGTGGGGGTTTGAGGGGCCCTGAGGGGTCTTTGGAGAGGTTTGGGGGGTGCTGAGGGGGATGAGGGTCCCTTGCTGAGGGTGTCGTGAGGGGGGGGTGAGACCCCCGGCCCTTGGTGGGGATTTGGGGGTCCTGAGGGGGCTGAGGGTCCTTTGCTGAGGGTGTCGTGAGGGGGGGATGAGCCCCCAGCCCTTGTTGGACATTCGGGGTGTCCTGAGGGGGCTCTGAGGGTCCCTTGGTGAGGTTCTTGTGAGGTTTGGGGGGTGTTGAAAGGATCCTGAGGGAGCTGAGGGTGAGGAGGGTTGGGACCCCCGGCCCGTGATGGGTTTTGGGGGGTCCTGAGGGCTCCGCGGGTCCTTTGGGGGGGGTTTCGTGAGGTTTGAGGGGGAAATGGGGGGGTCCTGAGGGGGCTGAGAGTCCCTTGCTGAGGGGGGGGCTGAGACCCCCAGCCCTTGCTGGGAGTTTGGGGGGTCCTGAGGGGGCTTTTGAGGGTCCCTTGGTGAGGTCCTTGTGAGGTTTGGGGGATTTTGGGGGGGGTCCTGAGGGAGCTGAGCCTCACTGGAAGTTGGGGGGTCCCAAAGAGGGGGGCTGAGCCCCCCACCCCTCACCGGGGGTTTGGGGGGGGGGGATCTTACAGGAGCCTCTAGAAGGGGAACCCTTGGATTTGAACATGGGGACCCTCCTGGGGAGGCCAGAGGGGCATTTTTAGGGATAACCCCTTTGGATTTTTAGGGATAAAACTCCCGATCCTGGATCCCTGCATCTTGTGCTCTCCAGCTGCTGCTTTTTTTGCCGCCCCAAAATTGTAACTTTGACCTGGATAACACTTTCCCATGGGAATATTCCCACTGTGTGGAAACTCATTTTCCCCCCCAAACCCAAAAATCCTGAGACTTTCGGGCTCAAATCCCTCAGATCCTGGCGCAGGGGTTGGTTTTGAGGGATCCCTCTGGATCCTCCGGCCGTTGCACTTCGCTCCGGGCGGGTTAAGTCCAATTACTGATTAATTCCCGGGATTTCCAAGCTGCAGGAATGCTTTGCTGCCAGCACTGGATGTCCGAGGGGTGTGAGGAGCTGTCAGGACCTGCCCGTGGCCGGTGAATCCCGCAGGAATCCCGGCTGGGATTTGGCTCTGTCCCAGCTGACCCAAATTCCCGATCCTTTGATTTTTCCGTGCGGGAGGAGTGCTGGGAGCGGGGGGAATTCTGCACCTGGATGAGCCAAGTTGAGGGAGCAGCGTTCCCAGGCCGGGGGGGGAGGGGTTTTGGGGGCGTTGGGATGAAATTTTCCCTCGTTTTGGGGCGTTTTTGGGAATATTTCGAATGCCGGGTTTGGGGTCAGGGGAAGGTTTGGAGCCTGGTGGTGGAATTCTGGGATTTTGTGGCCAGCACCAGGTGAGGACCCGGGGGTGTGAATTAATTAAGCCATGAGGTTAATGATGCTTAATGATGGTTAACAAGGAGGGTTTGCCTGGGGTCTCCAATTCCTGGTATCCCTATGGCAGCTGGAAAAATTGGGAATTTCCTCTTGGTTTATCCATTTGTTTCCCGGGGAAAGCGGCTTTAATTTGTCCCTGTATCTTGTACGTTCCAATATCCCGATATTCCAATATTCCAATAGCCCTGTATTCCAGCATTTCAGTATTCCAGTATTCCAGTGATTCAGTATTCCAACAGCCCTGCATTCCTGTATTTCAATATTCCTAAATTCCATTATCCCTAAATTCCAATATTCCAATATCCCTGTATTCCATTACCCCTAAATCCTGGTATTCCAACACCCCTCCGTTCCCGTTTCCCTGTATTCCCACATTCCAGTATCCCTCTTTTTCTACGTTCCAACATTCCCACCTTCCCCTGCGCAATCCACCCCAAACCCCCCAGCCCCGCCCCCCGTTCTCCTCGGATCCCTTGGAACCCCAACTCCTGGAATTCCAGCCCCGGCGCGGCCGGAGGAGCGAACAATAACCCGGGATTCCCAGAATAGCTCCGATTTCCCTTCCTCCCGCCGGGAGCAGCGGGAACGGCCCGGGAGAGGGGGGGGCCCATCCGCATCCCGGTTCCTCCGGAGCGCCCAGGGCGGGGAACTCCCGGGAGGAGCTGCCGGGCGGATCTGGGGTGTCTCGGGGGAGGTTATTCCCTGCGGGATTCCGTTCCCACCTCCTGGAATTCCCGGCAGACCGCCCGAGGAGGGGAGTTCTTGAGCGAGGAGGTTGTTCCGCTCCTGAGGAATTCCTGCTGGGATTTCAGGGGATGTCTGGGACGTGGTCGCTCACCTGTGGCTCTGGCACTCCACAGCTCATCCCTATCCTGGAAAAGCCCGAGATCTCCCATCCAAGCGTGTTTTCCATGAAAAATCCCCTCTTCCTGATCCTCATCCGATGCTCCAGGTGCTGCCTGGATGCTCCAGCGCCCACTCCAGGTCCTTTTTCCATCCCTCCCTCCCGGATCCCGCATCCGGCTCGTCCCTGTGCCTTCCCGAGGCTCTGGAATGCTCCGGAATCCCCGAGGGCATTGGAGATGGACGGCGGGAGCCAACTGAGCTCTTGGTTAGTGCCCGGAATGCCGATCCTGATTAATCCGACCGGGAAGAGGAGCTCCGGAGCTGCCTGGGAAATGACGGAACAGAGGAAAAAAGGGATTTATCCCGATCGTTGGGTGGGACAACGGCCGGGTTTAGGTGGGATGGGCAGAGCTGGGGGATCCTGGATCCCACCAGACTCATTCCTGCGGCGGGGAAACCTCCGGAATAGGCGCGGCACCGGGAAGGAGTCAGGTTTTGATGGAAGAACCCCCGGAATCAGCGTCTTCCCAATGTTTATGTGCCAGGCCAAAGGCTTTTCCCTCGGGAGATGGGATTTTCCATCCCTCCATGGGCTCAGGTCCCATTTCATGGGATGGGAGAAGCCGGCTCTGCCTTGGAAAAGTCCGGAATGGTCTCTGTGCCGGAGGCGGGAGCTGCTGCCTCAGCGCATTCCCGGCGCTGCTGGGAATTCACTCCGGGAATGGGCAGCGGGAATTTCCTCATCCGGAGGCTCTGAGTGGGGTCTTCAACCTTGGAAAACTTAGGGAGTGGATTGGATCAGCCTGGAAACCCTAAAATCCCTCTGATCAGCAGCTGATTCCTCTTCCTTTCCCGTTCCTTCCTTTCCCCTTCCCTCCCTCTGGAATTCCTCGGATCCTTCATCCCCATCCAAGCACAGAGGTCTCCATCCCCAGGAATCTTCTTCCCCACTTCCCTGGCAGACCCAGAGCCGGGGGATTTTCCACAGTCCTGGTGGGAAGTGACTCATTCCCTGTCGGAACAGGAGCCCCGGAACGTTTTCCGTGTCACAGGACCCTTGCTCACCCATCCGTGTCAGTGTGATGGGAATTCTGCTTCATCCGTTCTTCCTGAGGAGGATTCCCGGATCCCAGGATCTCCTGCCCTTTCCCAGCAGCTTCCCAATGGAGGATTCCCAGATCCCGGGATCTTCTGCCCTTTCCCAGCAGCTTCCTGAGGAGGATTCCCAGATCCAGGGATCTCCTGCCCTTTCCCAGCAGCTTCCCGATGGAGGATTCCCGGATCCCAGGATCTCCTGCCCTTTCCCATCAGCTTCCCGATGGAGGATTCCCAGATCCCAGCCCAGCTGCTGTCGGAGGAGATGTTTTCCACGCCTCCTTCCACAGATTTCAGGGAATTTTGAGGATGGACTGAGGAGCTTCTTCCCAGCTCCCTGGAAAAAGGAGGCTGGGAGCATTTGGGAGCCCCTGGAGGAGGAATTCCATGAGAAATCCAACCAGCTCCAAGGAATCCCAAGCTTTTCCCCCTGGAATGAAGGAGAAGGCAACTCCCCCGTCCTGCAGCGGGAAGTGCCGGAAGCTCCCTCTGCAGAGGGGGAGCCCCTTCCACGTTCCCAAAAAAAAAGGGATTTATCGGGGGACGTTGCCCCTGGAATGTTGCTGGGAATGGCTCTCCTCGGTTTCCCATCCCATGGAAAAGGATCCCTTGGATCTGGTGTCGTCTGTAGGATCGGGATGTCCTTTTCGGAGGAATGCAGCTCCCCTCACATTCCCTGGATTCCCTCAAGGATCCGTTTTCCAGCTCCAAGCAGAGCCAGAAGCTTGAGGAGCATCCCGGTGTCCCTTTTTCTTGGGAAAAGGCTCCCGGATCCCGCAGATCCGCGGCTGCTGCGCTTCCCTCCTGGATTTGACATTCCCTTCCTTCCTGGATTCCAGCCTCGGTTGCCATGGTGACTTTATCCCAAAGTTCTGACTCCTTGGAGACACGAGCAGGGAAGCATCCGAGCTTGGGAAGACCCTCTGGGAGCGATGGAGAGCCGGGATTTTTGGGAATAAAACGATGCCTTGTGGGAATTCCGGGTCCCGTCCGTGCCCCTTCCCAGAATTTCAGAGAGAAAACATCCAAGGGTTGCTCCATTACCCCTTTTCCTTGGAATAACAGAAGCTCTGAGAGGTTTGGATGGCTCTGGGCCGTGTTGGAGCTGGAGGAAACTTCTCCAGCTGCTGGAAAAGTTGGGATTTTTAGTCCTGGATCCCTCACCCGGAATTTTCAGTGCAGATCTGACCTTTCCCGGGTGATTCCCATGAGGGAAAATTCCATAAAAAGGGATGGATGGGAGCGATGAGAGCTGGGAATGGAAGGCCAAATCCCACGAGGGATCCTGGGAACGGGAGAAGGACAATTCCAGGGGTTTTGGTGGAGAAATTCCTCAGTGGGAATCGGGAAATCCCTCAGCTCGTTTGTTCCGGGCTCATCCCAAAGGACTTTTGGGGAAGGGATCCCTCGTCTCCGAGGCGGCTGGGGAATGTCTTGGGAATGGGGACGGGGAGGACGCAGGCGATGGATCTGATCCGGGCAGGGGAGAGGAGCTGATCCTGGCCGTGCTCCTGAGGCACGTTGGGATATCTGAAATAATTTGGAATGCTTGGAATACTGAAAATAATCACGATATCTGCGTTGGAATGTTTGGAATATTTAAAACACTTGCAAATTCATCGGAATATTTATTTATACTCAGAATACTGAAAACAGTTTGGGAATACCTACACTGGAGCATTCGCAGCATCGGGAATATTTAAAGTAACTCCAATATTTAAATGGACTTAAACATTTAAGTGCATTTAGCATTCATTTTAAACATCCCGAACTTTTTAATACTCCGGGTATTTTTAATATCCCGAACGTTTTTAATATCCCAAACATTTTTAATATCCCGAACGTTTTTAATATCCCAAACATTTTTAATATCCCAAACATTTTTAATATCCCGAACGTTTTTAATATCCCGAACGTTTTCCGTATCCCGAACGTTTTCCGTATCCCGAACGTTTTCCGTATCCCGAACATTTCTCACTCCCCAAGCATCTTTAAACGCTTAAGGAATTTGACCAAAGCAGCGGAGCCGCGTCCCCGCTCCCCCACAGCTCAATGCCCCCAGCCCAGCGGGACTCGGCCCCGAATCCGCCGGTGGGAATCCCGCAGGGATCTGGGCCTTTCTGCTCCCGGCAGGAACGGGGTGAACGTGGAAGGCGCCACGCACAAGCAGGTGGTGGATCTGATCCGCGCCGGCGAGAAGGAGCTGGTGCTCACCGTGCTGTCGGTGCCGCCGCACGAGGCTGAGAGCCTGGAGCCGCCCGAGGAGCCGCTGGGCCAGGCCTTCTACGACTACAGCGAGAAGCAGGCGGTGCCCATCTCCATCCCCACCTACAAGCACGTGGAGCAGAACGGGGAGAAGTTCGTGGTGAGGCGGCCGCGGCGCCCGGAACGCGGCCGAGAGCCCCCCCCACCCCGGGGCGGCGGGGTCCCTGCGGCGGGTTGGCTCGTTTGTGGGGAGGAGGGGATTTGTTTGCCCCAAAAATGGCAGGGGTTTCCCTCAAGTGGCAGGGTTTTGCCCCAAATTAGCAGGGTTTTGCCCCAAAATGGCAGGGTTTTGCCCCAAATGGCAAGGTTTTGCCCCAAATTAGCAGGGTTTTGCCCAAGTTAGCAGGGTTTTTCCCAAGTTAGCAGGGTTTTGCCCTCATAATAGCAGGGTTTTTGCCTAAAATGGCAGGAGTTTTCCTCAAATTAGCAGGGTTTTGCCCAAATTAGCAGGGTTTTGCCCCAAATTAGCAGGGTTTTGCCCCAAATTAGCAGGGTTTTGCCCCAAAATAGCAGGGTTTTGCCCAAATTAGCAGGGTTTTGCCCAAAATGGCAGGAGTTTCCCTCAAATTAGCAGGGTTTTGCCCCAAAATGGCAGGGCTTTGCCCTCATAATAGCAGGGTTTTTGCCCAAATTAGCAGGGTTTTTGCCTAAAATGGCAGGAGTTTTCCTCAAATTAGTAGGGTTTTGCCCAAATTAGCAGGGTTTTGCCCCAAAATGGCAGGGTTTTGCCCCAAATTAGCAGGGGTTTGCCCCAAATCCATCCTCATCCCAAAATCCCTCCTCATTCCCCAACCCCTCTTTCCACGAGGGTGAGCGCGGCTGAGCCGTGGCAAGCATTCGGGAATTTTTGGGAACATTTGGGAACGTTTGGGAACTTTTGGGAACATTTGGTAATACCTGGAGGCATTCGGGAACATTTGGGAACCTTGGGAACCTTTGGTAATCTTTGGGAGCGTTTGGGAATTTCTGGGGAATGTTTGGGAACGTTTGGGAATTTCTGGGGAACTTTGGGGAATTTCAGGGGAATGTTTGGGAACGTTTGGGAATTTCTGGGGAACTTTTGGGAATTTCTGGGGAATGTTTGGGAATGTTTGGGAATTTCTGGGGAACTTTTGGGAATTTCAGGGGAATGTTTGGGAACGTTTGGGAATTTCTGGGGAATTTTTGGGAGTGTTTGGGAATTTCTGGGGAATTTTTGGGAACGTTTGGGAATTTCTGGGGAACGTTTGGGAATTTCTGGGGAATGTTTGGGAATGTTTGGGAATTTCTGGGGAATTTTTGGGAGTGTTTGGGAATTTCTGGGGAACTCCTGGGAACGTTTGGGAATTTCTGGGGAATTTTTGGGAACATTTGGGAATTTCTGGGGAACTTTTGGGAATTTCTGGGGAACGTTCGGGAACGTTTGGGAATTTCTGGGGAATTTTTGGGAGCGTTTGTGCCCGCTTGGGAACGTCTGGGGAATTCCTGGGAACGTTCGGGAAACGCTCCCCAGGTGTACAACGTGTACATGGCCGGGCGCCAGCTGTGCTCCAAGCGCTACCGGGAATTCGCCATCCTGCACCAGAACCTGAAGCGGGAATTCACCAACTTCACCTTCCCGCGCCTGCCCGGCAAGTGGCCGTTCTCGCTGTCCGAGCAGCAGCTGGACGCCCGCCGGAGGGGCCTGGAGGAGTACCTGGAGAAGGGTGCGGAGCTGGCGCTCGCCAGGATCGCCGCGGGCGGGGTTCGGGGCTGGCGGGAGGGGCTATCACCCCGTTTGGGTGGGGTTGTGGGGTGGAGCTCCTTGGATCCGCCTTGGAGAGGGTCTGGATCTGTGGGGGGCCACCAGGACGTGGAACACGGGGAGGCAGCAGGGACAGGAGGGGACCCGGAGGTGACCCAGAGGTGACCCAGGGGACAGGAGGGGACCTGGAGGCGACCCAGAGGTGACCCAGAGGTGATCCAGAGGTGATCCAGGGACAGGAGGGGACCCAGAGGGAGAGGAGGGGACCCAGGGACAGGAGGGGACCCAGAGGTGACCCAGAGGTGACCCAGAGGACAGGAGGGGACCCAGAGGTGACCCAGGGACAGGAGGTGACCCAGGGGACAGGAGGGGACCCAGAGATGACCTGGAGGGACAGGAGGTGACCCAGAGGACATTCAGTCACCTTGGAGAGGTTCTGGATCCATGAAGGGACACCGGGACAGGGAGAACATGGAGTTAGCAGTGACCTGGGGACAGGAGGTGACCCAGAGGTGACCCAGGGGCAGGAATTCCCCTCGGGACGCGCTGGGATGTCGGGAAGGGGATGTTGGGGTGCTCTGGAGGGAGATGTTGCCATGGATCCCGGTGGCGGATCCCGGTGACGTCCCACGTGTCCCGCAGTGTGCTCCATCCGGGTCATCGGCGAGAGCGACATCATGCAGGAATTCCTGTCGGAGTCGGACGAGGTGGGTGACGTCATCCCGCGGAATTCCATGGGAAAAAACCCTTCCATGGAAGCGCCGAGGTGGGGAAACCCCTCCTGCCCACCCGTCCCCCAGGCCACCCCCGATCCGCGTCCCGAGTGCCGCATCCATGGGGTTTTGGGACAATCCCGCCCGTATTTTATGGGATTGAGGCGTGGCCCAACAGAATTCCATGGGAAAAAGCTTCCAAGGCCTTCCATGGAATGCCAGGGTTGGGAAAGCCCTCGGAGCTCCTCATATCCAGCTGTCCCCGAGGCCCCCCCGATCCGTGTCCCCGAGTGCCACATCCGTGGATGTTTTGGGACAATTCCACCCGTTTTGGATGGATTTGATTCATCCCAAGCTCCCAGAATTCCTCCAAACCCCACAATCCTTCGGGATACAGGGAGCAGGCTGGGAATGAGCAGCTCAGGGGGGGCAGCCTGGGAATTCCAGAGGCTGAATCCATCTGGGTCCTGAAATCCCCAATTTTGGGACAATTCCAGGGATGGAATTCCACCCCTGCCCAGGCCGCGAAGGAACGCCGGAATTCCGCAGAGGAATTTTCCCAAATATCCCACCCGGACCTCCCCTGGCACAACCTGGAGAAGAACCCAACCCCGCCCCTCTTCCCGCTGCGGGATTTTGGAGGGATCCCAAATCCCCGGGATAAAAACAAAACGTGGGTTTCTTGACATTTTTGGGAATTTTCCCCTTTTTCCCAGAACTACAACGGCGTCTCCGACGTGGAGCTGCGCGTGGCGCTCCCGGACGTCACCACGGTGACGGTGAGGGTGAAGAAGAACAGCACCACGGACCAGGTGTACCAGGTGAGCGCCTTCCCGCCTGGAATTGCCCTTCCCTCCTGGAGTTTCCACCCCCTCACCTCGATTTTCCTTCCCCCTCCTGCTGGATTTTCCTCTTTCCCACCTGGAATTTCCTCCTTTCCCGCCTGGATTTCCCCCACTTTTAGAGGATTTTAGGGATGAATTCCGGACCCTGGCCCAGGTTATCCCATGGATTCCCCATGGGTCCATCAGATCCGTGGATGTTAGGGAATAAAACCACACAAGGGGGAGACCCTTTGGAAAAAGAAGCTCCAAATTTCCCTGGAAAAGAGCAGGAAGTCCAGAATCCCTTGGATAAATGGGATTTGGGCAGGCTGGGGACAAAACCCCTGGAATTTCCCGCTGACTTTCAACCACGGGATGATCCCCGGTGGGAATTTTCCCCTCAGGAATCTGAGCTGGATCCCAGCCTCAACCCCACCCCAGAACAGCTGGAAGAAGGGGGGGGGCGGGGGGGGAGAATCCCTAAAAAAAAACCCCTCCTCAAAAGTGGGTTTTTTGGGAATTCCGGGGGTTTGTCGGGAGCGGGCGGCCGGCGCTGATCCCGCTTTCCCGGCGTTTTCCAGGCGGTGGCTGCCAAGGTGGGCATGGACAGCGTCACCGCCAACTACTTCGCGCTCTTCGAGGTCATCAACCACTCCTTCGGTGAGCCCCGAGTGCCGCGGGATCCGGGCGGGAGAGGCCGGGAAAAGGGGGGAGGGGCTGCCCTGATCCTCAGGGATGGGGCCGTGGAGCTGGGGAAAGGATCCCTGGGATCCAGGCCGATCCCAAGGCTGAATCCCAACCCAAGGGCCGCTTCTGGGAGTTTCTGGGATAATTCCTGGGATGGCGGCTCCACCCTGACCTGAGCCCTTGGGGCCGTTTTGGGGGATTTAGGAGCCATTAGGGAAGGTTTGGGGTCATTTTGGAAGGATTTGGGAACGTTTTGGTGGATTTGGGATAATTTTGTAGGATTTGGGATCCTTTTGGAGGATTTTGGGGGTCCTTTTGGAGGATTTTGGGTATCATTTTGGAGGATTTTGGGGGGTCGTTTTGGAGGATTTTGGGGTGATTTTGGAGGATTTTGGGGTCATTTTGGGGGTTATTTTGGAGGTCATTTTGGGGGTCCTTTTGGAGGATTTTGGGGTCATTTTGGGGGTCATTTTGGAGGATTTTGGGGTCATTTTGGAGGTTATTTTGGAGGATTTTGGGGATCCTTTTGGAGGATTTTGGGGTCATTTTGGAGGATTTTGGGGTCATTTTGGAGGATTTTGGGGATAGTTTTGGAGGATTTTGGGGTCATTTTGGGGGTCCTTTTGGAGGATTTTGGGGTCATTTTGGAGGATTTTGGGGGTCATTTTGGAGGACTTCTGAGATTCCGGCGCCGATCTTTCGGCCGCCCTGCCATCCCTGCCATCCCCACGGCCCGGCCTCGCCATTCCCGTGCTTTTTTCCCGGCTTTTCCCAGTGCGGAAGCTGGCTCCCAACGAGTTCCCGCACAAGCTGTACGTGCAGAACTACACCTCGGCCGTGCCGGGGACGTGCCTGACGCTGCGCAAGTGGCTCTTCACCACCGAGGAGGAGGCGCTGCTCAACGACAACGACCTGGCCGTCGCCTACTTCTTCCACCAGGTGCGGAATTCCCGCCCGGAATTCCCGGGCGGCGCCGGTCCGTGCCGGGGGAGGCCGCTGGGGAGCGCTGGGGTTGGGGCTGGGTGGGAAAAGCGGGGAGTTCTGGTTGCTTCCGGGGGGATCGAGGCAGCCCCCAACGTTCTTGAGGCGCCCCAAGGTCCCCCAGGTGAGGAGTTCCCAGCGGGAATTCCGCTGGAATACCCGTTGGCCTCAGGAAGGGTCGCCGGGAGGTGGCTGAGCCCGGGGGTTGATCCCGACTTTGGGAATTCCGCCCGTTTCTCATGGGATTCTCCCTGTTATCCCACCTGGCCCGACCTGGGGCCTCTTCCTCCGGTTGTTCCCTGGGAAAAGAGGCCGATCCCGCATTTTCCTGGAATAAAGGGATCTAAGTGGATATAAAATTGATACGAAATCAGTGATTTTCCAATATTTTGTCTCCCAGCCTGGAATTTTCCCGGTTTCCTCCCTTTGGAAGTTGGGAAGGGGCTCAGTCCCAAAGGAAAATCCCCTTTCCCTGCTTTAAACGGGAAAACCCCTTTTCCCACCGAAATTGCAGCGCCCGAGTCCCAAGCATCCCCCGCCTTCCCAAATGCATCCCCTCATCCCGAGGAACCTTTTCCCAAACTCCCTGTGGATATTCCAGCACCTCCCCGAGGCCGTCGTGGAATTGGGATGGGAAAACCCCACCTTGGAGCCTTTTTGGGGCTGGAATTTGGGATCAGAACCCCTGAGGGTGAAGCGGGAGCTGGCTCCTCCTCCTCCTCCAATCCCCAATTCCCGGATTTTTCCCGATTTTTCCCAGTTTTTCCCCCTCTTTCCAGGCCGTTGATGACGTCAAGAAAGGCTACATCAAAGCGGAGGAGAAATCCTACCAGCTGCAGAAGCTCTGCGAGCAGAGGAAGATGGTCATGGTGAGGGACCCCGGCTTTCCCGGGAGTGGGGCCGGGGCGAGGCTCTGCAGTGGCTCATCCAGAGAATTCCTGGATTTCCCCACCCCTGGAAGTGGCCAGGATGGGACAGTGGGAATGTCCCTGAGCGTGGATTTTTAAGGATCTTTGAGGTCCTTTCAACCCAAATCGTTGCAGGATTCCGTGGATTCAGAGGGGATTTTGGGGATAAATCCTTTCCTGGGAGGAGGTGGGGGAGGCCCTGGCCCAGGCGATTCCCTGGATCCCACAACCCTGGAAGTGTCCAAGGCCAGGCTGGAGCCACCTGGGATAGGGGAAGGCGTCCCTGCCCTTGGAATTGGGATGGGATCGGATGTCCCTTCCCACCCAAACCATTCCGGGATTCCCTGGGCTGGCTCCGATGGGATTTGAGGGATGAATCCGGAGCCTGGCCCGGGCGATTCCACGGATTCCCCATCCCTGGAGCCACCTGGGACAGCGGGAATGTCCCTGCCCCTGGGATGGGGGTGGGATTTAAGGTCCCTTCCGTCCCAACCATTCTGGGACCCCTCTGGGATCCGTATCCCGGCGAATCCCTGGAATTCTGTTCCGGCAGTACCTGAACATGCTGCGGACGTGCGAGGGCTACAACGAGATCACCTTCCCGCACTGCTCCTGCGACTCGCGGCGCAAGGGCCACGTCATCTCGGCCATCAGCATCCGCCACTTCAAGCTGCACGCCTGCACCGAGGAGGGGCAGCTCGAGGTACTCGGGATCCCCGGAATTCCGGCGGCGCCGGCCCCGACCCCGCGGCTCCGGATTTGCGCCGTCGCCGGGTTTCCGCTCCCACGGGCTCGTCCCGGTTCCTCGGGGCTCACCCGGGGGTCCTCCCCGACCTCCCAGCGGGATTTGCCCCTTCCCCACGTCCCCGCATCCCTGGGGTTTGCCCTGGGATCATCCCTGACCCCACGCCTTGGATTTGCACCTCTGCTGTGTCCCCGGATATCCCCGGGATCATCCCCGATGTCCCTGGGGTCATCCCTGACCTCCCGCCCTGGAGTTACACCTGCCCCACATCCCCACATCCCCGGGGGCTCCCGAGGTCTCCGGTGGGATTTGGGAAGCGCAGCCATTGCTCTCCAGGATAATCTGGGAATCACTCGAGCCAAATCCCCCTCTCCCCTCACCCCTGGAGCGATCCCAGCGATCCCCCCGGCGTTCCGGGGCTCCCCCCGTGCCCCGGCCCCGCTCCCGGCCCCGTTCCCGGCCCACGCGGAGTCGGAATTCCCGCAGAACCAGGTGATCGCGTTCGAGTGGGAGGAGATGCAGCGGTGGGACACGGACGAGGAGGGCATGGCCTTCTGCTTCGAGTACGCGCGCGGCGAGAAGAAACCGCGCTGGGTCAAGATCTTCACCCCCTACGTGAGTGTCCCGATCCCGCCCGGAATTCCCGCGGCCCTTTTTGGGAAGGGAGGAGAGGGTGGGGGGTTCCTGGAGGTCAATCCCGGGAGAGGCTGATTCCTGCCCAGAGCTCCCGGCTCCTCCTGGAGCTCCTGATGCCCGTCCGGAGCTCCTCCCTGCCCCTGGATCTCCTGGATTTCCCGGGATATTCCCGAGTTCCCGTTTTCCCCGGCAGTTCAATTACATGCACGAGTGCTTCGAGCGGGTGTTCTGCGAGCTCAAGTGGAGGAAGGAGGTGAGAATTCCCAACTTTTCCCTGCTCCACATGGTTCCCAGCGGGAGCTGGGGCTCCTGGGCCTCAAGTCCGGCTCCCGCAGGGAATGCTCGGGGGATCCCGGGATGGGGAAAAGCAGGAGGGGGCTCCAGGGGGGAAAATGTTTGAGGTGCAGCTGGAAAAAGGAGCTGCAGATGTGGGGAAAACTCCTGGAGGGGGGAATGACGAGGATAAACCTGGGAAAAATCTGGGAAAAGCCACCTCATGGAGATGGGAATGAACTGGGATAAGAGTGGGGTAAGTGTGGGAAAAGCCTGCAGGTGGGACTGGGATAAATCTGGGAAAAGCTTCCTGGAGGTGGAAATAATTGGGATAAATCTGGGATAAAAGTGGGAAATGAGGGCCCCTAAAGCCCTTCCCAGCCCATTCCCAGATTGGGATTTCCCCTGGAACAGCTGATTCGGGAAGGGGGAGGTGTTTAAATCCCAGCTGCTCCTGGGATTTTTTTGGGAAAACCGAAGCCTCCATCCTTTTCCTAGGATCCCTGAGGGCAGGGAGGGAATCCTTCCCTTTTCCCATCCCGCTTTTGGGAGCTGGGAATTCTCTGGGAGTATCAAAGGGGGCTTAACCCTGGGGCTGGGATAACCCAAGGCGGGATTTGAGGCATTCCCGGCATTCCCGGCCTCTCCTCCGTCCCGTTTTCCCACAAACCCAGTGGGAATTCCCCGTTCTCCGGGTTCTGCCGCCTTCACGTTGTCCCTGCTTCCTTCTTTTCCAGAACCTTTTCCAGCTGGTCAGGTCACAGCAAAGGGACGCGGCCACTTAACCCCGGCAGCTTTTCCACGAATCCCGAGAAATCCCTTATTGTATTAAAGCCCCCCCCGAACTAAATCTCATTAATTCCAAATCCATTCGTGCCCGTCATCTTTATGGAATTCCAGAGGAAAAATCTGGGAAAAGCCGCCTGCGAGGGCTCCTTGTTCCCACTCGGATCCAGCTCCAGGCCGGGAATTTTGGGATTTTTTTTCTTTCTTTTTTTTTTTTTTTTTTTTTAAACAACTGGAATTATAAAATCGGATTTTTCTGCCGGGTCGAAGGTGGGGAAAAAAGTGGGGGGAAAAAAGCCGGGAAAAAACCCTGGGAATGTTTAATTCCTGCCTGGGTATCCATGGGAATAATTCCTTTCCAGTTCCATGGGGTGGCTGCAGCTTTTTAAAGGGATTTTCCGCCCGTTTTTCCTCCCGATCCGGCTTTTTTTTAAGGACTGGAGAGGAAAAGAACCAGGAAAAAAAATCCCAAAGGAGTAGAATTCCAAGGAAATGCCTCTCCCGGCACAAGGATCCCGCTCCTGGATTTGTATTCCTGTGTTTTTGGGGAATTCTGGGTGTTTTCCCAGGGAGTTGGGGATGTCTGGCTCCTTGGGATGGGATCCAGGTGATTC
Organism: Aphelocoma coerulescens; assembly: GCF_041296385.1. Lineage (NCBI taxonomy): Eukaryota > Metazoa > Chordata > Aves > Passeriformes > Corvidae > Aphelocoma > Aphelocoma coerulescens. The sequence continues at coordinate 898,518 of NC_091038.1, forward strand.
CAGGATTGCGGATCCCAAGGCAGGAGCAACTCCCAGGAGGAAAAATCACCTGGAAAAGCCGATTTTCCCTGGTTTTGAGCAGGATTTTTCCATGGATTGGGTGGATGTGCAGCTTCCAGGAGGAAAAACAACCCGGAAAAGCCGTTTTTCCTTGGTTTTAAACAGAATTTTTCCAGGATTTTGACCAGGATCCAGTGGCTGGGCAGTTCCCAGATGGAAAAATCACCTGGAAAAGCCATTTTTCCCTACTTTTGAGGTCTTTTCCATGGCTTGGGAGGAAAAATAGGGTGGAAAAGCCGTTTTTCCATTTTTAGTGGGATTTTTCCATGGATCTGCTCTCCAAGCAGTTCCCAGGAGGAAAAATCACCTGGAAAAGCCGATTTTCCCTGGTTTGGGGCTGGCCCGGAGCTGGTTCCTCCGGCTCCCGCCGGGGTTTGGGGTGGATTTGGGAATATTTGGAACCAAAAACCTGGGAGGGGCGTCCTGGCCCCATTCCCGAGCCCTGGAATGAGCGGGAATGGCTCCAAAGGGGGATTTTCCCCAAAATCCCCATTTTGGATCCCTGGAGCTGGGATGGGGGAGATTTTTGGGGGGGGGGGGGGGGCGGAAATCCCAAATCCTTGGCTCTGGGAGCAGCTGGGAGCTGGGAATTAATCCCGTTAATTGGATCCCTGTCATTAATTGGATCCCTGTCATTAATTGGATTCCTGTTGTCCCCGGGCGCCCCGAGCTGGGAATAGGAGGGAAAACTGGGAGAGGTTTGGGATCCCCCAAACCTCCCTAAGGCCCCTTCAATTTGGGTAAAATCCCGGGAAAATCCCGATTTTGATCCCAAATTAAACCAGCCCCACATTCCAAGGGACCCGGAGGGAGCTGAAGTCTCTGTGGGGATTTTTTTTATCCAAAAAAAAAAGAAAAAAAACCCTGGAAAAGGGAAAAATCGGTCAAAAAAAGCCCCCCCGCCCCGCTTTTCCCATCTTCCCACTTCCAGCTGCTCCCGGCGTTCCCATTCCTCGGGAAAAGCCCCTTTAGTGTAATTAATTGTAACATATTCTTTTAAATAAATGGATTTATTGAGGAAGCCCCGCGGGGCCGTGGCCGTGCTCCTTCCTGCCAGGAGAACTCCCCCTCCCGAAACCTGGGAGGAATCCAAGGCTGGCTCTGAACCCCGGGACTTTGGGAATCGGGTGGGTTTTGTTTTGAATTTATTGATTTCGACAGGAAAAAAAAAAAACAAAACCCAACCAAAAAAAGAGAGAAAAATGAAATTGGGACAAGAACCGCGAGAAACGGCAAAGAAACAAAGCCTCGAGCCCGGGGGGGCAGCGCCCCTCCCCCAGCCCCCCCCGGCCCCCCAAAATCAACCCAGCAGGTCCCGAACCCCCGAAATGGGGGGGACACCGAGGGGGCCCCACCCCCCCCTTTATGTACAGCGGGGGGAGATGGGGGGGGCTGAACCAGTTTGGGGGGGCTGAACCAGTTTGGGGGGGCTGAACCAGTTTGGGGGGGCTGAACCAGTTTGGGGGGCCTGAACCAGTTTGGGGGGGCTGAACCAGTCTGGGGGGGCTGAACCAGTTTGGGGGGGCTGAACCAGTCTGGGGGGGCTGAACCAGTTTGGGGGGGGCTGAACCAGTCTGGGGGGGCTGAACCAGTCTGGGGGGGCTGAACCAGTTTGGGGGGGGCTGAACCAGTTTGGGGGGGCTGAACCAGTCTGGGGGGGGCTGAACCAGTTTGGGGGGGCTGAACCAGTCTGGGGGGGGGTCTGAACCAGTTTGGGGGGGCTGAACCAGTCTGGGGGGGGGTCTGAACCAGTTTAGGGGCCCTGGCCCAGTCTGGGGGGGCTGGTTTGGGGTCTTGGGGGGCCCTGGCCCGGTTTGGGGGCTCCGGGCTGGCCCCGGGGTGGCTGCTGGGGGCTGGCACCCCCCGGATTTGGGATGATTTGGGATCATTTGGGATCATTTGGGATTCGGGGCCGGGCAGAGCTGGAGCTCCGAGGCCCCGCTGTCCCCTGGATTTGTCTGGTTGGGAATTCCCAGGAATTCCCAGGATCGGCCGCTCCCAATCCCACGGGAATGAGGGAGGTTTTTTTTTCCACAATAAAAACACCGTTTATTTATAAATCCATTTCCCTGCTTTTATTCCACATTTTCCACTCCTGTACAATTCCAAGCTGAACCAGAATATTCTTTTTTTTTAATTAATTTTGAAATTTTTTATTATTTTTAATTATTTTTTTCCTGCTTTCCTTAGGGAAAAAAAAAAAAAACCCAAACAAAAAAAATCCAAACCAAACCAAAAAGCTCCACAAATCTCATGGAAACAGGTGCTGGGTGCCTCTGGAATTTGGGAATTCCGACAATTTTTGAAATTAAAAAAAAGCCTTTTCCCAAAAATCATGCAAATTCCGGTAAAAAATTGGAGCTGGCAGTGAAAAACAAACCCAAAATGTTCTTTATTTTAGGGATTTTTCCAGGGTTTTGTCACAGTTTTATTCCCAAATCCCGGATTTTTGGATCCTAAGGAAGGCGGGGTTTTCAGGGGTGTTTTTGTTGTTAATTAAATATTGATAATTAACGATCCAAAGGGGAAATCCAAGGAAAATTTGGCTTTTTCTGCTCCTCCAGCGGGAATTTTTTGGGGAAAAAATGGGGAAAATCGAGGTTGGGGCAGGAAAAGCGGCGCCAATCCCAAAAACTGCTGGCATGGAATGGTGGCTTCACCTTTCCCAGGCCAAATTCCCTCAAAATTCCCCCAAAATTCCCGAAATTTTCATTTAAAAAAATCCCAAATAACCAAATCTTCGCGGCCAGTCCGAAGGCCGAAGGAATTTTCCATAAAAATGGGGAATTTTTGGGGTTAAAAGTCCCAAAAAAAGAAAAAAAAAAGGGCACAAAACGACGTCAAATTCCCACCGATAAAAACAGGAATTATGGTACAAGTGAGGTAAAGAAAATTCCAAAAAATATCCACCCACGAGAGAGAATTCCAAGGAAATACCAACACAGTGAATCCAAGTTTTTTTTAAAGTTTTTTTTCTGTCGTTTTGAAATTAAAAAAAAGCCACGAAAATCCTCCGAAAAAATCAGCGGAAACGGCAAACCCGGAATTCCAACCACTGGGAATTGGGATCTCATCCGTTTGTTCCAAAAACGGGGAATGTCCTTGAATTTTTGGGGCCAAAAATTGGGAATATCCTTGAATTTTTGGGGCGAGTTTGGATCTCCAAAAATTGGGAATTTCCTTTAATTTTCGGGACCAAACCCAGGGAACATCCTTGAATTTTTGGGGCTCTCCAAAACCGGGGAACCTCCTTGAATTTTTGGGATGAGTTCGGCCGTTTTTTTCGGGAATTCTCAGATTTCCATCAGCTCCAGATCCGCCTCCTCGAATCCGTAGAACGACTCGGTCTCGCTCTCCCCCTCGAAGAGCCGGTGCAGGATCTCGGGATCGGCGGCGGGGTCGTCGTTCTTGGGGAATTTTCCTGGCGAATCCCGGTTTTTCCCGAGCTTCAGCTGCTCCTCCAGGGACGTGATGAGCTCCTCCTGCACGTCGCCGTTGCGCCGGGGCGAGCCGGCGTCGCCGTCGGGCCCCGGGAGGACGCTGGCCACCAGGAAGGATCTCCGCACCAGATCCGGGGAATCTCGGATGACTTCCAAAGCCTCTCCCAACCACCCCAGCAGCAGCTGGAGCAGCGTGGCGGAGTCGCAGCCGGAATCCGCCAGCTCCTTGGCTCGCTCCTTCCACTTCTTCTGCAGGAAGTTTTTGACGGATCTCTTGATGCAGACGTCCAGAGGTTGGATGCGGGAGCTGCAGCCGGCCGGGATGACGGCCGGCAGCGTCCCGGCCGCGCTGAGCACGGCCAGCACCTCCTCGGACAGGTGCGTCCGGTGGCAGTCCAGGACCAGCATCCCTTTGGAGCCCTGCTGGCACTCCGTGTGCTTCCTCCACACTCTGGCCGCCCACAATTCCATGATTTCGTCGTCGCCGTAGCCGCTCTCCTTGGATTCCAGCAGGACGGAGTCGGGCACGGCGGCCGGAGAGGGCAGGCGGCCCCGGGAGATGACCAGCGCGGGGAGGACGCTGCCGTCGGCCAGCACGGTCAGCACCAGGTCGCACCAGGGCTCGCCGTTGCCGACCGTCTGCAGCGCGTTCTCCTTGCGGTCGTCGCTGCCCAGGATCTCCACGTCCAGGAACAGGGAGATCTCGTCCACGGCGGCGATCATGGCCGGGGGCAGCTCCTGCGTGTGGATCTGGCGCTGCACGAACTCGATGAAGGCGCCGGCGTTGCCCTGGATCTCCTTGGGCAGCGGGTGGGCGACGCCGCGGCGCGTGTGGGTGCTCAGGTGGTGGCGCAGCATGAAGCGCACGGCCCACTCGTAGGAGATCTTGAAGCCCCCCTCCAGCGAGCGCCCGATCTTCGTGGCCTTCTGGAACAGCGTCTCCTCGTTGACCGGCAGCTGCTGCTCGCGCTGGGTCAGCACCCACTCGGCCAGCTTCTCCTCGGCCTCCAGGCTCAGGTACTTGCCCTCGGACAAGGCGGGCTGGTCGTCCTGGAAGGCCTGGAAGCGGCGCAGCCAGCGCTGGATGCGGCGCGGGGGGTTGCGGAAATGCTCGGCCGCCTGCTCGGTGCTGGAGCAGAGGGCGAAGAGGACGACGCGGAGCTTCTTCACCGACAGCTGCTCCTTGCGCCCGGGCTCGGCCTCCTTCGGGGGCGTTCCCGGCGCGCCCGGGGCGGGGTCCTGCTCGGCCCCTTCGGGCTCTGGCTGGGGCGGGGTTTGGGGCTGGGGGCTGGGGGGTGCCTGCGGGGGCTGCGGGGTTTGGGGGGTTTGGGGTTGTTGGGGTTTTGGAGGGGGAGGCGGGGAGGGGGCAGGGCAGGGGGGCTGCGGGTCCTGGCTGTGCCTGGAAAAGGGGGAGAGGGGCAGAGATTTAAATTGGGAGTGTTGGAAATGGGTGGGAAAAAGGGGGAAAACTGGGGGGGGAAGGAAATAAAAAAGGGGGGAAAAGGGAGGGGAAAAAAGGGGGAGGAAAAAGGGGAGAATGGGGGGGGAAAGGAGGGAAAAATGAGAGGGAAAATGGGGTAAAAACAGGAGAAAAGGGAGAAAAGGAGAAGAAAAGAGGGGGAAAGGGAAGGAAAAATGGGAGAAAAAGAGGAGGAAAGAGGGGAAAAAGGAGGAGAAAAGGGGGGAGAAAAGGAGAAGGAAAGAGGGGGAAAGGGAAGGAAAAATGGGGGGAAAAGAAGAGAAAAGGGGGGGAAAAAGGAGGAGAAAAGGGGGGAAAAAGGAGGAGAAAATGAGGGAAAAGGGGGAAAGATGGGAAAACTTCCCAATCCCAGGGCCTGGGAGGGATGAGGATGAACAGGGGTTTGTGGCTTACCTGGAATGTGATATCCAAGAAGGCCCTGGAGAGAAAGCAGAAGAATTGAGATTTTTATTTGGCTTTATTTGAGATATTTTAGGCTTTTATTCAGCTTTATTTGATTCTGTTTTAGAGGAATTTGGGATTTGTAGGAATTCCTGGAAAAGCTGGAATCCAACCAGGCTCCCTTGGGAATTCATTCTGAATTTCCATCCAAAAAAAAGCCATATTAATTCAGTTTATTCCCAATCCAAGCTCCGGAATGTGAAGATTTTATTGGATTATGGCCGGAATTCCAGGTTTTTCCCGTTTTTCCTGGTTTTACCTTGGAAAATGATGTTGCTGGACTCGTGGGAGGGGTTGAACACCAAATGTTTGGCCATGGAGTCGCCCTCGGAGGTGACGAAGAGACAGGAGGAGCACGAGAGCCTCACCCCGCTGGGAAAGCAGGAAAACCAGGGAAAAATGGGGGAAACCAGGGAAAAATGGGGAAAACCAGGGAAAAATGGGGGAAAGCAGGGAAAAATGGGGGAAAGCAGGAAAAAGGGAGGGGAAAAAGAGAAATAAACTGAATATCAGATATAAAAATGTGTCCATGCCCTCATTAATAACTAAATCATTGATAATTAAATCATTAATCATCAGTTATTTAATTACTGATTATGAATTAATCAATGATGAAGTAACAATGACATAATAGACACGAATGAAATAATTAATAACTAAATAATGAATAATAACTAAATAATGAATAATTAGAATTAAAATTTTCCCCCCCTCAAAAGCATCCCAGGACAAATTCCCCCCCTCTGGAACATGGGGACATCGAACCCATAAATCCCATAAATCCCTGGATTTTCCCCCAAATGAAAAGGATCAGGATTATTCCCAGGGGCTGGAATTCCCCTGGAATTGGGATTTAAGGGCGTTTTCCATACCTGGCAGTGTAGTTTTTGAACAAAGCCAAATATTTGGGGCTTTTCCGGGGAACGTGGTTGCTGGAAAGGGGAAAAGATGGAAAAGTCAGGGATAACCTGGCTAAAGAGCTATAAAACCATGGAAAACACCCCATAAATAATAAAAAGTCCCCTATAAATCCTCATAAAATACACAATAAAATCAGATTAAATATCCTATAAAATACCCTATAAATCCATATAAAATCTCCTACAAATCCCTATAAAATCCATGCAAAACTCCCTTTAAAACCCTCTAAAAGCCCCTATAAAACATCCTATAAATCCATTTGAAATACACTGTAAAATACACTGTAAAACCCTATAAAATCCTATAAAATCCCTTACAGAACCATACAAAATCCATAATAAAGCCCTATAAAATATCCTATAAAATCACAGAAAAATTCCCTATAAATCCCCTATAAAATTGCCCATAAATCCATATAAAATATCCCATAAAACCCCCTGGTTTTTCCCCCCAAAACCCCTCGATTTTTACCCAAATCCCCATTTTCCCCCCAAGAACCGTGGGATTTTTCCCGAATCCTGGCTGGTTTTCCCCAAATCCCGTGGTTCCCGTAGTTGATCAGGTCGTTGGCACAGGCGTGGGAGCAGCAGCATTTCCCCATTTCGCCCCCAGAACTGAGGGATTTTCCCCATTTTCCCCCCGGAACTGCAGGATTTTCCCCCCAGAACTGAGGGATTTTCCCCGTTTCCCCCTCAGAACCGTGGGATTTTCCCCCAGAACCATGGGATGTTCCCCCAATCCCGGCCGTTCCCCAATCCCGGCCGTTCCCCATCCCGGCCGTTCCCCCAATCCCGGCTGTTCCCCATCCTGGCCGTTCCCCCAATCCCGGCCGTTCCCCCAATCCCGGCCGTTCCCCAATCCCGGCCGTTCCCCAGTCCCGGCCGTTCCCCAGTCCCGGCCGTTCCCCAATCCCGGCCGTTCCCCATCCCGGCCGTTCCCCAATCCCGGCCGTTCCCCATCCCGGCCGTTCCCCCAGTCCCGGCCGTTCCCCAATCCCGGCCGTTCCCCAATCCCGGCCGTTCCCCAGTCCCGGCCGTTCCCCAGTCCCGGCCGTTCCCCAATCCCGGCCGTTCCCCCAATCCCGGCCGTTCCCCAATCCCGGCCGTTCCCCATCCCGGCCGTTCCCCATCCCGGCCGTTCCCCCAATCCCGGCCTTTCCCCAATCCCGGCCGTTCCCCCAATCCCGGCCGTTCCCCAGTCCCGGCCGTTCCCCATCCCGGCCGTTCCCAATCCCGGCCGTTCCCCAATCCCGGCCATTCCCCCAGTCCCGGCCATTCCCCAATCCCGGCCATTCCCCCAGTCCCGGCCATTCCCCAATCCCGGCCGTTCCCCATCCCGGCCGTTCCCCAATCCCGGCCGTTCCCCAATCCCGGCCGTTCCCCAATCCCGGCCTTTCCCCAGTCCCGGCCGTTCCCCAATCCCGGCCGTTCCCCCAATCCCGGCCGTTCCCCGTCCCGTTCCCCAATCCCGGCCGTTCCCCATCCCGGCCGTTCCCCATCCCGGCCGTTCCCCCAATCCCGGCCGTTCCCCATCCCGGCCGTTCCCCATCCCGGCCGTTCCCCAGTCCCGGCCGTTCCCCATCCCGGCCGTTTCCCGTCCCGGCCGTTTCCCGTCCCGTTCCCGTACTTGATCATGTGGTTGGCGTAGGCGCGGGAGCAGCAGGTGCTGTAGCGGCACAGCGAGCAGTGCACGTACGTCGGGAAGTGGTTCGGGAAGTCGGGGATCTCGAAGCTGCACTCCAGGCACGTCTGGCGGCCCAGGGCGCTGCTGCGGAAAAGCGGGAAAAGGCTGGAACCCGGGAGCGGGATTGGGAGTGGAATCGGGAGGGGGAGTGGGATCGGGAACAGGATAGGGAGTGGGAGTGGGAGCAGGATCGGGAGTGGGATTGGGAGCGGGATCGGGAATGAGATCGGGAGTGGGATCGGGAGCGGGATCGGGAGTCGGAACGGGATCGGGAGTGGGAGCGGGAACGGGATCAGGAGCAGGATCGGGAGTGGGATCGGGAGCAGGAGCGGGATCGGGAGCAGGAGTGGGATCGGGATCGGGAGGGGGATCGGGATCAGGATCAGGAGTGGGATCAGGATCAGGAGTGGGATCGGGAGGGGGATCAGGAGTGGGATCAGGAGGGGGATCGGGATCGGGAGTGGGATCAGGATCAGGAGTGGGATCGGGAACAGGAGTGGGATCGGGAACGGGAGTGGGATCGGGAACGGGAGTGGGATCGGGAGTGGGATCGGGAGTGGGATTGGGAACAGGATCGGGAACAGGAGCGAGATCGGGAGCGGGATCGGGAGCGGGATCGGGGCGGCTCCCACACACTGGGGGGGCTGGGAGGGGTGAAAGGGGCGGGAGTGGGAGCGGGAGAATTTGGGATGGTGTTTCTGCTGTCCCTACAAAGGAGTTACTACTACTGGTATTAGTACCAGTATTATTATTATTATTATTATTATTACTACTACTATCATTATTACTATTATTGCTATTATTAATACCATTATTACTACTATTATTATCATTATTATTATTATTACCCTCATTACCACCTTTATCATTACCATTAAATGTATCATCACTGTGAACTTATATGTTATTATATATAATTATTATGTCATTATCATATCAATTTTAAATCATATTAGTACTAAAGCGGTATCAAATTATTAATATTACCAAGAAATTAATAACACGATGGTAATGAGTTAATAACAAATTAATACGATGAATAACGAATTAATAACATGAGATTAACATTAATGATATCAATAATACCAGTAAGATTGATAATGGTTGTAATAGTAATAATAGTAATAAATTGGTAATATAGGAACAACAGAAATAATACTAATATCAATAATTTTGAGAATGGCAATAATAGTAATAATAGCAATAATAAAAACAATAATAATGATAGTAAAAATAAATCACTAACTTAAAATTGAATTATTAATACTGTGAATAAATAATAAATTAATAACAAAGTAATACCGCTAATAACTAATTGATGCCATCAATATTAAGAATATTAATAGTGTTAATAATATTAATAAGAATGATAACAGTAGTAGTGGCAATGTAGCAATAATAGTAATAATACTAATATGAACAATATTGATAATAATAGTAATGCTAAGAGTAATAATATTACAAACAAGAATTTTAAAAAATAATAAAAATAATAACATTTTTTAAAAATAATAATATTACTAAAAAAGAAGGTATTTTTTACAAGGATAAGGAATGCCCTTGGAATTGTTGTAATAATGTTAATAAATAATGAAGATAATGATCATAATAATTAATAATAATTAATGATTAATAATGATTAATAATAGTACAAAAGAGGGATTTTTACAAGGATCTGGAATGCCCTTGGAATTATAATATAGGAAATAATGGAAATAATGACAATAATTGATAAAAATTGATAATAATAATAGTAACTATGGGGATTTTTCCAAGGATCTGGAATGCCCTTGGAATTATAATAATATAGGAAATAATGGAAATAATGGAAATAATTGATAATAACTGATAATAATTGATGATAATAATAATTAAAAAAATAATAATAATAAAAGTAAGAGTAACTATGGGGATTTTTCCAAGGCTCTGGAATGCCCTTGGAAGTGGCTTCCAGAGGGCCATCCCAAACCATTCCAGAATCCCCAATTTTGGGCCCCAAATCCCACAAACCGACGGAACCCCCCCCCCAATTCCCTGTTTCCCAGCCCAATCCCAGTTCCGGAGGACCCCAAACCCTCCCGGCCCCAGCCCCTCCGGGCGTTCCCATTCCCCGCCCCGCCCCGAGGTTCCCGGTTTTTGCCCGCAATTCCCGGACTTCTCCCGGAAAAGCGCTGACGTTTTTTTGCCGGCTCTCCGGGGGGCGCCGCGGTGGCCGGGGGGGTACAGGAAGAGGGGCTGGGGGTCGGAGGAGGAGCCCAGGGGGGCCGGCTCCGGGCACATCCCGTGGCACATCTCGCCGGAGGAGAGCGGCAGCGCGCGGGGCTGGCCCCGGGACGCTCTGATTGTCACCTGCGGGGAGCACAGAGGCACCGACGCTCGGATCCTGCTCGGATCCCCGCGCGGAACCGGAGCGGCGCGCAGGCCGGGAAATCCCAGGGAATTGCCGAGGGATTCCATGGAACTGCTGATGGATCCCACGGAATTCCCAATGGATCCCACGGAATTCCCAATGGATTCCATTAAATTCCCAATGGATTCCACGGAATTCCCGATGGATCCCACGGAATTCCCGATGGATTCCATGAAATTGCCGATGGATTCCATGAAATTGCCGATGGATTCCATGGAACTCCCAATGGATCCCACAGAATTCTCGATGGATTCCATTAAATTCCCAATGGATCCCATGGAATTCCTGATGGATCCCATGGAATTCCTGATGGATCCCACGGAATTCCCGATGGATTTCATTAAATTCCCAATGGATTCCATGGATTTCCCGATGGATCCCACGGAATTCCCGATGGATTCCACGGCATTCCCGATGGATTCCACGGAATTCCCAATGGATTCCATGAAATTCCCAATGGATCCCACGAAATTCCCAATGGATTCCATGGAATTCCCGATGGATCCCAGCAATTCCATACAGTCCATGAAATACTCGATTTATTCCATGAAATATCCACTTAATTCCATGAAATATCCTCTCAATCCCATTAAATAACCCAGGAATTCCATGAAATATCCAGGTAATTCCATGAAAAATCCAGTTAATCCCATGAAATACCCAATGAATCCCATGAAACACCCCATGAATTCCACGAAACACCCAATGAATCCCATGAAATATCCCATGAATTCCATGAAACACCCCATGAATTCCATGAAACACCCAATGAATCCCATGAAACACCCAATGAATCCCATGAAATACCCAATGAATCCCATAAAACACCCAATGAATCCCATGAAACACCCAATGAATCCCGTGAAATACTCAATGAATCCCATAAAATACCCCATGAATTCCATGAAACACCCAGTGAATCCCATGAAACACCCCATGAATTCCACAAAACACCCAGTGAATCCCATGAAACACCCCATGAATCCCATGAAATATCCCATGAATTCCATGAAACACCCAATGAATCCCATGAAACATCCAACGAATCCCATAAATTATCCTCTTAATCTCATTAAACCCCCACTAAATGCCCACAAACGAACCCAAACCAACCCATAACTTCCCCCCCACCGCCATTCCAAGGCAGGGGAGCCCCGAATTCCCGGGAATTGCGCACCTTGGTGCCGGGTTTGAGCCCCTCGAGCTGCTTGGGCTTGCGGAAGGTTTTGTGGTGCTGCAGTTTGTGCTCGATCTTGTCCTTGGCAAACAGGAACTGCAGCCTGCACTTGTTGCAGTGATAAACACTCTTCTTCTGGAGAAAATTGCTCGTTATTATTTAATTATTATTAATAATAATAATAATAATTATTATTGGATTGTTATATTATTGATTAATTTTTGTGTACTGATTATTAATTAATTATTAAGTAAGGCATCCTTAAAGATCCAAGGGCAGGGACACCTTCCACTATTCCAGGTGGATCCAAACTGGAGCTGGACACTCCCAGGGATGGGGAATCCATGGAATAACCTGGGCCAGGGAAGGATTTATCCCTAAGATCCAACCTAACGCAGCCCAGGGAATCCTGGAATGGTTTGGGGTGGAAATTCCATCCAATTCCAAGAGCAGGGACAGCTCCCACCATCCCAGGTTGCTCCAGGGATGGGGAATCCATGGAATAACCTGGATTTCCACCAGAATTTATCCCAGATATCCCACCCAAGGAACTCCTGGAATGATTCGGGCTGGGAAAGGTCTTTAAAGATCCACAGGCAGGGACATTCCCACTATCCCAGGCCGCTCCAACCTCTCCTTGGCCACTCCCAGAGCTGGGAATTCCTCCCAAACCCCATTTTCCCGCCAAACGACCCCATCCCAAACTTCCAACCCCAAATCTTCCAATCCCAGCGCCGGAACCCCACCCGTTCAGAACTCCCCCCCCCCCCCCCCCAAATCCCGTTTTTTTCCACCCGAATCCCGGGAATTCCGGGCGCACCTGGTGCCTCATGAAGTGCTGCTGGAAGGCGTTGCCGTTCTTGAAGACCTTGAGGCAGTAGGGACACAGGAGGTGCCGCGTGTCCTCGTGGGTCAGCCGGAAGTGGCTGTCCACCTCGGAGTACAGCGAGGAGCGGTACTGGCACACCTGGACACACGGACAGGCCCCGGTTACCCGCGGCGCTCCAGGGAGCCGGGGCGCTTCCGCACCGGGATGTGGGGTGGCAACAGCAGTGGGAAAATCCCCATCAGTAGGGAAAAGATCCAGGGAGTTGGGGCATTTTAATGGGATATTGCGGTGGGAAAGGAAATGGGAAAATCCCCATTAGTAGGGAAAAGATCCAGGGATTTGGGGCATTTCACTATCAGGATGTGGGGTGGGAAGGGAAATGGGAAAATCCCCATTAGTAGGGAAAAGATCCAGGGATTTGGGGCATTTTAACGGGATATTGGGGTGGGAAGGGAAATGGGAAAACCCCCAAAAAAAGGGAAAAGATCCAGGGATTTGGGGTATTTCGCTATCAGGATGTGGGGTGGGAACAGCAGTGGAAAAATCCCCATTAGTAGGGAAAAGATCCAGGGATTTGGGGCATTTCACAATCAGGATGTGGGGGTGGGAAGGGCATCTTGCGGAACTATTCTGGAATTTTTGGGGGCAGAATTGGGAATTGCAGGTGGGTATTCCCAGGAATTCCGGTACCTGGCACACGTAGGGCATCTCCCCGGGCTTGTGGGTGTCCTTCATGTGCTGCAGGAAGAGCGGCTCGCTCTCGAACGCCCACTCACAGATCTTGCACTTGGCTGCCCCAAAAAACATGGAAAAATCGTCAGGATTTGGGAAAAAATGTGGGAATTTGAAGGGTGAGTGGGGTTGAGGGGAACAGAAGGGGAATAGGGGAAATAAAAGGGAGGGGAAGGGGGGGAAAAGGGAGAAAAAAGGGGGAAGAGGAGAAAAGAAGTGGGAAAAGACGAGGGAAGAGGGAGAAGAGGGGAAAATGATCCCAATTTAAGGATGGAAAACTCCCTGGAAAAGCACTGACTGGTGGACTCGTAGGGGCTGTGGACGTTCTCCAGGTGGCACTGGAGCTGGAAGGGGGTGTTGAAGTGGCGGTAGCAGTGCTGGCAGATGGTGTGGACATCGACCTCGCCGTTCTGCTGGTCCAGCTCCACGTGGTGCTTCATGTGGTTCATGAACCTGCAGGGAGAGAATTCCCAAACATTCCCATTCCTCATCCCGGAAAAATGCCCTCTGCACGCCATGCCCAGCTCGTTCCAAGCCCCATTCCCAGGTTATGCCTCACGGGATGCTGTTCTCGAGGCGCTCGGTGCAGTGGGGGCGGCGGTGCCCCCGTCCTACTGAGCCTCATTCCCACACTCCCAGATCATTCCCAGATCATTCCCAGCCCACGGCCGGATTATCCCTGGATTATTCCCACCCCACTCCTCCCCGGGTGCTGTTCTTGAGCCGCTCGGTGCAGTGTGGGCAGCGGAAGGACGTGGGCACCCTGGGGCACGGCGGCAGCGGTGCCCCCACTACCCCCCACCCCACACCCCCCTATTCCTGCCCCGTTCCCAGCCCGGGTTCTCCCGGGATTCTCCCTCACCGGATGTTGTTCTTGAGGCGCTTGGTGCAGTGCGGGCAGCGGAAGGACGTGGGCACCCTGGGGCAGGGCGGCAGCGCGGCGCCCTTGCCGCCGTCCCGGCCGTAGTAGAACTCATCCACCAGCATGATCAGCTTGGCCTGCGCGGGGTCGGCCCCGGCCTCCCCGGGCTCGGGCGCGGCCTTGGGCGGGGTCGGGGGCGGGGCCGGGGCCGCGCCCTGGGCCGGGGACGGGGCCTTGGCCGAGGGCGGGGCGGGCTCGGAATCCAGGGATTTGCGTTTCTTCAGGAATTCCACCAGCTCCGGGCAGCAGTACTGCCGAAAGGGGGGGGGTTCAGGGGTTAAAACTGGGGCTGGGGTTAATCTCTGCACCTGAAACTGGCTCTAGGATTCATCTCTACTCACTAAACTGTGTCTAGAGTTAATCCCCACTCACTGCACTGGGTTTGGAATTACTCCCTACGCATTAAACTGGGTCTGGGATTCATCCCTAAACACTGAACTGTGCCTAGAATTAAACCCTACTCGTTAAACTGGGCCTGGAATAATTAATTTAGAGACATTAAACTGAATCAGGAATTAATCCCAACTCATCAAACTGGGTCTGGAATTAACCCCCCCCCCCCCATTAAAGTGGGTCTAAAAATAATTAATCCCTACTCATTAAACTGGATCTAAATTTAATCCCTACCTGTACCTAGAAATAATTAATCCCCCACACGTTAAACTGGATCGAGAATTAATTAAAACTGTGTCTAGAATTAATCCCCACACGTTAAACTGGATCGAGAATTAATTAAAACTGTGTCTAGAATTAATCCCCACACGTTAAACTGTACCTAGAATTAATTAATCCCCACACATTAAACTGGATCTAGACATAATTAATCCCTACACATTAAACTGTACCCAGAATTAATTAACCCCCACACATTAAGCTAATTATTAACACTAATAACCATTAAAACCAATCACTAATTAAGACCAAACAGTGCTAAACCAGCGAAATCCCAGAAAATTCCCGAGGAAGGAATCCCGCTCATTCCACCCCCAATTCCCTCCTTTACTTATCGCTATTTAACCCAGGAATTAAATCCACCACCTGCCTCCCAATTCCATGAGGAATTGCCCCAGAAAAGCCCGGAATGTTCCCTGGAAGCCTCCCCGGGAATGACTTACACACATGTGGCCCCGCAGCGCCTCGGTGACGCGGAACTGGGCGTCGCACCTGGGACAAACCTTCCGGCCTCCGTCCTGGAAGTCGAAGTTGGGAATGGGGGAGGAGCTGACTGTAGCGGGAAAAACACGGGGTCAGCCACAGCGTCCCCAAACGCGCCCGTCTGAACCCAAATCCTGGGGATTTAACCCGGATTTAAATCAAGTCGTGGCTCCTGATGACATCAGATTTATGGGACTTAAACTACGGCTCCTGCTGATGTGGAATGTCCCTCACGTTGTTTAAGTTTTGCCTCCCAATGCCAGGAAATTTAAGGGATTTACCCCAATTTTTTCTCCAAATGCCAAGAAATTTAAGGGATTTACCCCAATTTTTTCTCCAAATGCCAAGAAATTTAAGGGATTTACCCCCAATTTTTTCTCCAAATGCCATGAAATTTAAGGGATTTACCCCCAATTTTTTCTCCAAATGCCATGAAATTTAAGGGATTTACCCCCAATTTTTTCTCCAAATGCCATGAAATTTAAGGGATTTACCCCCACTGTTTTCTCCAAATGCCAAGAAATTTAAGGGATTTACCCCCACTTTTTTCTCCAAATGCCATGAAATTTAAGGGATTTACCCCCAATTTTTTTCTCCAAATGCCATGACATTTAAGGGATTTAAATCACCTTTTGGACCCTGATGATACGGAATTTCAGGGACTTCCATAAAATTATGGCTCCCGACGATGTGGAACGTCCCTTAAACCAAGTTCTGACTGCCAATCCCACGAAATTTAACAGATCTACCCCAAATTTTCCCTCCCAACCGCCCCTCACCCCAGGCCTTTGGGACTTTCGGGCCCCCCTGACCTTTGAGGGAGGCGGAGGAGGCCGAGGCCTCGGCGGCCGTGCCGCGCTGGGCGCCGGGGCTGCTGTTGGGCACGGCGAGGGGCGCGGGGCTGTGGCCCAGCGAGGGCACCGTGCCCAGGGTGTTCACCATCTTGGCCACCTCGGTGCCGCCGCCGCCGCCGCCGTCGCTGCCGGGCACCCCCGGCCGCTTCACCGTCACGAAGCTGGCGATGCTCACTGCAGGGGGAGAGGGTTCCCGTGGAATTCCCGAGGGGAACTGGGCTGGGAACGCACCCACCCCGTCCACTCGGGCTTCATCAAGGGTGGTCTGGGCAGAATTCCCATCAAGTTCCAGCCAGGAATTCCCCTGGGTGAATCCCATCCCCCTTCCACTTGTCCTGGCTCTCCTCCCTTGAGTCTCTGGGAGAGGTGGTTTTGACCAAATTCCAATGGAATTCCAGCCAGGAATTCCCAAATTTAACCAGTTCTCAAACCAACAAATGATGATGAAATAGCCTAAAAAATTCCTATTTTTGGGACTTCTACGGCCCCAAACTTAACCAGTTCTCAACCCAAGAAGCGATGATGGAATAAGAGTAAAAAAATCCCACTTTTGGAACCCCAAGTTGAACCAGTTCTCAACCCAAGGACTGATGATGAAACAGTCCAAAAAATCCCATTTTTGGTACTCCCACAACCCCAAACACAACCAGTTCTTAAAGCAAGAACTGACGATGAAACATTCCTGAAAAATAATTTTTTGGGGACTTCTACACCCCAAATTTAACTGGTTCTCAAACCAAGAACTGATGATGGAATATCCTAAAAAATTCCTACTTTTGGGACTCCTACAGCCCCAAACTTAACCAGTTCTCCACCCAAACTGACCCTGCTGTGTAGGGATAATTGGAATCATCCCTATTTTCCAGGCTGGGAAGAGAGTCTCTCAGCAAAAAAGCGAACTCGGGACCAAACCCCAAAGCCCCACCCCTGGACCCCGTGGGTTTCCCAGGATAAATCCCCCTGGAGCTGGGGCCGGCAGCGGGACGTGGTCACTCACTCTGCTGGGGTGCCTGGGCCTGGGGCACGGTGCTGCGCAGGGTCAGCGTGGCCGGGATGACCGTGGCGAAGGCGTTGGCGCCCGGCCGGCCGGGGCCGGCGCTGCCCGGCCGCACCTGGGCCACCGGCGAGAACACCTGGGGAACGCCAACTGCTGGTTTAACAAACTGGGTACCTGGGGCTTCAAACACAAAGGGAGAGCCGTGATCCGACCCCGTTCCACACAACACCTGGGAAAAGTCGGGGATCGACACCTTTGTTCGGGATTTACAGCTCATTTCCGGGGGGGATTAATCCCGAGATACGAAACTGGACCCAGAATTAACCAATCCCCACCCACTGGGTACCGGGGGCTTCAAACACAGAGCCGTGATCCGGCCCCGTTCCTGTCACCTCCCAGACACCAAAATCCAGGGAAACTCGGGATTTACAGCTTTTTCACAGCCTGAAATCCGGGGAAATTCAGGATTTACAGCTTTTATCCAAGCGGGATTAATACCTAGATATTCAACTGTACCTAGAATTAATTCAAACTGCATCTAGAATTAATCCCTACACACGAAACTGGGCCTGGAATTAATTAATCCCTACCCATTAAACTGGGTCTAGAACTAATCCCTACACATGTATTACTGTGGGGCTGTCCCAGGCGTTACCTGGCACGAGGGGGATGGGCCTCACCTGGCTCACGGGGCTCTGCACTGGCCACTCATCATCACCACCACCATCATCATCATCACTATTAGCATTAATAATCATTATTAATGATTTTGATGAATGATGATTGAATTACCTGGCACGAGGGTGATGGGCCGGACGGTCTGGCCCTGCTGGACGTTGAGCACGATGCCCACCTGGTTCATGGGGCTCTGCACGGGCCGGACGTTCCGCACGGGGAATCCCTGGAATTGCACGGATCCCTCAGGAAAAAATATCCCAAATCAACCCAAAACATCACCTGAGATTGGGGTGGGGGCTGGGATTTAGGATTGGGGTTGGGACTGGGGTCAGGATTGGGATGGGAGAAACAATACCCCACAGCCAGACTGCAGTCCCCTCTGCTTCCCTTAACACCCGAAAATCCTCTCCCAGGGATTAAAATATTTGGGAAGAGCTCAAAATCCACCTGGGATTTCCTGGAGCTTCCCAGGAAGATCGAACCAAGCAGGAAAACCCTCAGAGACACCAAAGTCCCATTCCCACAGCCCTGGGAAACATTCAGCGCAACGGAAGAACAGCATTAAAAAACCACAGGAAAAGGGGATTTTTTTTCCCGGGAAAGGAGCTTTTCCATGGCTTTTCCATGGATTTTGGGGTGGGGAACTCACCTGGGTGGTGATGAAGATGGGCTGGGTGCCCGTGGGGGGGTTGGTGCCGTGGTTGGCGTTCTGCATCAGCTGCACCGGCCGCAGCAGGGGCTGAGTGACCACTGCCCCCAGCCCGGCCGGGGCGCTCTGCGCCAGCAGCAGCGACTGCCCGCCCGGCTGGACAACGGCGTTCCCGCCTGGAAAACACCCGGAAAAACCCCTGGGAATGCAGGGAACATCGGCGGGGAGAGGGGGGAAATCGCTCCGCTCACCCCTGTCCCACTGAGGGTTTTACCCCGGGGAATTTGGGGGGGGTTTGAAGGAATTGGGGAAAATACGAGGAGAGCACGGGGATCCTGAATTCCCAAATCAGCTAAATTCCCACCTGGAAAACATCAGGAATGTGGGAGAAAAATCAGTGGGGAAAGGGGGAAAATTGTTCCTGGGGAATTTGGGGGAGTTTTAAAGGAATTGGGGAAAATATGAGGAATGCTGAATTCCTAAATAAGCGAAATTCCCGCCTGGAAAAAGCAGGGAAGCAACAAAGCCCAAAAAGCTCAAAAACCCCAAATTAAAGAAAAATAACCCAAAATAAAATTAAAATACAAAATAAACTAAAAAGGTGCCAGAGCAGCAAAAGTCATCCCAAAAAAATCCCACAAAATTAAAAACTACTCAAAGAAGGAAACTTCCAAAAAAAAAAACCCTTGGAATAAAAACCCAGGAAAACTAAAAAAAAAAAAAAAAAACACCAAAATTTAAAAATTACCAAAACAACAAAAACCCAAATTAAAAAACCACAGAGACATAAAAAATTCCCAAACCCATCCAAAAAATCGCCCTGGAAATGAAAACCCAAAAGGGGCAAAAAAGTCCCAGGAAAACAAAAAAAATTCCCCAAAAAATTCAAATCCCAAAAAGTCAAAGCAAAAAATCCCCATCCAAAGGGAAGAACCAAGAATTTAATTCTTATTTAACCCCTAATTTGGTTAAATAAATTAATTTATTGTCACTGGTTTGATTAATTAATGAGAGGAATTCCAGTGAAATTCCTGATTTTCCCACTCATCCCAAACTCCCAGCAGGAGCAAAATCCGGGAGAAGTGCTGAGAGATCTTTTCTAAAATAAAAATTCCATTTTACACAGAAATCCTTTGTTTTTTTCCTTCACACCCCCAACTCTTTTGGGAATCATTTCAATTTTCCTTTCCAACAGCTGGAAAAATCTCATTTCTCTTGGAAAAAAACAGGAAAAAGCCATTTCCTGCTTCCCAAATAATTATTCCCAGCTACGTTCCCCGCCAGGAATGGGTTAAATTCCTCAAAAAATTGGGATTTTCAACAACAAAACGGGAATATTTCGAGGAAGGGATGGATCCAAAGGCTGGAATTTTGCCCTGAAAGCCCTGGAATTCCAGGGGATTTTACCGGTGGGATTTTTTTCCACGGAATTGTAATCCTCCACCACGGAGTCCTCGATGACGTCGCTGATCTTCTGCCATGGCTCCAGCTCCTCCTCCTCGCATTCCATGAAAAGATCCGTGTCTGCCATCCTGCAGGAAGGGGAAAAGCGGGAATTGGTGGCTGGCAAACTCGCAGGGATGGCTTTTCCAAGGGCAGGAAGAGGAACAGGGGCTTTGGTTCGGTTTCAGTTCCCAAAACTCCAAGGAAGAAAAGCAATGAAGGTTTAAAATCCGTGTTTCTTTCCAAGGAAATCCACGGAATTTGGGATGGAAGTTCCTGGGAGTGACTCAAAACTGGGATATTTCGCCTCTCCCACCGAGGAATTCCAGGTTATTTCTCCGGTTTATCATCCCTGGCTTTTTCCAGGGAAATCTGTGGAATTGTCTTGAATACCAAAAAATTAATAAAATTAATAAATAAATATAAATGATCACAGCTTAATAACCCCAAATCCCTTCTCATCAATCAATCAATCAATAAATCAATTAATCTATACATAGATTAATTAGGGAAATTTTTCCAGGGAAATCTGTGGAATTGTCTTAAATACCAAAAAACTAATAAATAATAATTAATGAAATAAATAAATATTAATGATCACAATTTAATAACCCCAAATCCCTGCTCATCAATCAATCAATCAATTAATCTACACACAGATTAATTAGGGGTTTAAATGTGGCCATGGAACAAAGAGAGGCCTAAAATTCACCTTAAATAACTAAAAATTTAAAATTAATAAATATAAATGAATTATTCAAATTTAACACTTCACTGCCAATAAATATATTAATTAACATATTTATCTATGAATAAAGCAGGGGTTTAAATGTGGCCACTGAGGAGGAAGAGGCCCCAAAATTAGTCTTAAAAATGCTTTAAATAAGAAAATATTAACAAATAATAAATAAACTATTTAACAGCTCAATGCCTGCTAATAAATTAATTAATTTATTTATACATAGATAAAGCAGGGGTTTAAATGTGGCCACTGAACAGAAAGCCAGGCCTAAAACTGGACTTAAATTAGAAAATATTAATAAATAATAACTAATAAATTATTTAAATGCAATATTTAAATCCTGCTACTAAATTAATTGATTAATATATTTATAGATAGATAAACCAGAAAAGACAGATAAAACAGAAAGAGGCCTAAAATTAATCTTAAATTGCCTTAAAAGAGGGAAAACGATAAATAAATATGAAAGAAGAATTAATATTAATATTAAATAATCAATATTATTAATAAGGAATCATAATTAATAAACCCCATTTCCTACTCCTCCAATAAATCCCCATTATGTCATTAACACAAAATAAATCAGGCAAAAAAACCCCGCTTTATCTCGGATACAAACACCCCAGAATTCCAGAGCTTCTCCCCAAATCCACTTTGTATCGGATACAAACACCCCAGAATTCCAGGGCTTTTCCCCAGATCCCCTTTGTATCGGATACAAACACCCCAGAATTCCAGAGCTTTTCCCCAAATCCACTTTGTATCAGGTACAAACACCCCAGAATTCCAGGGCTTTTCCCCAGATCCCCTTTGTATCGGATACAAACACCCCAGAATTCCAGAGCTTTTCCCCAAATCCGCCTTCTATGGGATACAAACACCCCAGAATTCCAGGGCTTCTCCCCAAATCCACTTTCTATGGATACAAACACCCCAGAATTCCAGGGCTTCTCCCCAAATCCGCTTTATCTCGGATATAATCCCTCTGTTTCCCCAGGAGGAAAATCACGGAGCTGGAAAAACGGGACCAGAGCTTAAAAACTCCAGGAAATCACCGGGAAAATCCCTCCATAAATGAAATATTCCCGAGGTTTTCCCACCTGAACAAAAGGGTTTGGATCCCTCCATCCCAGATTTTAAGATCCCCCAATAAATGAAACATTCCCGAGGTTTTTCCACCTAAAAAGGGTTCGGCTCCCGGGGTTTCACACCGGGAATTGCTCTGGTTTTGTGATGCAAACGCATCCCAAGCATCTCCCATTATCCCCAGTGTCTCCCATTAGCTCAAGCACCGGTGGGAGGCTGGGGATGGGTTTAGGGTTTCATTCCCGCCCCGAGGTTCCCTGGAGTCATCCTGGGAAAGGCACTTTTTAAAGGATTTTTTAAAAATTTAAAATCCAAAAAAATTTAAGATTTAAAAAAAATCCCCAAGTATTTTTTGTCGTCCCAAAATTCCCAGCTTGGAATCAGCGGCGGGAGCTTCGTTTTGAGGCTTTTAATTAAAATTAGAATCAAATAAAATTAAAAATGAAATAAATATAAAAAATAAAAGTACTAATAAAATTAAATTAAAATTAAATTACATTAAAATTTAAAATAAAATTAAAATTTAATTTAAACTAAAATTAAAATTTAATTTAAAATAAAATTAGAATTTAATTTAAAATAAAGGTAAAACGAAAATTAAAACTAAAAATTAAAATTGAAATATAAATAAAGTTATAAATTAAAATATAAATAGAAAAATTTGAAATAAATAGAAATAAAGATAAAAATATAAATAAAGCCAGAAATAAAATAAAAATAGAAATAGAAATAAAAATTAAAGTATAAATATAAATATAAATATAAATATAAATATAAATGGACTTTTCCTGCTGGAAGTTCCTGGGAATTCCAGGGCAGGAATAAAGAGGAATTCCCAGCTCCAGGTGAGCTGGAAAAGCAAAGAGATGAATTTTGGATAAAGATGGAGCGAAGAGAATTATGGAATATTATCCCTGAGGGATGGAGACTCTTCCTGCTGTGCCCAGGATTTCACATCCTCACTCTCCCGATGGGAAAACCCAGGGAAACCCCCCTGCTTTGCCCAGATTCAGGTGGGAAAATTCCGGGATTTGGGATGTCCCTTCCCACCCCTCCACCCCCAGCTGGATTCCAGCTGTTTTATTCCCTCCCTCTGGCTGGGAAAGAATTCCAGGGGTAATTCCAGCTGCAGTTCCATTCATCCTCACACCAGCACAAGTTAAATCATTTTAAATGACATCTCCTAACCCCAAAACCAATCCCGAACCCTAATTTTAAAGCTTTATTCCCATTTTCCAAGGGAAAAACGCAATTCCAGGTGAATTTACAACTCAAAATCCAAGGAATCCGAGGTGGGAATTCATCCACGGATTGGAATTATAAAATATTCGTATTTTTCTTTTGAAATGAAATTCCCAACCGGATTCCCAGCAGGAATCCACAGCCACAGGTGACTTTTTTTCCAAGGAATTTTCCTCTTCCCTGTTCTTTGCTGGGTTTTACCCCAGGATTCGATGGAATTCCGATGCATTTATGGTGTTCCCAACACCCAAACCCTTCCCCAAAAATGCATTTTAAGATCCTGGAATATTCCTCACCTCCTGAGAATCCAGGAAAAATCCTAAAATTAGGATTGCAGATCCAAAATTGGGATTTAAGATCCAAAACTGGGATTTAAGATCCTACAAAGAAGCTCCAGGGAATGTCTTAGGAGAGAAATTAAGGCAAAAATTAACTTTTATGTCCAAGTTTCCCTCCTGAGCAGCCACTTTTCTCCATGATTTTCCCAAATTCCATGTTTTCCTCAAGAATTCCCTTTTTTCTCACTGATTTTCTCCCTGATTTTTGATAATCTGCCTTCAACAAGGAAAAATAACTTCATTTCCAAGACCCCACGAGGGTCAAAGCCAAACAATTCCCACCAGAAAAATTCCCAAAGGTGCTGGAAATAACCAAAATAAAGCACTTTAATGGCTTTTCATGATTAATTAGCACAAATTAAATCTGATTAATTAATGAAAAGACACTTTGGATGAGGTTTTCCTGATTTTTCTATATGGATAGGAAGGTGAAGGGTGAAATCCCAACCTCCAGGCCAAGGGAGATTTGCTTTTTGCTTCCCAAACTGACCTCACACTTCCCAGGATTTTCCCAGTTCCTGGATGTTTGAGGGAAGGCCACGCTGGCTGTTAATTAAATGTAATTATTAATTATTATTAACCTTTAATTACGGTGATTTTTATCTACCTCAGAGCCGAGGAAACCCAACCACTTCCCGATTTTTTGGGATTGTTCTCCCAGCTTCCAGAGGCTTGGAGGCGTGGATTTTTTTGGGAAGAGGCAGAACATCCCAAGGTTCTGCCTGTGGGATGGGGGACACTAAAATCCCATTTTTTCCCCCCATTCCAGAGCGACTGGAAGGAAAATTTTCTACAATTCCAGGCTGGAGCAACGGAGAGAATTCCCAGGGTGGGAAGCACTGGGAGGAGAATTCCAACAATTACGGGATTTAAAGGAAAATTGTGCAGGGATAAAAACAAAAATTAACCAGAGGAAAAATGGAAGAGCAGGGTAGGGAATGGGAATGATTCCTGGATCCTGGGAAAAATATTTCCCAAAGGAAGCAGCAGATCCCTCCCATCCTCTGCCCCCACTGGGATCAGGTGAATCCCAATAAAATCCTATTTTTGGGAAGCAGGATCCATCCCTCTCCAGCTCCCTGGCGCATCCCAGCCAGAGAGAATTCCCGGAAAACCTCGGAAAACCTCGGGATGGCATCAAACACCGGGAATTTGCAGCCTCGGGGGATGAAATTCCAAATCCTGCTGGAGGGAGGGAATTCCTTCGGTCCTGACCCAGCCGTGGGGAGATTCCCTTCTCCCAGAGTTTTGGGATGCCAGGTTTGTCAGGGTGAGGGCAGGGGAGCAAACGAGGAGAAGTTTTCTTGTCTTTTCCTGCTTGGATCCGGTTGGGAAGAGGGGATGGAGCCACTCCTGTCACCTGAGGGTGACACCAGAGGGATGGGACAGGGACAGAGCACGGAAAGGCTGGGAAGAGGCTGAGGAAGAGGAGCAGGATGGTGATCCCAAACCCCTGAGGAGAGGGGTGGGACGGCAATCCCAGATCCCTCAGGAAAGGGTTGGGATCCCAATCCCAGACCCCTCAGGGGAGGGGTGGGATAGCAACCCCAGGACCCTCAGGAGGAGGTCGGGATATACCAATCCCAAATCCAGTGGGATGGGATGGCAATCCCAGGACCCAGTGGAAGAGGGTTGCGATGGCAATCCCAGATCCCTGAGGAAGAGGGTTGGGACACCAACCCCAGGACCCTGAGGAGAGCGGTGGGATCCCAACCCCAAATCCCTGAGGAGAAGGCTGGGATCCCAATCCCCGATCCCTGAGGAGAGGACTGGGATCCCAATCCCCGACCCCTGAGGAGAGGACTGGGATCTCAATCCCCGATCCCTGAGGAGAGGACTGGGATCCCAATCCCCGACCCCTGAGGAGAAGGCTGGGATCCCAATCCCCGACCCCTGAGGAGAGGACTGGGATCCCAATCCCCGACCCCTGAGGAGAAGGCTGGGATCCCAATCCCCGACCCCTGAGGAGAGGACTGGGATCTCAATCCCCGATCCCTGAGGAGAGGACTGGGATCCCAATCCCCGACCCCTGAGGAGAGGACTGGGATCCCAATCCCCGATCCCTGAGGAGAGGACTGGGATCCCAATCCCCGACCCCTGAGGAGAAGGCTGGGATCCCAATCCCCGACCCCTGAGGAGAGGACTGGGATCTCAATCCCCGATCCCTGAGGAGAGGACTGGGATCCCAATCCCCGATCCCTGAGGAGAAGGCTGGGATCCCAATCCCCGACCCCTGAGGAGAGGACTGGGATCCCAATCCCCGACCCCTGAGGAGAAGGCTGGGATCCCAATCCCCGACCCCTGAGGAGAGGACTGGGATCCCAATCCCAGCACCCTCAGGAGAAGGTTGGAATACCAATCCCAGATCCCTGAGGAGAAGGTTGGGATCCGAACGCCAGGACTCTCAGGAGAGGGCTGGGATCCCAGTCCCCAATCCCTGCGGCCGAGGGGCTCCACACGCCAGTGGAGAGGGGGACTCACTCAGCGAAGGTGAAGCACCAGCAGGCCAAGGATGATGAGGGGGGTGGTCTCACCCTGCAAACCGCTGGCCACAGACCCCCCCCTTTTCCGTAACTTCCCCTGAAAACCGGGAAAAGGCCGTTTCTCCCGAGAACTCCGGGAAAAGCCCCCCGCCACCCTCGGCGTATTGTGGTGGCTAAGAAAGAGAGCGAAAAATAATCCCCGTGCCCAACATGGCCGCCCACCAGCGAAGCAGCGCCGCCAAAGAGAGGAGGGGGCGGCAGCACCGGGAGAAGGGAGGAAGGAGGGACGCGACCGCCCCTTCCTCACCCCGGCGGTGGCAACCGGGGGGCGACCATCAGGGGACCCCCCGGTGTGGCGGGGGCAGCGCGGAGGGAGCGGCGACGGGGCCGCATCACCGCCGCCCCCCTCCCCTCAGGGCGGCCGCTTCACCGCGCCCCCCGGCCGTGAGGGCTGCGCGCGGATCACTCCGCGTCCCTCAGCGCCCGCCGGGGCCCGGCGGGAGCGGCCGCCGGAGCCGCCGCGGCTCCTCCCCGGCCCCTCCTCGGCACCCCGAGCCCTCCCTCCTCCTCCTTCTCCTTCTCCTCCTCCTCCTGCTCTTCTCCTCCTCCTCCTCCCGCCACCGCTTTGTGTACGGCGCGCTCCGGCCCTGCCGCCCCCCCCCCCTCCCTTCATTCCCTCCTTCTCCCCCATTCCCGGGCGGTTCGAGCCGGTTCCACCGTCACCGATCCTCCCCCCTCCATCTCCCGCCGCCGCCGCCGCCACCCCCGGGGGCCCCGCCGCCTTCATCGTGCCCCCCCGCGCCCCCCGCCTCACCTTCCTCAGCGCTGCCGCCGCTCGCTCCTATGGGGCTCCGCCGCTCTCCGGGCGAGGCGACCCGCAGGGCGCGGGGG
Organism: Aphelocoma coerulescens; assembly: GCF_041296385.1. Lineage (NCBI taxonomy): Eukaryota > Metazoa > Chordata > Aves > Passeriformes > Corvidae > Aphelocoma > Aphelocoma coerulescens. The sequence goes on from NC_091038.1 coordinate 925,171, forward strand.
CAGGTGGCATGAGCCCCCCCCCGCCCCCCACTTCGCGGGATGCTAAGGAGGATGAAGATGATGAAGAAGAAGGAGGAATTATCCCTGGCTCTGCTCGCCCTCTGTACGTTCTGCCGGGGGGCGTCTCCGTGCTTGGCGTGCGTGTGGGTTTTTCCCCCCCCCCCCGCCGCGCTTCACCCCTCACGGAAAGGGGGGGGATAAAAAAAAAAAGGTCGTCGGGCCCGGCGGGCTGATACAGGCGCGCGGCGCCCGCAGCCGCACCACACACACACAACACACACACCACACACACAAAAAGGGGACCTGGCCGGCGGAGGGATATGGTGACGTCACTTCCTCCTGCGCGCGGTGACGTCACGGGGGGACGGCCCTGAGGCGGCTGAGGGAGGGAAGGGGGGGGCGGGAAAATGGCGCCGTTGGGTCGCGACCCCCGCCCGCTCCTCGCGGCTTTTCCCCTCACGGATCCGCCATTGCTCCGGTTCTAAGGGTCCCTGAGGGGATGAGGGGCTGCGGAGCGGCGGGAGCGCGGCCGGGCTGAGGGGATGCTCCCGGGGGCCGAGTGTTCCGCGCTGGGCTTGACTGGCCCGAGACCCCCTCAGGGCCGTGGGGGGCTGTGAGGAGGGGTCAGCCCCAACAGGTGAGGAGTGGTTGGTCCTAAGGTGTTCCCTGGCCAAAATCTCTTGCTTGGGGCCAAAATTTCCTACCTGAGGCGAAACTGTCCCACCTGGGGCAGGTGTTGGCTTTACCTGGATGGGCTTCCCTCACCTTCCATCCCCTTGGAGTTGGGATCAGCCCTCCCTGACATCCCCAGGTGAGAAGGAGTTTGGTCCTAAGATGCTCCCTGGCCAAAATTTCCCACCTGAGGCCAGAAGTTTTCCACTTGAGCTAGCCCAAAACTGAGGAAAAACAGCCCAAAACTGAGGAAAAACAGCTTCGAAAATGAGGGGGAAATAGCCCCAAAAATGGGGGGGGGGGAAATAGCCAAAAAAACCTGGGGGAAAGCAGCCCAAAAATGGGGAAAAAATAAACCAAAATGGGGGAAAACAACCCCAAAATGAGGGGAAAATAGGAAAAAAAAAAAAAAGAGAGATAAATATAAATAATCATTTAAATCTCTTTAATAATAAAAGAAAAATCCCATTCATGGGTTTTTTCCTAGTGGTTCATGGAAGCAGCAGGGATGTAAAAGGTGAGAATGTTTCGGAAATGCCAAAATAAACATTCCCTGGAGGGAGGGGAAAAAAAGCAGATTCCTTAAAAATTCAATAATAAATAAATTAATAATTAATAAATTAATGAATTTATTCTCATTAGGGACCATGTAGAGAATCCCAGCTGGAATTGGGAGTGAAATCCTGATTTTCCAGGAAAAAGAATCTTCTTCAAGAAGGAATTTTTTGGGATTTTTTCCGTCCAAAAGAGCCACAAAATATTTTAAATTTGCTGAGATCCTTGGGAGAGAATTCCCGGCAGGTCTGGAAACTTTGCCCAAAATCCCGAGTTTTTAAGCCAAAACTCCTCCCTCTTCTGCCATTTCCAAACTCTCCCTCTCCAGGCTGGAAAAAAATGGGAAAAATATGGACTAAAAAGGAGAAAATCGGGAAAGAACAGCGGGAATTCGGCCGTGGAAGGACTTTGGAAGTTTCCCCCGGGCATTTAAGGTGGAATTTTGTCCTTTCCGTGCCCTGGATCCTCCCCTTGGCCCCTCCTCTCCCAAATCCCACCCCTTTTTCCTGGATTTCGGACCCTTTCCCGGCGGTTTCTCCACAAAAATCCTCCGGAGTTCCCGGAATTTCCACTCCCAGCTCGATCCAGGATGGGTAAGAGATCCCAAAATCCCCGAAATCCCTGGATCCCACCAGGATCTGCTGCTTTGGGCTCCCGGGGGGTGGAATTCCGGCTTTTGCCTGGATTTAAATATTCCTTTATTCCCCCAAACCCCGTGGTTTTAATTAGGAGCTTTAATTCCTTCATTAAAATCCATTTTTCCTCGAATTAATTGGGATTTTTTTAATCCCTAAACTTCTAAAAACTGGGAAAAACTCCTGGACTTGCTGCTTGGGAACAGGAAAAACCCTCAGGAAAATCCTTAAGGCTCAGAACTCAGCTTTTAACTGATATTTTCTATTTTCTATGGGATAAATCCCTGATTTCCAGGATATTTTCCTTGTTGTTTTGAGGCTAAAACCTTGGATTTCCGTGAACTTTCACTTTTGGCTCCGTGGAAAAAGTGGGAGGGACTAAAAACTGGGACACTGTTTCCATGGGAATTGTTGGGAAATTTCCCAGGGATTTCAAAACAGAGGGAAAATCATAAATTTTGGGATGAAAAAAATGATAACTTTTGGGATAAAACCCAGCCAAAAATGAGGAATTTCACCCACCAGGAATGTGTAGCCAAAAATACCAATATTCCAAGCAAAAATATCCTGGGCTTCCTGGAATTTTTTCACTCACAAGTGGAATTTTTTTAGGAATTTTTGGCCCCAAGGTCCTGGAAGTCGATAAAAAGCTTTGGGAATGATTGACACACCTGGAAGGGCCTGGGAGCTCCAAAAATGGGGAATTATGGAAGGAATGAAGTCCTGGAATGCTCTGAAAAGTGAACTCCTTAAATCTCCTTGGGAATTTGGGGTTTTGGGAGAAAATTCCTGGAATTCCTGGATGTTTTTTGTGGCTTCTCAATTGTTCTAACTTGAATTTTAATTGGATTTTTCCCAAAGTTAAATCCAGATTTGCCTCCCTGGAATTTGGAATATTTTGATACTAAACCCTCGAATTCCAGAGAAATTCCCGTTTCTCCAGCCCCTGCTAACATCCCAAAATTATCCCTCCTAATTTGGCACTTTGGGACAACTCAGGGACCCAAAAATTGGGGTAAATTCCAATGTTTTATTCCCTGGAACGAGCAAATCCAAGGCCTAAACACTGGGATAAACTCCAGTGTTTTATTCCTCGTTACCACCTAAAAACCTGGAACGAGCAAATCCAAGGCCCCCAAATTCCCAGGATTTTTTGAGGCTGGACTTTCGGAAGGATTGGGATGTGGAAATGATGGAATTTTCCCCCTTTTTTCCCTTTTCCAGCAGGAAAATGTGGAGCGTGTGGGCCAGGCTATCCCAGTCCTCTGGAGGCCATGAAAGGCAAGTGCTGGGACAACATTCCCAAATCCTGGAATGGGATTGGGATTAGGGGGGGATTTGAGGGGAGAGAAAACAGATAAAAAGTATAAAAACATGGAATTTTGGGATAATGAATCCTGAATTCTGCCCCCAGGGCCCCGGGAGCAGCTCCTGTACCTGCCCTGCATCTACCGGAACACCGGGATCAACAGTCCCGACTTCCTGGCCACTGTGGACGTGGATCCCAACTCCCCGCACTACTGCCAGGTACGGAAATCCGGGAAAATCCAGGAAAAGCTGGGAAAATCCGGGAGAATCTGGGATCCCAAATCTCCCCCAGAGCAGCCAGGGACTGGAATCCAGGAAAATCCAGGATCCCAGACCATTCCCAGGTGGATCTGCATCCTTCCCCCTTCCCTTAATTAAGAATCCCATTAATTAGAGCCATTCCAAGATTCGGGATCCATTCCATGCAACTTCTCCAAACAAATCCCATCCCCATCCAATTCTTCTCCCACCATTCCCAGTAATTTTCCCGCTCTTCCAAGCTTCCTGAATGACAGACACCCTGAGTGTTGAGGGAAAATCCGGGATTTTGGAGGCCCATCCCTGTTTTTCCAGGTGATCCATCGGCTCCCGATGCCGAATCTGGGGGATGAGCTGCACCATTCGGGCTGGAACGCCTGCAGCAGCTGCTACGGAGATCCCACAAAAGCCCGGAATTTCCTGGTGCTTCCCAGCCTCATCTCCTCCAGGATCTACGTCGTGGATGTGGGGTCGGATCCCAGGGCTCCCAAACTCCACAAGGTTTGCAGCAATTGGAATTTTCCCGCTTTTTTTCCCGCTTTTCTCCCTGCTTCTTTTTCCCTGATTTTCCCCCTTTCTTCCCCCTTTTCCCTCTTTTCCCTCTTTTTCTCCTTTTCTTCCTGATTTTTCCTTTTTTCCCTGCCCTTTTCCCCCCTTTTTTCCTTTTCTTCCCCTGATTTTTCCATTTTCTTCTTTTTTCACCCTTTCCCCCCCTTTTTTCCCTTTTTTCTCCCTGATTTTTCTGTATTTTTCCCTGCCCTTTTCCCCATTTCTTCCCCCTTTCTTCCCCCTTTCTTCCCCCTTTCTTCCCCCTTTCTTCCCCCTTTCTTCCCCCTTTCTTCCCCCTTTCTTCCCCCTTTCTTCCCCCTTTCTTCCCCCTTTCTTCCCCCTTTCTTCCCCCTTTCTTCCCCCTTTCTTCCCCCTTTCTTCCCCCTTTCTTCCCCCTTTCTTCCCCCTTTCTTCCCCCTTTCTTCCCCCTTTCTTCCCCCTTTCTTCCCCCTTTCTTCCCCCTTTCTTCCCCCTTTCTTCCCCCTTTCTTCCCCCTTTCTTCCCCCTTTCTTCCCCCTTTCTTCCCCCTTTCTTCCCCCTTTCTTCCCCCTTTCTTCCCCCTTTCTTCCCCCTTTCTTCCCCCTTTCTTCCCCCTTTCTTCCCCCTTTTCCCTCTTTCTCCCTTTCTTCCTGATTTTTTCCTTTTTTCCCCACCCTTTTTCCCCCTTTTTTCCTTTTCTTTCCCTGATTTTTCCATTTTCTTATTTTTTCCCCCTTTTCCCCCTTTTTTCTCCCTGATTTTTCTGTATTTTTCCCTGATTTTCCCCCCTTTTTCCCCCTTCCACCCTGTTTTATCCCTTTTTGTCCTTTTTTTCTCCTTTTTTCCCCCCTTTTTTTCCCCTTTTCCCTGCGAACATTCCCCAACCCTCCCTCCCACTACCACAGGACCCCTCTGGCTGCTCCCACAGCTCCTGGCCATAAACCCGCATTTTCCAGCCCTGATTTCCAGGACTTTTCCCCCCCTTTTTCCCACTTCCAGGTGGTGGAAGCTGAGGAGTTGTCCCGGCAGGGGAACGCGGCTTTCCCGCACACCTCGCACTGCCTGGGCTCCGGGGAAATCCTCATCAGCTGCCTGGGGGACCCTGCAGGCAACGGGAAAGGTCGGGATCCTTCCCCATTCCATGAAAACACCCCAGGGCTTTTCCCTCTCCATCCACAGGCCCCAAAATCCGCGGAATATTTGGAATTTCCCTGCTGGTTTTTAGCACGTTCCAGCGGTTCTTTGTGGGGCTGTAAATTCATCTCATGGTAAATTATCATTGTTATAAAAATGATGGGGAAATAATTTGAGGGGTTGTTATTATAGGGAAGTATAAAACTAGGAAGGACAATAATAACAGGAAATAATTTTAGGAATTATTCTAGGAAAAGATGGAATTTTTGGGAGTTGTTATTGGTAATCATGAAATTCTGGGAAATAATTTAGGGATTATTATTCTAGGAAAAGATGGAATTTTTGGGAGTTATTATTGGTAATCGTGAAATTCTGGGAAATAATTTTAGGGATTATTATTCTAGGAAAATAAGGAATTTTTGGGAGTTATTATTTGTAATCATGAAATTATTAGGGATTATTATTCTAGGAAAAGATGGAATGATAGGAAATTATTAGTACCAAGAATAAAACTGTGGGAAATAATTTTAAGGATTATAGGAAAAAGTGAAATTTTAGGAAATTAATAATAATAATAAAAATTATGGGAAATATTTTAGGAATTATAGGACAATGTAGAATTATAGGAAATTATTAATAATTATATTAATAAATTATGGGAAATAATTTCAGTAGTTATTATTATAGGAAATTTCAATTATTATAGGGAAAAAATATTATTAATAATAATAAGGAAAATAAAAAAAAATAAATAAAAAGAAGTAAAAAGAAGTAAAAAGAAGTAAAAAGAAGTAAAAAGAAATGAAAAGGCATGAAAGCAAATAAAAATAAATAAAAATAAAGGATTGATTTGCTTCATTTAAAGCTCTTGAAATATCTCCAAACCCTTTTTTTTGGGGGGAATTTTTTCCAGGCACTTTCATCCTCCTGGATGGAGAAACCTTCGAAGTGAAAGGAAATTGGGAAAAAGGAGGGAAAATCCCAGCCCTGGGCTACGACTTCTGGTACCAGCCCCGGCACAAGGTCCTGCTGAGCACCGAGTGGGGCGTTCCCAGGATCCTGGCACAGGGATTCCACCCCAGGGATGTGGAGCAAGGTTGGTGGGAAATCCCAGAAAATTCCAAGCAGAAATCCCTGAAAAAAACCCCCATTTTTTTACAGCAGGAATTTCAAGGAAAAAATGGAATTTTTGAGAGCAAAAATACCTGAAAAATTCCATTTTTTAAGAGTGGAAATTCCTCAAAAATTCAGTTTCGGTGAGCGAGAATTCCCGAAAAATTCAGGTTTTGAGAGTGGAAACTCCTGAAAAAAAATCCATTTTTGGGAGTGGAAATTCCTGAGAAATTCATTTTTTAAGAGTCCAAATTCCAAAGGATTTTCATTTTTGAGAGAGAAAATTCAAGAAAAATTCCCCTTTTGAGAGCTCGAACTCCTAAAAAATTCCATTTTTGCATGGGAACTCCTGGAAAATTCGATTTTTAAGAGCAGAAACTCCAAAAAATATTCCATTCTTGTGAGTGGAAACTCCCAAAAAATTCCATTTTTGAGAGTGGAAACTCCTGGAAAAACTGAATTTCTGAGCGTGGAAACTCCCAAAAAATTCCATTTTTGAGAGTGGAAACTCCTGGAAAAACTGAATTTCTGAGCGTGGAAACTCCCAAAAAATTCCATTTTTGAGAGTGGAAACTCCTGGAAAAACTGAATTTCTGAGCGTGGAAACTCCCAAAAAATTCCTTTTTTGAGAGTGGAAACTCCTGGAAAAACTGAATTTCTGAGCGTGGAAACTCCCAAAAAATTCCATTTTTGAGCGCTGCAACCCCTAAAAATCTCAATTTTTTGGGGAAAAAAATCCTGTGTTTTAACCCTAATTCCCCCCCAAAGCCCAACCCAACCTTTAACTCCCTGTGAAAATGCCCGGATTTTGGGAATATCCCTCCCCAGGGCACTACGGGCGCCACATCAACGTGTGGGACTGGAGCAGCCGCTCGCTGCTGCAGGAGATCGATCTGGGAAAAGGCTCCATCCCGCTGGAAATCCGCTTCCTGCACGACCCCAGCGCTTCCCAGGGATTCGTGGGATGCGCCCTGAGCGGGGAGATCCAGCGCTTCTACAAAACCCCGGTGAATTCCTGGGAATTCGGGATGAAATGGAGCCGGGAATTGGGGATTTTCCATGGAATTTTCCTGGGGTTTTGTGGAGTTCTCCGAGGTTTGATCACTGTGGGATTGTGGGAAGGAAAAACCGTCCAGGAGACATCCCAGGGACATTCCCACTCTTCCAGGGGGATCCTGGACACTCCCAGGGATGGGGAATCCATGGAATAACCTGGGCCAGGATCCAGAATTTATCCCTAAAATCCAGCCCAGGGAGTCCTGGAATGGTTTGGGATGGAAAAAGTCCTTCAAGACCCCTAAAATTCCAATCCCAGGGACATTCCCACTATCCCAGGCTGCTCCAGAGATCGGAAATCCATGGAATCACCTCTCCCAGCAGCTCCCTGCCCTCCCAGGGGAGAATTCCTCCCTGGATATCCCACCGGGAATGTCCCCAGTGTCACCTGGAGGCTTTGGAAGCTCCAGGAAGACCCGAAGGGAACGGAATTCCTTGGATTTGTTGGATTTTCTCTTGCCAATCCCGGCTCAGCTTCCCTGAGCTTAACAAATCCAGGGTCGGGAGCTGGGCTTGGATCATCCCTCCCAGCTGCAGATATTCCATGGATTTTGGGAATTTGGGGAATTTTGGGATAACAATTCAGTGTTTTCCCTCCCTCAGGAAGGGAACTGGGCAGCGGAGAAGGTGATTGAGGTGCCCAGCAAGAAAGTCCAAGGATGGCTCCTCCCGGACATGCCAGGTCAGTGAGAGCGAGTTTGGGGAAAATTTGGGAATTTTCTCATGGATCCAGAGCAGATTTTGGCCAAATTTGATCCTTAAATGGCAAAAAATTCCCAATTTTTGTGGTTTTTTAAGGGAGAATTCTGGGATGAGCAAAGGAGCCCCGCGGTGGGAGGGGGATCTGCTCCGTGCTTGAGGTGGGATTTTCCAGGAAAATCCTTGGAATGTGGGGCTGGATGTGCTCAGGAATCCTGGGAATGCTGGAGAACCCTGGAATGATCCCAAGGTCAATTTTGTTTCTCCCAACTTTTCCAACCCCTTTTTTTGATGCTTCCAAGTGGGAATTTCGGGGTTTGGGGCATCTCTGGTCCCTCCCATTCCCTGATTTCCCTCTGGAATTCCCCCGGGAAGGTCTGATCACGGACATCCTGATCTCCCTGGACGACAGATTCCTGTACTTCAGCAACTGGATCCACGGGGATGTCCGGCAGTACGACATCTCCGATCCCAAAAATCCCAGACTGGTGGGGCAGGTGAGGAAAAACAGGAAAACACTCCCAAAAATCCAATTCCAAGCTCATTCCCTCCTTTTTTTAACGATTGAATTTGGATTCATTTTGGGTTTTCCCATGGAATTTGATCGTTTTCCAGGTTTTTCTGGGAGGCAGCATCTCCAAAGGGGGAGCGGTGACCGTGCTGGAAGATCGGGAATTGCAGGATCAGCCGGAGCCTTGCGTGATCCAGGTGAGTTTTCCCAAATTCTTCCCTCATTTCGGAGATTTCTGATGTCAAAAACCCCGGCCGAGGTTGTTCCTGCCTGGATTTTCCTTCCTTAGGGATGGATTAATCCCTAAAATCTGAATTTTCCCCTGGAGAGAAACTGTGGAATTATTAAAGTTGGGAAAAAGCTCCCGGATCTCCCAGTTCAACCATTAACTGATGGTTTTTTCCATGGAAAATTTTGGGATGGGGATAAAAAAATCTCTTGGACACCCCCAGGGCAAGGAAATGTTGGAATTTCCACCCCTGGAATTCCTTGGAGAATCTCTGGATGTGGCACATGGGGAGGCGGGGAGGCGAAAAAAAGAAGCAGGAAAGGGAATTCCTGCCAAAAATTGGGGAAAACACTTGGATTTGATGATTCCCATAGGGCTTTTCCAACCTTAATCCCACAATCCTGTAAAAAATTCCGGAAAATTCCAAATCCTTCATCCTTTTTTTCCTGACTCATCTCCAACGACTTCAGGCCTCCCATTCTGAGGCAAAAATTCCCCCCCCCCAAAAAAAATCCATTTCCTCCATTTCCGGATTTGCCGCTCCGGAATCCGGGATTTTGGAATCTTTTCCCAAAATTTTAGGGAAAGAAGATTCCCGGGGGGCCGCAGATGCTGCAGCTGAGCCTGGACGGGAGGAGGCTCTACGTGAGCACGTCCCTGTTCAGCGCCTGGGACCGGCAGTTCTACCCCGAGCTCATCAGGTCAGGCAGTTATTGATTACTTATTGATTATTTATTGATTAGGAATTGATTATTTATTGGTCAGTAATGGATTAGTAATGGATTAGTAGTTTATTTTTATTAGCATCAGCAAAGTCTTTTACTGGCCCCAAACCCTTTTCCCATTCCCTCTTTTCCCAAACCCATTCCCAACCCTTTTCCCATCCGTTCCCAGGGATGGCTCTGTGCTGCTGCAGCTGGACGTGGACACGGAGAAGGGGGGACTGGCAGTGAATCCCAAATTCCTGGTGGATTTCGGGAAGGAGCCGGGGGGTCCCGTCCTGGCGCACGAGATGCGCTACCCAGGGGGAGACTGCACCTCCGACATCTGGCTCTGATCCCAGAAAACCTGGGATTTATCCCATTTTTTACCCTTTCCCCCCCTTCTTTTCCCTCCACTTCCCTTTTCCCGGGGATTTTGGGATGCCTGGAGCTTCATCCGCTCCCAAAATTCTGATTCTGGAGCAGCTTCTCTTAAAACTCGTCTCCTTCTGCACTGCTCAAAGATCAAAACCCCAAATAAAATTCTCCTTCCAGCAGCTGAAATCCCATTTTTATAGGCTTTTGGGAATTTTTGGCATTTTTTTGATTCTAAAAAATATCATTTTCCAACTTTTTTGGTTGTATTTCCACTAAAACTGCGAGTTTTCCGTTGGATAAGGTATCTGATGTCATTTCCCAAACTTTTTCCCATCTTTTTTGCTGTATAGAGATAAAATAGGGAAATTAGGGAAATGGGGATAGAATAGGGATAAAACAGAGAAACAATAGGAAAAAATAGAGAAAAAATAGGGATAAAGTAGACATAAAATGGGGATAAAACATGGATAAAATAGAGATAAAATGGAAATAAAAATAGGGGTAAAATAGGGGTAAAATTGGGATAAAATCCACACCTGGAAGAAAACCAGGCGAAGAAAAACTGGCGAAGAACCAGCAAAGGGAATTTCTCCCAGAAACTTCCAGCAATCCCTGCACACCCCGTGCCCCATCCCGAGGATTTTCCCAGCCCCGCTCCCACCCTCAGCCCCTGGCGGGATTTGTCTCCCCCGGATGAGTTGGGAATGAGACTCGGGAAGCTGCGGCTGATGCGGGGAACAACTTTATTTATTCCGGGCTAAAGCAGGGCCGGGGCCGAGCAGCGTCGGGAAAGGGCTCGGGATTGCCGGGAAAGCGCCGGGAGCGCTCCAGGGAATGTCCCGGGACAGAGACAGGGACCGAGCCGGGCCGGGCACAGGATGGGAGCCGGGAGCGCTCCAGGGAATGTCCCGGGAATGTCCCGGGACAGGGACCGAGCCGGGCCGGGCGCTTCCCTCGCTGCTCCCGAGGCTGCCGAAGTTCCGGATCCCGGGAAGAGCCCGGGGACATGGCGGGGACATCCCAGGGACAGCCGCGGGTCCCGGCGCTGCTTTGCCAGGAGCGGGATCGAGATTCCAGCGGGAACGGGGACCCCAAAGCCAACACCCGAGGGGACCCCAAAGCCCGGAATCAGCCGAGGGGACCCCACACCCATCACCCGCCGGGACCCCAAGCGCAGCACCGCAGGGGGAGGGGACAGCGGGCGCTTCCCGGGATCCCTAGGGCAGGATCTCGGACTTGGAATCGCCGCCGGGGAAGCGAATCTCGTGCGCCAGGCACGGCCCGTGCGGCTCCTTCCCGAAATCCACCAGGAAGTTCTTGTTCACGGCCAGGCCGCCCTTGTCCGTGTCCACGTCGAGCTGCAGCATCACCGAGCCCTCCCTGCGTGGGGACAGCGGGGGCTCGTGGCGACAGCGAGCCCCGGGCTGCGCCACGGAGCCCGCCCGGAGCCGCTGCGGAGCCCGGGAGAGGATTTGCCAGCCCCGGGAGAAGGGGACGGCAGCGGGGCCGGCTTTGGCTCCCGAATTCCCTCCGGGAGTGAGCGAATCCCTGGGCAGGATGGGCCAGGACGGGCTCGGGCTCAGTTTTGCTCCCGAATTCCCTCTGGATGATGAGGACGGGATGTGGCAGGACTGGATCCCCTCGGGCCGGGCTCATCCCTGGCTCTGCTCAGTCCCGACCCGCCCGGGGGCTCCGCCGGGAGCGGCTCCGGGAGAGCCCCGGGCGGGTCCCGGCCCCTTGCCCGCCCCCCGCCCCTCCCATTCCCGCAGCGCCCCCGGGAAAAAGGGGGGAGCCTTTTCCAGCCGGGAATTCCTTACTTGACCATGCTGGGGTAGAACTGCCGGTCCCAGGTGCTGTAGAAGGAGTTGGTCACGTAGAGCCGCTTCCCGTCCAGGCTCAGCTGCATCTTGCTGGGGCCGCCGTACACGCGCTTGCACTGGGCACACACGGACTGGGGTCACTGGGGGCACTGGGGGCACTGGGGGCACTGGGGGCACTGGGACTGGATCCCAGCAGGGGAAGGGAAGGGGGAAAGCAGGAGAAGGAGCAGAGCAGGAGCAAGAGAAGAGCAGGAAGGAGCGGAGCAGGACTAAATGAGAGCAGGAGCGGAGCAGGAGCAGGTCAGAGCAGGTCAGAGCGGGACTGAGGTCAAATCCGAGCAGGAGCAGGTCAGAGCAAGAGCAGGAGCAGCTCAGGGACTGCTGAGAGCAGGAGCGGATCAGGAACATCTCCGATGCAATCGGCTCCGCTCAGAGCAGCTGAGCGCAGGCTGAGGCGCGGGCGCTGCCAGCCCTGCCAGGCGCTCACCTTGACCACCAGCGGCTCGGGCTGGCACTTGAGCTCCTCGTCCCTGCACACGGTCACGGGGCCCCCTCGCAGGATGCTGCCCCCCACGAACACCTGCAAGGGACGCGGTGGGACACGAGCGTTCCCCGGGCCCGGCCCCGCTGGCCCCGCGCCCCGCTCGGCCCCCCGGGCCAGGGGCTGCCGCTCACCTGCCCCACCAGCCGGGGCTTGCAGTTCCTGCTCAGCTCGTACTGGCGGATGTCCCCGTGCAGCCAATTGCTGACGAACAGGAACCGATCGTCCGGGCTGATGATGAGGTCGGCGATGAAGGCTGCGGGCACACACGGGCTCAGGGCAGCGCCGGGGGAGGGCACGAGGGGTTGGGCTCAAGGATTGGGCTTTGGGGTAAAGCAGGACTCGGGCTAAAGCAGGACTTGGGCTCACTCGGACTTTGGGCTCACTCAGACTTTGGGCTCACTCAGACTTTGGGATCAGGCAGATTTTGGGGTCAGCCATGATTTACAGTCACCCAGACCTTGGGGTCAGCCAGGCTTTGCCCGGCTGCAGACCTCGCGGAGGGAACAGGAATGCCACCCCCGGGGGCACACGGACCTGGCATCTTGGGCATGATCCAGCCCGACACGTCCTTGGGCGGGATGCGGATCACCTCCTCCACTGCCCAGTTGTCTCTCTGCACAGGGACACAGAGCCGCGGCTGAGCCCCCGGTGCCCCCGATCCCGCTGCGGGGATCCCGATCCCGATGCGGGGCACACCGGGCTCATCCCGGCCCGCCCAGGCTCTGGCTCCGGACCCTCCCTCTCCCCGCCCCTCCCCGCGCTCCTCCCCGCGCTCCGGCCCGGCCGGGTCCCCCCGGCAGCCCCGGGGCCGCTCCCGGCACTCGCCTCGCAGGATTTGTAGAAGCGAAAGACGACCCCGCTCAGGGCACAGCCCACGTAGCCCTCGGCGGCGTCGGGGTTGTGCAGGAAGCGCACGTTCAGGGGCAGAGAATCCTCGCCCAGGTCGAAGCACTGCGTGAGGCTGCGGCAGGACAAGTTCCACACGTTCAGGCGGCGCCCGAAGACCCCTGCGGGACACGGGGGGAAAGGGTCGGGGGCGAGCAGGGCCAGGGATCCCTCCCCGGAGGGCTCCTGGTGGGGATCGGCAGGGAAAGGACGGGATTTGGGAGGAGAAACTGGGAAAGGGCGGGATTTGGGCAGCAGACAGGGAAATGCAGGATTCGGGGAGCAGCCGGGAAATGCAGGATTTGGGGAGCAGACAGGGAAATGCAAGGTTTGGGAGCAGACAGGGAAATGCAGGATTTGGGGAGCAGACAGGGAAATGCAGGGTTTGGGGAGCAGACAGGGAAATGCAGGATTTGGGAGCAGACAGGGAAATGCAGGGTTTGGAGAGCAGTCTGGGAAATGCAGGATTTGGGGAGCAGACAGGGAAATGCAGGATTTGGGAGCAGCCGGGACCAGCCCGCCCCCGGTGCAGCCCCTGCCCACCCTCAGCCCGAGCCCGGCGAAGGCGCCGGGGGCACAAATCGGCCTCTGTGGGGGCACCGGCCCCCGGCAGCCCCTGGCTCGGCGCTGGCATTGGTGCCACCCGCGTGTCCCCACCTTTCTTGAAGTCATCGGGGTTGAAGCCGCGCCCGGCCACTTTGGGCACCACCCCGGCCGAGCTGACCAGGACGTTGTGCCGGGGCTGGTACCAGAAGTCGTAGCCGCTCGGGGGAACCTCGCACTCGTTCTCCCAGTTCCCCTTCAGCTCAAAGGTCTCTCCGTCCAGCACCACGAAGCCACCTGGGGCACACGAGGGACGCGGCGGTGACAAAGCCGGGCTCCCGCGTTTCCGTCGGGACTCCCGAGATGGGAATTCTGGCAGGGAAATGGGAATTCTGGCAGGAGAATTCACCTTTGGCGTTGCCAGCGGGGTCGCCCATGTTGGCGATCAGGATGTCCCCGTTGGGCAGGGGGTGCGTGACAGCCAGGTAGCCCTTGTTGCACTTCCAGAACACATCCACGGGCTCGATCATCTGCAAAAATCAGCACAAAGTTCAGCCTCCGCCTGCTCGGCGCCTTTGCCGGCATCACAGAATCCTTTGGGGCCGGGAAAGACCCCCAGGATGGTCCAGCCCAGCCTCTGGCCACTCCCTGGCAGAGGCCCTTCCTCTCCTCCCTCCATCCCTCTCTCCATCCCTCCCCGTGCCCCCCGGGGCTGCCCCCGGCCGTACCTTGCAGATCCGGGGCGCCCGGCACTGGGAGCCCACATCCACCACGTAGATGCGGGAGGAGATGAGGCAGGGCAGCACCAGCTTGGTCCTTTTGGCCGCGGCGCCGCTCTCGAAGCAGCCGCAGGCGGGGCCCCACCCCGCGCAGTGCAGCTCGTCCTTGAGGTTGGGCATGGGCAGCCGGTGGATCACCTGGGCACAGCCGGGGGAAATTGGGGAATGCCCCGCCGGGAGCGGCCCCGGGCTCGGGGCGTCCCTGCACAGGGGCTGCGAACGGCCGGGAGCGCCCGGCCAGGAGAATTCTGCTCGCGGGGAATGAGGGACGTGCAGCTGCCCGCCGGGATTGCTCAGCATTCCCACCGAAATTCGGGGAATTGTGGCTGTGCAGAGCTGCTGTTCGTCCTCTGGGCCGGGCTGGGGCTTTGCTCTGCCGAGTCCTGCCGAGGATGGAGCTTAAAGCGCGTTTAAAATGCTCCAAAGCCTCTTTTGCCTTCCGAGAGCCTTTGATTCCAAGGGGGATTTTTGAATGTGCTGGGACTTGGGAAGGGAGTCGGAGGCAGCACAGGGAGCTGGGGGTGATCCAAGCACGATCTGGCAGGGGGAGAGCGGGAATGGCGCACGGAAGGGGAGGACTGCCGGCAGGAAAAATCCCTGAGCGCTGCAGAGCCAGCGGGGCAGCAGCAAGGAGCGGCCCCCTGACGGCAAAACTCCCAGAACTTCCCCAGGTGGCTCCGAACGGGACAGGGCCGGGACGGGGGACAAGAGCCAGCCCAGGCTGGGGGGACACAAAGCTGCCCCGAGCCCAGAAGGGGCCGGGCAGGAGCGGAGGGGACGCGGGACAAGCGGGTTTTCCCAGGAAGAAAGAGTCCGAAGGCCGGCCCCGGAGGCCTCGGGAAGCAGAGCCCCCGCAGCGATCCCTCCCCCCAGGAAGCCCAGCAGGAGGCAGCTGGTACCTGGCCGTAGTGGGGGGAGCGGGGGTTCAGGTCCACGGTGGCCAGGAAATCGGGTTGGTCGATGCAGGTGGACCTGTAGGTGC
The DNA here is from genome assembly GCF_041296385.1 of Aphelocoma coerulescens. Taxonomy (NCBI): domain Eukaryota; kingdom Metazoa; phylum Chordata; class Aves; order Passeriformes; family Corvidae; genus Aphelocoma; species Aphelocoma coerulescens. The sequence goes on from NC_091038.1 coordinate 940,501, forward strand.
AGGTCACGTAGGCGACCTCCTCCCTCGGGGCTGGGGACACAAAAGCGGGCTCAAACCGCGCCGGGAACCCCCAGCAAGGGCAGGAGAAGCTCCGGGCAACTCTCAGAAACGCCCGAAATGATTTCCAGGATGCTGCGAGCTCCTCCCGCTGCCCCGTCCAGCTCCGGGGCCGCTCCTGCCCCGGGAACAGCCGGGGGGAACCTCCCGGAGTTCTCCCGCTGGGGAAGGGGCTCAGCACGAACACCGAGCTCGGGGGATCCCAAAGAGCCCAAATTCCCCCATGCCAGCCCCGTCCCAGCCCCATTCCCAGCACTCGCCTTTCAGCACGTCGGGGCACGAGGGGTACTCGTAGCACGGAGCTCTGCATCTGTCTGGGGAGAGGAGGGGACACCGTGAGCCCGGCCCTGGGCCGCGGCTCCGGGCTCCCGGCGCAGAGGGTCCCTCCCGCCCCGCGCACCGGGGCCGCCCCAGCCCTCCCCGGGACCCACCGGGAGCGCTCGGGGCGGTGCTGGCACCTCCCGGCTCCAGGAGGGGACCCCGGGGACAGCCCGGAGCCGAGCCCTGCCCGGGGCCCTCGGAGCCCCTCGGGGACCCCTCCGCACCGCGGGGATGGGACAGAGCAGGGACGGGATGGGGACAGAGCTGCCACCGAGACCGAGACCGGGACGGGGACAGAGCTGTCACCCTGAGCCGGGACGGGAGGGAAGGTCCAGCAGGGAAAATCCCCTTGGACCCCGGACCCCTGGAGCAGGGAAGGGCCCCTCAGCCCCGCAGGAGCTCCCCAGGGCCCAGCAGAGCCTCGGGACCAGCGGCACCGCGGCCAAAGCTCGGCCCCAGCTCCCCCCTCCTGCCCAGCTGTGGACAAAGCCAGCTGTGCCCAGCTGTGCCCGGGCCGGGGCTGCGGGCCCGGAGCTGCGGGGGGAGGCTCCGAGCGTCCCTTACCCATGGCTGGAGCTTTGGGGGTGCCCGGTGGTGGCGGCCGAGGAGCTGGAGCTGGAGGGGCAGCTGCTGTCTCTGGGCTGGAGCGGCTGTGCCGTGCCCAGGCTGCTCCCGGGGGGCCTTTTATCCCGGGAAAAGGGTGGGGGGAGCGAGGCCAAGCCCAGGGAGGGGCTGCCCAGCGCTTGGGAGGTGCCAGCCCGGCGCTGCGGCTTCTTTCCGCCTCCCCGCCGCCAATCTGGGGCCAAATCTGCTGCTCCCTGCAGCTCCCAAACCCTCAAACACCGCCGGCCCTATCTGATCCCGGCCTCGCTCCCCATGGAACGGCTGCTCCAGCCTCCCATCCGGCCCCATCCAACCCAGCCCCGTGCCCAGAGCATTCCCAAAGCCCGGCCGGAGCCTCGGCCCCACCAGCGGCTCCCGGGGCTTGCAGGGGCCGATCCCAAAGGCTCCTCTGGGATCCTGATCCCGGCAGGAGACACGGCCCGATCCCAGGGATCACCCAAAGGCTCCTCTGGGATCCTGATCCCGGCAGGAGACACGGCCCGATCCCAGGGATCACCCAAAGGCTGCCCAGGATCCCGGGGGCCCAGCAGGGCCCGGCAGAGCAGCCTCTGCCCAGGGACAGGAGTTTGGGAGCTCAGGGACAGTGGGATGGGCTTGGGGAGCTGAGGGGATCCCAGGAACCGGGAAAATCCCAGGGGACAACGCGGACCCTCAGGAAATCCGCCCTGAGCCCTCCTGAGGCAGCAGCAGCAGCCGGGGCAGGACACGGGGCGGCCTCGCAGGGTGGCACCTCCGGGTGGGGACGTGGGGCCAGCTGGGCAAAAGTGGGATTTGAGGAGCTCCGCACTGGGACTTGGGGCTGGAAGAGTCACTGGGGACTGTCCCCAACCCCCTGGGCCAGGAACGGTCACTGATCACTGTCCCCAACCCCCTGAGCCGTGCCCAGCCCCGGGTGGCACCAGCAGCACAAAAGTGGCACCAGCCGGGGTGGATTTCCCCCGAACTGGGCTGAGGTGGCCCCAAAACAGCCCCGGCAAGGGCAGAGATCCCGGCGCAGGCCCCGAGGGCTCGCAGCAGGGTCCCCTCCCGAGGCCACCACCGGCCTGGCCGCCAGCAGTGTCCCGGGAAGGGACACTCAGCCCCCTGGAATGCGGCTCCCGGCTCTGGGAAGAGCTGCTCGGGCAGTGGGGAGGGCACAGGGACAGGGAATTGCTGTGCCAGGAATGCGGGGACACCGCGGAGGGCCCGGGAGGAGCCCGGGGATGTCCCCGGCAGCGGGGACAGCTCAGCCCCGCCGGCCACGGCTGCCCTTGAGGCTCCTCTGGCTCCGGGACAGCGCCGGGCACCGGGCGCGGGGGCACAGGGCAGCGGCCAGCGCCTCCCGGGCCCTCTCTGCACGTCGGGAGCAGCAGAGTTGGGAAAACGGATGGGATTTGGGGTGGGAAAGCACAACAAAGGCACTTCCAGGGCAGGGACAGCAGCACAGGGATCGGCACCGAGCCCAGCCAGAGCCTTCCCTGCCACCGGGGGAGGCCCAGCGGTGACCCACGGTCAGCCAGGGCCACTCCGAGGCAGGAAGGGGTTAAACAGAATCTTGCGTGAGAGCGGAAATCGCGGAAAAAGCGGCTCCGAGGCTGACGCGATGAAAGAAGCCGAGATTTAGGCAAAAGCAGCGCCGCGGGAAGGAATTTGTCCCTCACTTCGCCGGGATGGAGGCACCGCGGGAGCCTTGCCGCGGCTGCGGGATGGAGCTCGGGATCCGCCCGGGATCGGGAAGATCCCAGCGCAGGAACCGCTCCGGGGCGTCGGGAGCAGCCCAAAGGAGGGGGGACAGCCAAGGACCCCCGGAGTCGCCGTGGCTGCCCCGTCCCTGGCGGGTCCCGGGCCGGGCGGGGCTCGCAGCCCTCCCCGCATGCCCGCGGCTCCTTCCCCTGGCGCTGCACACCCGCTCATTAGCGAGCTCATTAGCCCGCCCCTCATTAGCGAGCCGCGCTGCTCCCGGTGGCTTCCCGTGGTGACGTCCCTGGGTCCCTCCCTGTCCCCGCTCGGCTGTCGCGTGTCCCGATGGCGCTGATAAGAGCGAGATAAGCGCCGGCTCAGCACAGCCCGCCGCTGCTCCCGCGGCCGCAGCACGAGCCCCAGGACCCTCCGGCCACTGCCCCCGCCCCGCCGGCCACCCCTGCCCTGTCCCCACCGGCTCCTCCGGCCCCCAGCGGGAAGGACACGCCGCAGTTTTGGCCGTGGCCGAGCCCGGCCGCTGCGGGGAGGGGCGGATCGGGACGAGACCGCGGCTCTCCCGGACCTTGGAGAGTCCCCGCGGCTCGCGAATGCCCAGCGGGAGCTCCCCGGCTCCGGGAGCAGCTCCAGCCTCCCGCAGCTCTCCGGGAAGGCTTTGGCTTCCCCCGAACCCTGTCCCGAGCCCCTGGAGCTGCCCCGGCGGGTCCGGGGCTGCTTCATCATTTCCCGTTCCTAAATCCCCTTCCCTGTGCTCTTGTCCCGCTCTCCATCCTCTTCCCAGAAAGTTACCGGGGCATCCTCATGGGAAGAAATAAATGGAATCAAGTTCTGCTCCCCGGGAACGGGGCCAGGACAAGAGGGAATGGCCTCGAGCTGTGCCAGGGGAGGCTCAGGGTGGATATTTGGGAAAATCCCTCCTGGAAAGGGCGGCCAGGCCTTGGAAGGGGCTGCCCAGGGAGTGGCCATCCCTGAAGGTTTCCCCCTGAGGGATTGCTGGACATTGTTCTGGGTGACCAGGGGGAATCAGGTACAGCTTGGACTCGGTGGTCTTGGAGGGATTTTCCAACCTCAGTAATCCTGGAATTCTCTGAAAGGTCCCAGTAACACTCAGCGCAATTTCCAAACGTTAAACCCAGCTCCGAAACTCCTCAAAATGAGCAAATCCTACAAAAACCACAGGAAAAAAAACCTTTTGGGAGAGCTCGAAATTCCCCTGCTGCAGCCTGGCCGGGAGGAGATAAAGCTGCGGCTGATAAGGTAAAGATGCTGATAAGAACCGAGCTGAGCTGCGATTATTTCCTGCTCCTCCCTGTGCCTAGGTGAGCTCGGCTGGTTCTCCCTGTGTTCATCTGCGGCTTTTCCATGACCAGAAGCGGGACCAGTGTTCCCCCAGCCCGGTTTGGAAAGTTTCCCGGCTTCTGCACATCCCCACTTCCCATGATGCGCGGAAAATCAGATTTCTCCCGTTCCTGACACTGCAGATCCCGTTTATCTCCCCGATTTGGAGCGGATTCATCCCCTCCCGCAACCGCCGAGCCGGGATCTGTCCCTCCCATCCCTAGGGAGCCTCTGGAGCTGGACATTCCTGCCCCGTGGACGGAGGAAAGGCCACCCCGAGCCTTTCAAGTCCCTCATTCCAAGCAGATCCAGAGGAGCGAGCGACGCCCTGGAATTATCTCCGGCTTTGTCGGCTCCCCAGGACTGAACGCCTGAAAAGCTTCAAAGTGTCGGGAATTTTGGGTTCCGGCCCAGGGCAGCGGCCCCTCGCCGGCTTTTCCAGTTTGTTTAGTGAGTCCGGGTGTTCCCTGGCACAATCCCGATCCCGAGGGAATTCGGGGTTTGGGCGTTGAGCTCCCCGCGTGTCCCCCTCGGCAAGGACAGGGACAAATCTCCTCCCTCCATCCTGTTCCCAGCCCGACCTGCAGGATCAGCGTCCCCGCTCGGGGCAGGGTTCGGGGGAAGCCAAAGCCTTCCCGGAGAGCTGCGGGAGGCTGGAGCTGCTCCCGGAGCCGGGGAGCTCCCGCCGGGCATTCGCGAGCCGCGGGGACTCTCCAAGGTCCGGGAGAGCCGCGGTCTCGTCCCGATCCGCCCCTCCCCGCAGCGGCCGGGCTCGGCCACGGCCAAAACTGCGGCGTGTCCTTCCCGCTGGGGGCCGGAGGAGCCGGTGGGGACAGGGCAGGGGTGGCCGGCGGGGCGGGGGCAGTGGCCGGAGGGTCCTGGGGCTCGTGCTGCGGCCGCGGGAGCAGCGGCGGGCTGTGCTGAGCCGGCGCTTATCTCGCTCTTATCAGCGCCATCGGGACACGCGACAGCCGAGCGGGGACAGGGAGGGACCCAGGGACGTCACCACGGGAAGCCACCGGGAGCAGCGCGGCTCGCTAATGAGGGGCGGGCTAATGAGCTCGCTAATGAGCGGGTGTGCAGCGCCAGGGGAAGGAGCCGCGGGCATGCGGGGAGGGCTGCGAGCCCCGCCCGGCCCGGGACCCGCCAGGGACGGGGCAGCCACGGCGACTCCGGGGGTCCTTGGCTGTCCCCCCTCCTTTGGGCTGCTCCCGACGCCCCGGAGCGGTTCCTGCGCTGGGATCTTCCCGATCCCGGGCGGATCCCGAGCTCCATCCCGCAGCCGCGGCAAGGCTCCCGCGGTGCCTCCATCCCGGCGAAGTGAGGGACAAATTCCTTCCCGCGGCGCTGCTTTTGCCTAAATCTCGGCTTCTTTCATCGCGTCAGCCTCGGAGCCGCTTTTTCCGCGATTTCCGCTCTCACGCAAGATTCTGTTTAACCCCTTCCTGCCTCGGAGTGGCCCTGGCTGACCGTGGGTCACCGCTGGGCCTCCCGTGGTGGCAGGGAAGGCTCTGGCTGGGCTCGGTGCCGATCCCTGTGCTGCTGTCCCTGCCCTGGAAGTGCCTTTGTTGTGCTTTCCCACCCCAAATCCCATCCGTTTTCCCAACTCTGCTGCTCCCGACGTGCAGAGAGGGCCCGGGAGGCGCTGGCCGCTGCCCTGTGCCCCCGCGCCCGGTGCCCGGCGCTGTCCCGGAGCCAGAGGAGCCTCAAGGGCAGCCGTGGCCGGCGGGGCTGAGCTGTCCCCGCTGCCGGGGACATCCCCGGGCTCCTCCCGGGCCCTCCGCGGTGTCCCCGCATTCCTGGCACAGCAATTCCCTGTCCCTGTGCCCTCCCCACTGCCCGAGCAGCTCTTCCCAGAGCCGGGAGCCGCATTCCAGGGGGCTGAGTGTCCCTTCCCGGGACACTGCTGGCGGCCAGGCCGGTGGTGGCCTCGGGAGGGGACCCTGCTGCGAGCCCTCGGGGCCTGCGCCGGGATCTCTGCCCTTGCCGGGGCTGTTTTGGGGCCACCTCAGCCCAGTTCGGGGGAAATCCACCCCGGCTGGTGCCACTTTTGTGCTGCTGGTGCCACCCGGGGCTGAGCACGGCCCAGGGGGTTGGGGACAGTGATCAGTGACCGTTCCTGGCCCAGGGGGTTGGGGACAGTCCCCAGTGACTCTTCCAGCCCCAAGTCCCAGTGCGGAGCTCCCCAAATCCCACTTTTGCCCAGCTGGCCCCACGTCCCCACCCGGAGGTGCCACCCTGCGAGGCCGCCCCGTGTCCTGCCCCGGCTGCTGCTGCTGCCTCAGGAGGGCTCAGGGTGGATTTCCTGAGGGTCCGCGTTGTCCCCTGGGATTTTCCCGGTTCCTGGGATCCCCTCAGCTCCCCAAGCCCATCCCACTGTCCCTGAGCTCCCAAACTCCTGTCCCTGGGCAGAGGCTGCTCTGCCGGGCCCTGCTGGGCCCCCGGGATCCTGGGCAGCCTTTGGGTGATCCCTGGGATCGGGCTGTGTCTCCTGCCGGGATCAGGATCCCAGAGGAGCCTTTGGGTGATCCCTGGGATCGGGCCGTGTCTCCTGCCGGGATCAGGATCCCAGAGGAGCCTTTGGTGCCTCCGTGGGCTCGGCCCCTGCAAGCCCCGGGAGCCGCTGGTGGGGCCGAGGCTCCGGCCGGGCTTTGGGAATGCTCTGGGCACGGGGCTGGGTTGGATGGGGCCGGATGGGAGGCAGGAGCAGCCGTTCCATGGGGAGCGAGGCCGGGATCAGATAGGGCCGGCGGTGTTTGAGGGTTTGGGAGCTGCAGGGAGCAGCAGATTTGGCCCCAGATTGGCGGCGGGGAGGCGGAAAGAAGCCGCAGCGCCGGGCTGGCACCTCCCAAGCGCTGGGCAGCCCCTCCCTGGGCTTGGCCTCGCTCCCCCCACCCTTTTCCCGGGATAAAAGGCCCCCCGGGAGCAGCCTGGGCACGGCACAGCCGCTCCAGCCCAGAGACAGCAGCTGCCCCTCCAGCTCCAGCTCCTCGGCCGCCACCACCGGGCACCCCCAAAGCTCCAGCCATGGGTAAGGGACGCTCGGAGCCTCCCCCCGCAGCTCCGGGCCCGCAGCCCCGGCCCGGGCACAGCTGGGCACAGCTGGCTTTGTCCACAGCCGGGCAGGAGGGGGGAGCTGGGGCCGAGCTTTGGCCGCGGTGCCGCTGGTCCCGAGGCTCTGCTGGGCCCTGGGGAGCTCCTGCGGGGCTGAGGGGCCCTTCCCTGCTCCAGGGGTCCGGGGTCCAGGGGGATTTTCCCTGCTGGACCTTCCCTCCCGTCCCGGCTCAGGGTGACAGCTCTGTCCCCGTCCCGGTCTCGGTCTCGGTGGCAGCTCTGTCCCCATCCCGTCCCTGCTCTGTCCCATTCCCGCGGTGCGGAGGGGTCCCCGAGGGGCTCCGAGGGCCCCGGGCAGGGCTCGGCTCCGGGCTGTCCCCGGGGTCCCCTCCTGGAGCCGGGAGGTGCCAGCACCGCCCCGAGCGCTCCCGGTGGGTCCCGGGGAGGGCTGGGGCGGCCCCGGTGCGCGGGGCGGGAGGGACCCTCTGCGCCGGGAGCCCGGAGCCGCGGCCCAGGGCCGGGCTCACGGTGTCCCCTCCTCTCCCCAGACAGATGCAGAGCTCCGTGCTACGAGTACCCCTCGTGCCCCGACGTGCTGAAAGGCGAGTGCTGGGAATGGGGCTGGGACGGGGCTGGCATGGGGGAATTTGGGCTCTTTGGGATCCCCCGAGCTCGGTGTTCGTGCTGAGCCCCTTCCCCAGCGGGAGAACTCCGGGAGGTTCCCCCCGGCTGTTCCCGGGGCAGGAGCGGCCCCGGGGCTGGACGGGGCAGCGGGAGGAGCTCGCAGCATCCTGGAAATCATTTCGGGCGTTTCTGAGAGTTGCCCGGAGCTTCTCCTGCCCTTGCTGGGGGTTCCCGGCGCGGTTTGAGCCCGCTTTTGTGTCCCCAGCCCCGAGGGAGGAGGTCGCCTACGTGACCTGCACCTACAGGTCCACCTGCATCGACCAACCCGATTTCCTGGCCACCGTGGACCTGAACCCCCGCTCCCCCCACTACGGCCAGGTACCAGCTGCCTCCTGCTGGGCTTCCTGGGGGGAGGGATCGCTGCGGGGGCTCTGCTTCCCGAGGCCTCCGGGGCGGCCTTCGGACTCTTTCTTCCTGGGAAAACCCGCTTGTCCCGCGTCCCCTCCGCTCCTGCCCGGCCCCTTCTGGGCTCGGGGCAGCTTTGTGTCCCCCCAGCCTGGGCTGGCTCTTGTCCCCCGTCCCGGCCCTGTCCCGTTCGGAGCCACCTGGGGAAGTTCTGGGAGTTTTGCCGTCAGGGGGCCGCTCCTTGCTGCTGCCCCGCTGGCTCTGCAGCGCTCAGGGATTTTTCCTGCCGGCAATCCTCCCCTTCCGTGCGCCATTCCCGCTCTCCCCCTGCCAGATCGTGCTTGGATCACCCCCAGCTCCCTGTGCTGCCTCCGACTCCCTTCCCAAGTCCCAGCACATTCAAAAATCCCCCTTGGAATCAAAGGCTCTCGGAAGGCAAAAGAGGCTTTGGAGCATTTTAAACGCGCTTTAAGCTCCATCCTCGGCAGGACTCGGCAGAGCAAAGCCCCAGCCCGGCCCAGAGGACGAACAGCAGCTCTGCACAGCCACAATTCCCCGAATTTCGGTGGGAATGCTGAGCAATCCCGGCGGGCAGCTGCACGTCCCTCATTCCCCGCGAGCAGAATTCTCCTGGCCGGGCGCTCCCGGCCGTTCGCAGCCCCTGTGCAGGGACGCCCCGAGCCCGGGGCCGCTCCCGGCGGGGCATTCCCCAATTTCCCCCGGCTGTGCCCAGGTGATCCACCGGCTGCCCATGCCCAACCTCAAGGACGAGCTGCACTGCGCGGGGTGGGGCCCCGCCTGCGGCTGCTTCGAGAGCGGCGCCGCGGCCAAAAGGACCAAGCTGGTGCTGCCCTGCCTCATCTCCTCCCGCATCTACGTGGTGGATGTGGGCTCCCAGTGCCGGGCGCCCCGGATCTGCAAGGTACGGCCGGGGGCAGCCCCGGGGGGCACGGGGAGGGATGGAGAGAGGGATGGAGGGAGGAGAGGAGGGGGCTCTGCCAGGGAGTGGCCAGAGGCTGGGCTGGACCATCCTGGGGGTCTTTCCCGGCCCCAAAGGATTCTGTGATGCCGGCAAAGGCGCCGAGCAGGCGGAGGCTGAACTTTGTGCTGATTTTTGCAGATGATCGAGCCCGTGGATGTGTTCTGGAAGTGCAACAAGGGCTACCTGGCTGTCACGCACCCCCTGCCCAACGGGGACATCCTGATCGCCAACATGGGCGACCCCGCTGGCAACGCCAAAGGTGAATTCTCCTGCCAGAATTCCCATTTCCCTGCCAGAATTCCCATCTCGGGAGTCCCGACGGAAACGCGGGAGCCCGGCTTTGTCACCGCCGCGTCCCTCGTGTGCCCCAGGTGGCTTCGTGGTGCTGGACGGAGAGACCTTTGAGCTGAAGGGGAACTGGGAGAACGAGTGCGAGGTTCCCCCGAGCGGCTACGACTTCTGGTACCAGCCCCGGCACAACGTCCTGGTCAGCTCGGCCGGGGTGGTGCCCAAAGTGGCCGGGCGCGGCTTCAACCCCGATGACTTCAAGAAAGGTGGGGACACGCGGGTGGCACCAATGCCAGCGCCGAGCCAGGGGCTGCCGGGGGCCGGTGCCCCCACAGAGGCCGATTTGTGCCCCCGGCGCCTTCGCCGGGCTCGGGCTGAGGGTGGGCAGGGGCTGCACCGGGGGCGGGCTGGTCCCGGCTGCTCCCAAATCCTGCATTTCCCTGTCTGCTCCCCAAATCCTGCATTTCCCAGACTGCTCCCCAAATCCTGCATTTCCCTGTCTGCTCCCCAAATCCTGCATTTCCCTGTCTGCTCCCAAACCCTGCATTTCCCGGCTGCTCCCAAACCCTGCATTTCCCTGTCTGCTCCCCAAATCCTGCATTTCTCTGTCTGCTCCCGAATCCTGCATTTCCCTGTCTGCTGCCCAAATCCCGCCCTTTCCCAGTTTCTCCTCCCCAAATCCCGTCCTTTCCCTGCCGATCCCCACCAGGAGCCCTCCGGGGAGGGATCCCTGGCCCCGCTCGCCCCCGACCCTTTCCCCCCGTGTCCCGCAGGGGTCTTCGGGCGCCGCCTGAACGTGTGGAACTTGTCCTGCCGCAGCCTCACGCAGTGCTTCGACCTGGGCGAGGATTCTCTGCCCCTGAACGTGCGCTTCCTGCACAACCCCGACGCCGCCGAGGGCTACGTGGGCTGTGCCCTGAGCGGGGTCGTCTTTCGCTTCTACAAATCCTGCGAGGCGAGTGCCGGGAGCGGCCCCGGGGCTGCCGGGGGGACCCGGCCGGGCCGGAGCGCGGGGAGGGGCGCGGGGAGGGGCGGGGAGAGGGAGGGTCCGGAGCCAGAGCCTGGGCGGGCCGGGATGAGCCCGGTGTGCCCCGCATCGGGATCGGGATCCCCGCAGCGGGATCGGGGGCACCGGGGGCTCAGCCGCGGCTCTGTGTCCCTGTGCAGAGAGACAACTGGGCAGTGGAGGAGGTGATCCGCATCCCGCCCAAGGACGTGTCGGGCTGGATCATGCCCAAGATGCCAGGTCCGTGTGCCCCCGGGGGTGGCATTCCTGTTCCCTCCGCGAGGTCTGCAGCCGGGCAAAGCCTGGCTGACCCCAAGGTCTGGGTGACCCCAAGGTCTGGGTGACTGTAAATCATGGCTGACCCCAAAATCTGCCTGATCCCAAAGTCTGAGTGAGCCCAAAGTCCGAGTGAGCCCAAGTCCTGCTTTAGCCCAAGTCCTGCTTTACCCCAAAGCCCAATCCTTGAGCCCAACCCCTCGTGCCCTCCCCCGGCGCTGCCCTGAGCCCGTGTGTGCCCGCAGCCTTCATCGCCGACCTCATCATCAGCCCGGACGATCGGTTCCTGTTCGTCAGCAATTGGCTGCACGGGGACATCCGCCAGTACGAGCTGAGCAGGAACTGCAAGCCCCGGCTGGTGGGGCAGGTGAGCGGCAGCCCCTGGCCCGGGGGGCCGAGCGGGGCGCGGGGCCAGCGGGGCCGGGCCCGGGGAACGCTCGTGTCCCACCGCGTCCCTTGCAGGTGTTCGTGGGGGGCAGCATCCTGCGAGGGGGCCCCGTGACCGTGTGCAGGGACGAGGAGCTCAAGTGCCAGCCCGAGCCGCTGGTGGTCAAGGTGAGCGCCTGGCAGGGCTGGCAGCGCCCGCGCCTCAGCCTGCGCTCAGCTGCTCTGAGCGGAGCCGATTGCATCGGAGATGTTCCTGATCCGCTCCTGCTCTCAGCAGTCCCTGAGCTGCTCCTGCTCTTGCTCTGACCTGCTCCTGCTCGGATTTGACCTCAGTCCCGCTCTGACCTGCTCTGACCTGCTCCTGCTCCGCTCCTGCTCTCATTTAGTCCTGCTCCGCTCCTTCCTGCTCTTCTCTTGCTCCTGCTCTGCTCCTTCTCCTGCTTTCCCCCTTCCCTTCCCCTGCTGGGATCCAGTCCCAGTGCCCCCAGTGCCCCCAGTGCCCCCAGTGCCCCCAGTGCCCCCAGTGACCCCAGTCCGTGTGTGCCCAGTGCAAGCGCGTGTACGGCGGCCCCAGCAAGATGCAGCTGAGCCTGGACGGGAAGCGGCTCTACGTGACCAACTCCTTCTACAGCACCTGGGACCGGCAGTTCTACCCCAGCATGGTCAAGTAAGGAATTCCCGGCTGGAAAAGGCTCCCCCCTTTTTCCCGGGGGCGCTGCGGGAATGGGAGGGGCGGGGGGCGGGCAAGGGGCCGGGACCCGCCCGGGGCTCTCCCGGAGCCGCTCCCGGCGGAGCCCCCGGGCGGGTCGGGACTGAGCAGAGCCAGGGATGAGCCCGGCCCGAGGGGATCCAGTCCTGCCACATCCCGTCCTCATCATCCAGAGGGAATTCGGGAGCAAAACTGAGCCCGAGCCCGTCCTGGCCCATCCTGCCCAGGGATTCGCTCACTCCCGGAGGGAATTCGGGAGCCAAAGCCGGCCCCGCTGCCGTCCCCTTCTCCCGGGGCTGGCAAATCCTCTCCCGGGCTCCGCAGCGGCTCCGGGCGGGCTCCGTGGCGCAGCCCGGGGCTCGCTGTCGCCACGAGCCCCCGCTGTCCCCACGCAGGGAGGGCTCGGTGATGCTGCAGCTCGACGTGGACACGGACAAGGGCGGCCTGGCCGTGAACAAGAACTTCCTGGTGGATTTCGGGAAGGAGCCGCACGGGCCGTGCCTGGCGCACGAGATTCGCTTCCCCGGCGGCGATTCCAAGTCCGAGATCCTGCCCTAGGGATCCCGGGAAGCGCCCGCTGTCCCCTCCCCCTGCGGTGCTGCGCTTGGGGTCCCGGCGGGTGATGGGTGTGGGGTCCCCTCGGCTGATTCCGGGCTTTGGGGTCCCCTCGGGTGTTGGCTTTGGGGTCCCCGTTCCCGCTGGAATCTCGATCCCGCTCCGGGCAAAGCAGCGCCGGGACCCGCGGCTGTCCCTGGGATGTCCCCGCCATGTCCCCGGGCTCTTCCCGGGATCCGGAACTTCGGCAGCCTCGGGAGCAGCGAGGGAAGCGCCCGGCCCGGCTCGGTCCCTGTCCCGGGACATTCCCGGGACATTCCCTGGAGCGCTCCCGGCTCCCATCCCGTGCCCGGCCCGGCTCGGTCCCTGTCTCTGTCCCGGGACATTCCCTGGAGCGCTCCCGGCGCTTTCCCGGCAATCCCGAGCCCTTTCCCGACGCTGCTCGGCCCCGGCCCTGCTTTAGCCCGGAATAAATAAAGTTGTTCCCCGCATCAGCCGCAGCTTCCCGAGTCTCATTCCCAACTCATCCGGGGGAGACAAATCCCGCCAGGGGCTGAGGGTGGGAGCGGGGCTGGGAAAATCCTCGGGATGGGGCACGGGGTGTGCAGGGATTGCTGGAAGTTTCTGGGAGAAATTCCCTTTGCTGGTTCCTCGCCGGTGGTCGCGGGTTATTCCATGGATTCCCCATCCCTGGAAGTGTCCAGGAGCACCCTGGGATGGTGGGAGCTGTCCCCGCCCCTGAATCTTTAGGGATCTTTGGGATCTTTTCCATCCCAAACCGTTCCAGGATTCCTTGGGCTGGGTCGGATGGGATTTTAGGGATAAATCCCGGAGCCTGGCCTAGGTTATTCCATGGATTCCCCATGGAATTGCCCAATTCCAGCCCGGACAGCTCTTGCAGCCACCTGGGACAGTGGGAGCTGTCCATGGGGGAAGAACGAGATGAGGCTCTAAGATCCCGTCTGTCCCACAGTCCTAAAATCCCAAAATCCCACAATCCCACGATCCCAAGATCCCTCCTGACGCCCGACTCGGCGTCCAGAAGCCGGAGCCGGCTCTGACTCAGCCTCACCCGCCGCAATTAAACCCCAGCCGGGCCCCACTTTTCCATCTTCCCCTTCCCGATAAAAATCTGCAACGTCCCAAGAACCATTCCCGCCCCCGGGAATGTGGGATTTTCCCTCCCCCATCCCAAAGGGGCCCCTGCAAGGGTCGGGAAGCTCCAAATCCCGCTGGAGCCTCTTCCCTGCACGTCCTCAGGTGCCTCCCACGCCCCCGGGGTTTTTGGGATCCTCCCCTCGTCTCCCATTTTTTTCCCAAACCCGATCCTGTTCCCTTTATATTTGGAGCTTCCCGGAGCTGCTTCTCCTCCTCCCTGGAATTTTTCCCGGCTGGAACGATGGAAGCTGAATCCGTCCCTCCGCAGGTGGAATCCGGCACTGGTAAGAGGCTCCCAAGAGGAGAAAATTTGGGAATTTTTCCTGCTCCGGAGTCTTCCTGAATCCTTTAGGAGCTGGAATTTGGGGCTTTGTGGCTCTGACAGGCAGAAAACACGGGAAAAAGGAATTTTTCCCATTTTCCAAACCCCAAATGGATTTTTTTCCTATTTTCCAAACCCCAAATGGATTTTTTTCCCACTTTCCAACCCCCAGATTTTGGGGTTTCTCTGCCCAGGAAAGGGAATTTTTTTGTCACGTTACTCAAAATCCCATGGAATATGCAGGGATTTGGATGATTAAAGGATCTTTGATGATTATTTGATTTATTCTCCTGGAATTTGGGCTGGTTCCATTCGGATATTCCCCAGCAGGGTGAAAATCCTGCTTTTTCTGGGGCTGGATTTGCAGGAAAAATCCAAGGAAAAGGGAGAAGGCTTCTGAGCCGTGCAGTTTATCCAGGATTTTCCAGGATTTCCCGGGATTTTCCTCCTTTTCCTCCTCCTCCCCACCATAAAAAGGATCCTTTGTTGTTTCCTCGCAAATTCCCATCCACATATTCCCAGGAATTTTTGTGTGGATAAAGGGCTTTTTTGGGCAATAATGGCCCCGAACCAAGGCTCGGAAGTCCCAAAGAAAAGCAGGAAGAGCCAAGAGCAAATTCTGGGATCGGCTCACGCCACAGGGAGGGGTTTCCTGGGATAAAATCCTGGAAAAATCCTTCCCCTCAGGGAGGCTCTGGAATTCCTCAGGGAATTTTTAGCCGCCCCAAACCCCTTTTCCCGAAATTTCCCAGCTGTCCCAAACCCTTTTCCTCGGATAGTCGCACCCGGCGGGATCAGCTCCAACTGGGAGCGGGATTTTTATATAAAAAGATGGAATAAAAGATGGGGGTTTTGGTCTAATTCCCGATTTTTTTCCCCAGGAAAATGCGGATCCTGTGGTCCTGGCTACGCCTCCCCTCTGGATGCCATGAAAGGTGAGCCCAGGGAATGGGAAGGGTTGGGATGAATCCCATCCTCTCACCAGGGCGTTATCCCGGACATCCCATCCTCCCAAAAAAAGTGGGACACGGACATTTACGGGATTTGGGATGGGTCACCTCGGCTTTCCTTGTCCCGCCCTTAATCCTCCCCTCCCGGGACTGGGAAACGATTCCCTGGAAATTGGGGAGCTCTGGGATTCACCTCTGGAATCAGCGGGAAAACGCGGATCCAACCATTCCACGGAATTCCCGCTCCCGGGAGAGGCTCTGGGAAGGTTTTTCCTCATCCAGACCTGGATTTTGCCAATGTTTTCCCAACATTCCCGTTTTCCCAGGCCCTCGGGAAGAGATCATCTACGTGCCCTGCATCTACAGGAACACCGGGAAGAAAATTCCTGATTTTCTGGCCACGGTGGACGTGGATCCCAAATCCCCCTGCTACAGCCAGGTACCTTCCGTGGACTTTGGAAAAATCCCAGATTTCCCAGGATCGGTGCCTGGGGATGGCGGGATGAGGGTGTGGAATTTGGGATGTGCCAATGGAATCAGAAAATCAGGGAATTACGGAATTTTTAATGCTGGAAAAGGTCTTTGGGCTCCAACCATTCCAGCACCAATTTCTGTTCCCAAAGTGCCACATCCCCACTTTTTTTGGGACATTCCAGGGATGGGGATTCCCTGCCTGATCCCCTTTTCCTGGATGGAATTTTCCCCAATATCCAATCTAAGCCTCTGCTCCCAAAACCCACGGAAAACCCACCCCGAGCCCCATGCCGGGATCCCCCTTTGGGGTGGATTTTTGGAGCTGGAGCTCCCCAGGTCTCTGTGACCCCAAAAACTGGGCAGGGATCGAGGTCAGGCAGAGCTGGGATTTCCTGGAATGGTTTGGGTAGGAAGGGACCTTCAGGATCGCCCGGATCCACGGGCAGGGACAGCTCCCACCATCCCAGCCGGATCCAAGCTGGAACTGGGCGCTCCCAGGGACGGGGAATCCACGGAATAACCTGAGCCAGGGAAGGATTTATCCCTAAAATCCCCTCCGAGCCAGCGCAGGGAGTCCTGGAACGGGGACACCTCCCGGCCCCGGGCCGCTCCAGCCCATCCCGGCCCTTTTCCAGGTGATCCATCGGCTGCCCATGCCCAACGTGGGGGACGAGCTGCACCACTCGGGCTGGAACGTCTGCAGCAGCTGCTTCGGGGACCGCGGCAGGAGCCGCAACCGCCTGGTGCTGCCCGGCCTCATCTCCTCGCGCATCTACGTGGTGGACGTGGGCACGGAGCCCCGGGCGCCGCGGCTGTGCCAGGTCCCGGGAGCCGCGGGGTTTGGGATCCATGGGGTGTGGGAGCCGCGGGGTGCGGGATCCGTGGGGTGTGGGAGCTGCGGGGTGCGGGATCCGTGGGGTGTGGGAGCTGTGGGGTGCGGGATCCGTGGGGTGTGGGAGCTGCGGGGGCGGGAGCCGCGGGATTTGGGATCCATGGGGTGTGGGAGCCGCGGGGTGCGGGATCTGTGGGGTGTGGGAGCTGTGGGGTGCGGGAGCTGTGGGGTGCGGGATCTGTGGGGTGTGGGAGCCGCGGGGTGCGGGATCCGTGGGGTGTGGGAGCCGCGGGGTGCGGGATCCGTGGGGTGTGGGAGCTGCGGGGGCGGGAGCCGCGGGATTTGGGATCCATGGGGTGTGGGAGCCGCGGGGTGCGGGATCTGTGGGGTGTGGGAGCCGCGGGGTGCGGGATCTGTGGGGTGTGGGAGCTGTGGGGTGCGGGAGCTGTGGGGTGCGGGATCTGTGGGGTGTGGGAGCCGCGGGGTGCGGGATCCGTGGGGTGTGGGAGCCACGGGGTGTGGGAGCTGTGGGGTGTGGGAGCTGTGGGGTGCGGGAGCTGTGGGGTGTGGGAGCTGTGGGGTGCGGGATCCGTGGGGTGTGGGAGCTGTGGGATTTGGGATCCATGTGGTGCGGGAGCCGCGGGGGCGGGAGCCGCGGGATTTGGGATCCGTGGGGTGTGGGAGCCACGGGATTTGGGATTAATGGAGTGTGGGAGCTGTGGGGTGTGGGAGCTGTGGGGTGCGGGATCCGTGGGGTGTGGGAGCCGTGGGGTGTGGGAGCCGTGGGGTGTGGGAGCTGTGGGATTTGGGATCAATGGGGTTTGGGATCATTGGGGTTTGGGATCAGTGGGATTTGGGATCAATGGGGTGCGGGAGCCGCGGGGGCGGGAGCTGGGGGATTTGGGATCCGTGGGGTGTGGGAGCCACGGGATTTGGGATCCGTGGGGTGCGGGATCAATGGGGTTTGGGATCCATGGGGTGTGGGAGCCGTGGGGTGTGGGAGCTGTGGGGTGTGGGAGCCACGGGGTGCGGGATCAATGGGGTTTGGGATCCATGGGGTGTGGGAGCCGTGGGGTGTGGGATCAATGGGATTTGGGATCCATGGGGTGTGGGAGCTGTGGGGTTTGGGATCAATGGGGTTTGGGATCCATGGGGTGTGGGAGCTGTGGGGTGTGGGAGCTGTGGGGTGCGGGAGCTGTGGGGTGCGGGATCAATGGGATTTGGGATCCACGGGGTGTGGGAGCTGTGGGGTGCGGGATCAGTGGGGTTTGGGAGCCATGTGGTGCAGGAGCCATGGGGTGTGGGATCAATGGGATTTGGGATCAATGGGATTTGGGATCATTGGGGTTTGGGATCTGTGGGATTTGGGATTGGTGGGGTGTGGGATCTGTGGGGTGTGAGAGCCGTGGGGTTTGGGATCAGTGGGGTTTAGGATCACTGGGGTTTGGGATCAATGGGGTTTGGGATCAATGGGGTTTGGGATCTGTGGGGTTTGGGATCGCTGGGGTTTGGGATCGCTGGGGTTTGGGATCAATGGGTTTGGGATCTGTGGGGTTTGGGATCTGTGGGGTTTGGGATCTGTGGGGTTTGGGATTGCTGGGGTTTGGGATTGCTGGGGTTTGGGATCACTGGGGTTTGGGATCAATGGGGTTTGGGATCTGTGGGGTTTGGGATTGCTGGGGTTTGGGATTGCTGGGGTTTGGGATCACTGGGGTTTGGGATCAATGGGGTTTGGGATCTGTGGGGTTTGGGATCTGTGGTGTTTGGGATCTGTGGGATTTGGGATCGCTGGGGTTTGGTATTGCTGGTAGATCAGGGAAGAGGGTTTGGGGCAGGCTGGGGGTTTTGGAGGAGCCTGGTGGGAGGTGGTGGTGGGAACATGGGTTGGGAATCCTGTAATTATTAATGTTGGAAAAGTCCTGGAGGGAGGTGGGGGTGCAAATGCTGGTTGAAAACCGTGGAATTATGGAATTACGGAATTGTTAAGGTTGGAAAAGCCCTTTAGGATCGAGTCCAATCCCCCGACACCGCCAGGTCCAACCTGGTCCGTGTCCCCAAGCGCCACCATCCCAAGGTTTTTGATCCAGGGACAGGGACACCCCTTTCCATGAAGGAATTTTCCCCATTATCCAACCTAAACCCCGCCCAGTTCTCCACCCGACCCTCGTTTTCCACGGGAAATCCCACCCCGAGCTCAGGCAGGGTGACACGAGGTTGGGAAAAATGGGATTTGGGACGTTTTTCCAGGTGGTGAATCCCGAGGATGTGTTCTGGAAGTGCGGCCTGGGATACCCCCACACCTCCCACTGCCTGGGAAGCGGAGAGGTCATGATCAGCACCTTGGGAGACCCAGCTGGAAACGGGAAAGGTATCCCAAATTCCCATGGAAAAGGGGCCGGGACACTGGGAACCGCCCCACAGGAATTGTCCCCCATTCCCGCTTGGAGGCTCCACCCAGGCCTCCAGTGGAGCTCGGGAAGGAGGATTTGGGGAACGCTGGGGGTTTGGAGGAGCCTGGGGGGAGCAAGGCTGGGAATGGTGGAATTTCGGACTCCTCAAAGCGCCCGGTTTTTAGCCCACACGAACATTAACCGGGATGACTTCCTGGGAATTTTTTTTTTTTGGGAATCAGGGGGATTCATCCTGCTGGACGCCGAGACCTTCGAGGTCAAGGGCACCTGGGAGAAGGGGGACGAGGCTCCCCCCATGGGCTACGACTTCTGGTACCAGCCCCGGCACAACGTCCTCATCAGCACCGAGTGGGGCATTCCCAAAGTCCTGGGATACGGATTCGATCCCAACGACCTCGGCAAAGGTCAGGGAACGCCTTGGAATATTCCGGGAAGCTGAATTTGAATTTGGGTTCTGTGTCCCCACGGAGGCTGCGGGGTCTCGTGTGTCTGGGGTTTTTTGGATAATTCCAGGGATGGGGAATCCATGGGATAACCTGGGCCAGGGAAGGATTTATCCCTAAAATCCCGTCTGAGCCAGCCCAGGGAATCCTGGAATGGTTTGGGATGGAAGGAACCTTCAAGCCCCGTCCAGTCCCACCTGGACCTGGATCCCACCCACCTCAACCTCCAGAAATTCCCCCAAATTCCCCCAAATTCCCCTGTTTTGCCCTTCCCAGGGCGTTACGGACGCCGGCTCAACGTGTGGGACTGGAGCACCCACAGGTACATCCAGGCCATCGACGTGGGCGAGGATTCGGCTCCGTTGGAAATCCGCTTCCTCCACAATCCCAACGCCTCCGAGGGCTTCGTGGGCTGCACCATCAGCAGCGCCATCCACCGCTTCTACAAGACCGAGGTACCCCCGATTCCCGGGAATTTGGGGCTGGAATGGTTCCGCTTTTAGTGGATTTAGAACTTCCTGGGAATATTCGCCTCAGGGGTTGTTGTGCCCAACGGGGTGAGGAGGACTGGGAGTGTTTTCCACCAAAACAGCTGGAAAATTCAACGGTTTTGGCTCCCAAAGCCCTTCCAAGCATCCCAGAGCCCTCATTCCCTGTGGATCTGGGTCTGGATGAGGATCCTGAGGGATTTGGGGTGGTGGGATCCCATCCCAAGGTCCTGCCCCACCCTCTTGTCCCACAGCGCGGCGATTGGGCGGCCGAGAAGGTGATCCAGGTGCCCAGCAAGAAGGTGGAGGGCTGGCTCCTCCCGGAGATGCCAGGTGGGCGCATTCCCAGGGCCTGGGATCATTCCCGGGGTCGGGATCGTTCCCGGGATCTGCCGCGGGACCGTTCAGCTCTGTAATTCCTTCCCGAAGGATTCATCACGGACATCCTGATCTCCCTGGACGACAGATTCCTGTACTTCAGCAACTGGATCCACGGGGACGTCCGGCAGTACGACATCTCCGACACGCGGCGGCCCAAACTCGTGGGCCAGGTGAGGCTCCAGCTGGAATTCCGGCGGGTTCTCCAGGGGATTTTTGGGATCGGCTGAGCATTTGGTGTCCTGCAGGTGTTTGTGGGTGGCAGCATCACCAAGGGAGGGCCGGTGAGGGTGTGTGAGGATGAGGAGCTGCAGAGCCAACCGGAGCCCTTCGTCATCCAGGTGGGTCCCGAAATCATCCCAGAACTCCGCCTTGGGATCGGCTCCGTCCTTCCCAAATCCCACCCCAGGATCGGCTCTGTTCTTCCCAAATCCCCCTTTGGGATTGGTTCCGTCCTTTCCAAATCCCACCCCAGGATTGGCTCTGTCCTTCCCAAATCCCCCTTTGGGATTGGTTCCGTCCTTCCCAAATCCTACCCCGGCATCAGCTCTGTCCTTCCCAAATCCCCCTTTGGAACTGGCTCCATCCTTCCCAAATCCCCCTTTGGGATCAGCTCTGTTCTTCCCAAATCCCACCCTGGGATCGGCTCCATCCTTCCCACATCCCCCTTTGGGATCAGCTCCATCCTTCCCAAATCCCACCCCGGGATCGGCTCTGTCCTTCCCAAATCCCTCTTTGGAACTGGCTCCATCCTTCCCAAATCCCCCTTTGGGATCAGCTCCGTCCTTCCCAAATCCCACTTCAGATCAGCTCTGCTCTTCCCATCCCAAATCCCCCTCTGGGATCAGCTCCGCCCTTCCCAAATCCCGCTCTGGGATCGGCTCCGTCCCCCCCGGGCCGGGCACAGCCCTGGATCCGGGCGGGATCTCCGCGTGTCCGGCGCCACCCGGAATTTTCCCCTCGATCCCAGGGAAAGAAGATTCCCGGGGGGCCGCAGATGCTGCAGCTGAGCCTGGACGGGAGGAGGCTCTACGTGAGCACGTCCCTGTTCAGCGCCTGGGACCGGCAGTTCTACCCCGAGCTCATCAGGTCAGGAGCCGCTAATTACCCAGTAATAAAGCACTGGCATTAATTAGCAATTTATAGTAAGCAACAAGTAAATACTAAATAATTGCTAAAGAATTGCTAAATAATGACGAAGTAATTGCTAAATACTGAATAATAAGCAAGAGACAGCAAATATCGGACAATTAACAAATAATATAAATAATAATTAATAATTACCGTGATAAATAGTGAAGAATTAATAAGAAATGATAGAAAATAAATGATAAGTAGTAAAAATAAACAGACAAATAATAAACAATCGACAAATAATTACTAAGCAATTACTAAATAATTACTAAATAATTACTAAATAATTAACAAATTATTATAAAATTATAATAAAATTATTATAAAATTATGATGCAATTACTATAAAATTATTATGAAATTATTATGAAATTATTATGAAATTATTATGAAATTATTATGAAATTATTATGAAATTATTATGAAATTATTATGAAATTATTATGAAATTATTATAAAATTATTATAAAATTATTAACCGACAAGAAATTTATAATTAATAATTAACAACGATTAATAATTAAGAACAAATAATTAATAACGAGTAATTAATAACTGATAATTAATGACTACTAGCGACTCATGAAGTGGTCTCGGTGTCCCCACCTGTCCCGCAGGGACGGGGCCGTGATGCTGCAGCTGGACGTGGACACGGAGCGGGGCGGGCTGAGCGTGAATCCCAAATTCCTGGTGGATTTCGGGAAGGAGCCGGGCGGGCCCTGCCTGGCGCACGAGATGCGCTACCCGGGGGGGGACTGCACCTCCGACATCTGGGTGTGAGCGGGAATTCGGGAATTCGGGATTCGGGAATGCGGGGACTGCACCTCTGGCATCTGGGTGTGAGCGGGAATTCGGGATTCGGGAATGCGGGGATTGCACCTCCGACATCTGGGTGTGAGCGGGAATTCGGGAATTTGGGATTCGGGAACGCGGGAATGCGGGGACTGCACCTCCGACATCTGGGTGTGAGCGGGAATTCGGGATTCGGGAATTCGGGAATGTGGGGACTGCACCTCCGACATCTGGGTGTGAGCGGGAATTCAGGAATTCGGGAATTTGGGATTCGGGGATTCGGGAATGCGGGGATTGCACCTCCGGCATCTGGGTGTGAGCGGGAATTCGGGATTCGGGATTCGGGAATGCAGGGATTGCACGTCCGACATCTGGGTGTGAGCGGGAATTCGGGATTCGGGAATTCGGGAATGCGGGGATTGCACCTCCAACATCTGCGTGAGACCCCCGGGATTTGGGAATGGGGGAATTTGGGGTTTGGGAATTGGGGAATGTGCGTGACCCGCGGGATGAAATAAATCCAGAGGGATCCTTCCTTTTCCTGCTCCACAGCTCTCCTTGCACGCACCTTGCACGCGCGTCACACCCATCGCGCACTCACATCCCCCCTTGCACACTCACCCCGCACAGGTGTCACACCCATTTTACACTCACATCCCCCCTTGCACACTCACCCCGCACACGCGTGTCACACCCATCGCACACTCACATCCCCCCTTGCACACTCACCCCCGCACACGCGTGTCACACCCATCGCACACTCACATCCCCCCTTGCACACTCACCCCGCACAGGTGTCACACCCATTTTACACTCACATCCCCCCCTTGCACACTCACCCCGCACAGGTGTCACACCCATCGCACACTCACATCCCCCCTTGCACACTCACCCCGCACACGCGACAGCCCCCTTGCACACCCCCCCACGTGGCCTGCCCCACGTGACCCCCTTGCACACTCGCCCCCGCCCGTTGCACACTCGCACCCACGTGACCGCGCTCCCCCGCCCGTTTGCACGCTCACCGCACGCCCGTCTCCCCTCGCGCCGCCCGCCCCAGCCAATCAGATCGCTGTTGCCAGGCAGATTTCGGCCCCTCCCGCCCCGCCGCATCCGGGCGCTCAGCCCCGGCCCCGGGGGGGGGGCGGGCTCAGCCAATCACGACCGCGGGCGCGGCCGTATCCGGGCAGACCAGCGGCGCCGCAGCCAATCAGAAAAAAGAAGGGGCCGCGCGGGGCGAGCGCGGGGCGCGTCCACTTTCGGTTCGCGCGGGGGGCGCGGGGCACGTGGCGGGACCCCTCCCCTCCCCCCCCCTCCGGGACCCCCCGAGCAGGACGGGACCAGGTGGGTGCGGGGCCGATGGGGGGGGGGGTGGGGACAGGGCTGGGGACACCCCGGGGACACCCCGGGGACACCCCGGGCCCGGCCGCGGGAGGGGGGTCCCGGCCGCCGGTGCCGCCCCGGGTCCGGAGCGCGGGGGTCGCGCCGGGCCGGGGCCGCCGGGCCGCGGGGAGGGGCGCGGAGGGTGGCGGTGGCCCCGGGGATCGCTTCCTGGTGTCCCCGGGGCCCCGGGGATCGCTTCCTGGTGTCCCACGGCCTCCCGTCCCCCGGGATCTGCTCCTTCCTGGTGTCCCACGGCCACATGTCCCCGTCTACCCCGTCCCCGGGGGTCTCCTCCCGGTGTCCCCGTGGCCCCGGGGGCCTCTTCCCGGTGTCCCCACGGCTCCCTGTCCCCCGGGATCTGCGCCTTCCTGGTGCCCCATGTCCCTGAGGAGCCCCTGTCCTGCTGTCCCATGGCCCCACCTTCCTGGGGACCCCCTGTCCTGGTGTCCCCAACACCCCGACCCTGCCAGGCTCACTGGAGATGTCCCTGTCCCATTTCTGTGGCCACCCGTGGCTCGTGTCCGTGACCACACGTCCATAACGGGGTTTATTCCCGTTTTTAAGTAAAATTCCCGTTTTTTCTCTTCCCAGCAGGCCACAGCTGCCATGGCTGACGAGGAGCTGGGTGCCCGAGGAGGCAGGAAGGGCACTTTGTCGCCCGGCAGTGCCCGGGGCAGTGCCACCGAGTCCAGCACGCTGCTCCAGGAGCTCCGGGGCAACATCTCGTAAGGGCAGCGCCTCGGGAATCCCTTCGGAGCTCCCCAAGTGGGGCTCATGGGATGGGGTTTGGGAATTTGGAGCCCCTGGGCACCGAAGGGATGAAAGATGGGGACACAGGAGGGCAGAGGTGCCCGTTTCGGGTGCCAAACCAGCCCAGCGCTTCCCTGGCATGCCGGGATCCCGTGGGGATCCATCCCATGGGATGCGGGCTTGGGAAAGGGCTGGGAGCCCTGGAATGTGGGGTCTGGAAGGACTTTGGCAGCCTCGGGAAGAGTTGGAATTGAGATCCCAGGATTTTTGGGATCATCCCTGACTCGCGGTCTCCATCCCACGCAGCAAATCCGTGCAGAGCAAGGTGGACTCCATCCTGGTGAGTGTTTCTATGGAATTCCCACCTCTCCTGGCTGATCCCAGGATCACCCTGGGCACTGCTCCTGATGGATCCTTAACCTTTTCCGTGTCCCCGGTCCCTTCCTGCTGTCCCTGCGGCCCCTGGGAGCGCAGCAAGATGTGCAGAAGTTCTCGGACAGCGACAAACTCTACCTGTACCTGCAGCTGCCCTCGGGGCCCAGCCTGGGCGAGAAGAGGTGGGGTGGGATCCATGGGATGGGATGGGATGGGATGGGATGGGATGGGATGGGATGGGATCCATGGGATGGGATGGGGTGGGGTGGGGTGGGATGGGATGGGATGGGATGGGATGGGATGGAGGTGTTGGGATGGGATGGAGGTGTTGGGATGGGATGGGACGGGATGGGATGGGATGGGATGGGATGGGATGGAGGTGTTGGGATAGGATGGGATCCATGGGATGGGATCGATGGGATGGGATCCATGGGATGGGATGGGATAGGATGGGATGGGATGGAGGATGGAGGTGTTGGGATGGAGCTGGGACGAGGATGGAGGTGGGGCAGGGATGGCTCAGGATGGAGCTGGGATGAGGGTGACGATGGCCTCTCCTCCCTCCCGCTGCCTCTCCCACGCCTCCGGAACGCCCGTGTCCCGCGGGAACAGCAGCAGCTCCCTGGAGCTGAGCTCGCTGGGCACGGCCGAGCACATGCACGCCTGCAGCTGGATCCGCAACCACCTGGAGGAGCACACGGACACCTGCCTGCCCAAGCAGGACGTCTACGACGCCTACAAGTGAGCCCGGGGCCCTGCCCTGCTGTCCCCGTGTCCCTGGGGGAACCCCCTGCCCTGGAATTCCGGGAATGTCCGGAATTCCTCCGGACTGTCCTGGGAATGGCTCCTTTTGTCCCTCCCCGCAGGCGCTACTGCGACAACCTCGGCTGCCGCCCGCTGAGCACGGCCAATTTCGGGAAGATCATCCGGGAAATCTTCCCAAATATCAAAGCACGGCGCCTGGGAGGCCGAGGACAATCCAAATATCCTTCCCTGTGATGGAATTTGTGGCGGCAGCCACTGTTTTTCCCAGGTTTTCCTGTTTTTTCCCATTCCTGAGCCTCCTGTGTCCCCATTCTGGTGTCCTGCTCCATGACCCTCCTCCTGTCCCCATCCCGACGTCCTGTCCTTTTCCATGGGCTCATCCCGGTGTCCTGCTCTGCCCCATGGATCTCCTCCTGACGGGTCGGTTCCCGGTTTTTTGGGCTCGGGAAGAATCCTTGACTCTTCCCAACGTACTGCTACGGTGGGATCCGGAGGAAGACCGTGGTCAGCCTTCCTCCCCTGCCCAGCCTGGACCTCAAAGTGACCGAGACCGTGAGTGCTCCGGACTTCCGTGGCTGAGTTATGATGGGATAATGACCCAAAGGAGGGATGGGATGGGATGGGATGGAGGCATTGAAGGGATGGGGGAGGAGGGATGCAGGTCCTGTCCTGCCCCGGGACCTCCTCCCGTGCCCATCCTGGAGTCCTGTCCTTTCTGGGGGGCTCATCCCGCTGTCCTGCTCTGCTCCACGGCCTCCTCCTGTCCCTGCCACCCCTTCCCCGATCTCACCGCGCCGTCCCATCCCTCGGCAGCAGTCGGAGCTGGCCGAGCTGGTGCAGTCCTACAGCAGCGAGGTGATGGAGGCCGCCTGCGCCCTGACCTGCGACTGGGCCGAGAAGATCCTCAAGCGCTCCTTCAACAACATCGTGGAGGTGGCGCAGTTCCTGCTGCAGCAGCACATCATCAGCTCCCGCTCCGCCCACGCCGACCTCGTCATGGCCATGGTGGTCTCAGGTGCGCCGGGGTCGTTGTCACCCGCGGGGGTCCCCGGCACCATCCTGGGGAGCGTGGGCTTCCTCATGAATATGGATGAGGGGGCGTGGCACATGTACATATATGGCATGGGGGTCGTGGCCTCGGTACGGAACGAGCCCAAGGCGCGCCCGCGGGTTCCGTGTTTAACGAAAATCGGCGTTTTTGGGGGGGAAATCGCCTCGGTTGTCACTGTCACCACCGCGGGGGGTCGGGTCGGGTTGTCCTCCCCCTTGGCGGTGCCCCTTCCCACTTGCCATGTCACCCTCCCACTTTCAGTGTCCCACTCCCTGTGTCCCCTCCCACCCCCACCGTCCCCTGCCACCCCGGTCACTTCCCCTCCTCCCACAGAAAACACGGACAAGCCCCCCCAGGACACTCGGCCACCCTCAGCCCCCAAGAAGAACGGCCTGGACCCCTCGGACAGCAGTGACCGGAGCCAGGAGCAGGTGAGACCCCCTTCCCCCATCCCGAGCCAGGGGATCACTCAGGGGTGCCCACGTCCCACTGCCACCTCCCTCCCCGCAGGCCAAGAAGGACGCTGTCCCCAAAGCCAATGTCCAGCCGCGGCCGGAGAAGAAGAAGCCCCCGGAGCCCCCCCGGCCGGCCAGCAGCCCCCAGGTGAACGCCCTGGTCGCCCGCCTGCCTCTGCTGCTGCCCCGCATCCCCCCCTCGGAGCGACCCCCGGCCCCCGGCGCCACCCCCGTGCGCTCGTCCCCTCCGGTGCTGGTGCCCAAACTGACCGCGGCGCCGCTGGCCGGCACGGTCAAGGTGGCTCTGCCCCTGCCCGTGGGCACCGCGCTGGCCCCGGGCGCCGCCGGCCCCGCGGGGCTGCTGAGTCCCCCCGCGGCCATCCCCGTGCTCAACGTGCTGCTGCCCGGCGTGGGGGTCCCCGCGGCCGAGACCCCCGGCAGCGCCCGGGCGGGAGGGGACGGCGAGGGACAGCGCGCCAAGGCCACCAAGCGGCCCCTGGAGGGAGGAGGGGACGGGGCCGCGCACAAGAGGCGGCGAGGGAGGCCCCGGAAGAGGCCGGAGGACGCGGCGGGGTCACCCGAGGACGGGGATGTCCCCAAGGGGGACGAGGGCGGGGAGTCGCCCCCACGGGGGTCTCCTGCTGGGGGGTCGCCCGGGGGTGGCAGTGCCACTGTGCCGGGTGGGGACAGGGGGGTGGCTGGCGGTGCTGCTGAGGGTGGTGGGGACAGGATGGAGGTGGACAGTGACACGGTGGCTGGTGGGGACAGGATGGACGTTGACAGTGACACGGTGGCTGGTGGGGACAGCCCGGTCAGTGACAGTGCCACTGTCCCCATTAGGGACAGCATGGTCAATGGCAGTGCCACTGTCCCCATTAGGGACAGTCCAGCTGGGGACAGTGCCACTGTCCCCATTAGGGACAGTCCAGCTGGGGACAGTGCCACTGTCCCCATTAGGGACAGCTCGGCTGGGGACAGTGCCACCGTCCCCCCGAGGGACAGTCCAGCTGGGGACAGTGCCCCTGTCCCCATTAGGGACAGTCCAGCTGGGGACAGTGCCACTGTCCCCATTAGGGACAGCCTGGCTGGGGACAGTGCCACTGTCCCCATTAGGGACAGCCCGGCTGGGGACAGTGCCACCATTCCCCTTAGGGACAGCACAGTCAATGGCAGTGCCACTGTCCCCCCAAGGGACAGTCCAGCTGGGGACAGTGCCACCGTCCCCCTGAGGGACAGTCCAGCTGGGGACAGTGCCACCATCCCCATTAGGGACAGCATGGTCAATGACAGTGCCACTGTCGCCATTAGGGACAGTCCGGCTGGGGACAGTGCCACCATCCCCATTAGGGATAGTCCAGCTGGGGACAGTGCCACTGTCCCTGTTAGGGACAGTCCAGCTGGGGACAGTGCCACTGTCCCTGTTAGGGACAGCACGGTCAATGACAGTGCCACCGTCCCCATTAGGGACAGCCCAGCTGGGGACAGTGCCACTGTCGCTGTTAGGGACAGCCCAGCCGTGGAAAGTGCCACTGTCCCCCCAAGGGACAGCACGGTCAATGACAGTGCCACCGTCCCCTCGAGGGACAGCCCAGCTGGGGACAGTGCCACCATCCCCCTTAGGGACAGCCCAGTCAATGACGATGCCACCATCCCCCTTAGGGACAGCCCGGCTGGGGACAGTGCCACTGTCCCCATTAGGGACAGTCCGGTCAATGATGGTGCCACCGTCCCCCTTAGGGACAGCACAGTCAATGACAGTGCCACCGTCCCCCACAGGGACAGTCCAGCTGGGGACAGTGCCACCGTTCCCACGAGGGACAGCACAGTCAATGGCAGTGCCACCATTCCCCCGAGGGACAGCACAGTCAATGACAGTGCCACCGTCCCCCACAGGGACAGTCCAGCTGGGGACAGTGCCACCATTCCCCCGAGGGACAGCACAGTCAATGATGGTGCCACCGTTCCCCCGAGGGACAGTCCGGTCAATGACGGTGGCACTGTCCCCTTGAGGGATAGCACGGTCAATGACAGTGCCACTGTCCCCGTTAGGGACAGTCCAGCTGGGGACAGTGCCACCATCCCCATTAGGGACAGCCTGGTCAGTGACAGTGCCACCATCCCCCACAGGGACAGCCCAGCTGGGGACAGTGCCACCGTTCCCCTGAGGGACAGCCCAGTCAATGACAGTGCCACCATCCCCATTAGGGACAGTCCGGTCAATGACGGTGCCACCGTCCCCCATAGGGACAGCCTGGTCAGTGGCAGTGCCACCATCCCCATTAGGGACAGTCCAGCTGGGGACAGTGCCACTGTTCCCATTAGGGACAGTCCGGTCAATGACGGGGCCACCGTCCCCTGTAGGGCCAGCCTGGTCAGTGGCAGTGCCACCATCCCCAGTGGTGGCTCTCCAGGTGCTGGCAGTGCCAGTGTCCCTGTCAGGGACAAGCCGGTCGCTGTCAGTGCCACCATCCCTGTGACGGACGAGCCAGACATTGGCAGTGCCACCGTTCCTGTCAAGGACAGCTCATCCAGGGGCAGTGACACTGGGGACAGGCCGGTCACTGGCAGTGCCACTGCTGGGGACAGGCCCGTCACTGGCAGTGCCGCCATCAAGGACAGCTCACCCAGGGCCAGTGTCATCGAGGACAGGTCCATCACTGGCAGTGCCACTGTCCCTGTCAGGGACGGCCCCTCCAGGGGCAGTGGCACCACGGGGGACAGGCCGGTCACCAGGAGTGCCACTGTCCCCATCAGGGACAGCCCGGCTGGTGGCAGTGGCAGTGTCCCTGTCAAGGACAGCTCACCCAGGGCCAGTGGCACTGGGGACAGGCCGGTCACTGGCAGTGCCACTGTCCCTGTTAAGGACAGCCCCTCCAGGGGCAGTGGCACCTCTGGGGACAGGCCGGTCACCAGGAGTGCCACCATTCCCATCAGGGACAGCCCGGCTGGTGGCAGTGGCACTGTCCCAGTCAGGGACAGTCAATCCAGGGGCAGTGCCACCACTGGGGACAGGCCGGTCACTGGCAGTGCCACCATCCCTGTCAAGGACAGGCCGGTCACTGGCAGTGCCACTGTCCCTGCTAAGGACGGTCCCTCCAGGGCCAGTGGCACCACTGGGGACAGGCCGGTCACCAGGAGTGCCACTGTCCCCACAGCTGGCAGCAGTGGCACCGTCCCCGTCAAGGACAGTCCAGCCAGGGGCAGTGGCACTACTGCAGACAGGCCGGTCAGGGGCAGTGGCAGCATCAGGGACAGCCCGGCTGGTGGCAGTGCCACTGTCCCCATCAAGGACAGTCCAGCCAGGGGCAGTGCCACTGTCCCTATTAAGGACAGCTCATCCCGGGGCAGTGGCACTGGGGACAGGCCGGTCACTAGGAGTGCTGGTGGCAGTGGCACTGTCCCTGTCAAGGACATCCCATCCCGGGGCGGTGCCACCACTGGGGACAGGCCAGTCAGTGGTGCCACCATCCCTGTCAAGGACAGCTCATCCCGGGGCAGTGCCACTGTCCCTGTCAAGGACAGCTCACCCAGGGGCAGTGGCACTGGGGACAGGTCCATCACTGGCAGTGCCACTGTCCCTGTCAGGGACGGCCCCTCCAGAGCCAGTGGCACCTCTGGGGACAGGCCAATCACTAGGAGTGCCACTGTCCCCACAGCTGGCAGCAGTGGCATCGTCCCCGTCAAGGACAGTCCAGCCAGGGGCAGTGCCACCATTGGGGACAGGCCGGTCACCAGGAGTACCACTGTCCCTGTCAGGGACAGCCGAGCTGGTGGCAGTGGCACTGTCCCAGTAAGGGACAAGCCGGTGAGTGGCACTGCCACTGTCCCTGTCAAGGACAGCTCATCCCGGGGCAGTGCCACTGGGGACAGGCCGGTCACTGGCAGTGCCACTGTCCCTGTCAGGGATGGCCCCTCCAGGGCCAGTGGCACCATGGGGGACAGGCCGGTCACCAGGAGTGCCACCATTCCCATCAGGGACAGCCCGGCTGGTGGCAGTGGCACTGTCCCAGTCAGGGACAAGCCGGTCACTGGCAGTGCCACCATCCCTGTTAAGGACAGCGCAGCCAGGGGCAGTGGCACCAGTGGGGACAGGCCGGTCACCAGGAGTGCCACTGGCCCTGTCAGGGACAGCCTAGCTGGTGGCAGTGGCACTGTCTCCATTAAGGACAGCTCATCAAGGGCCAGTGCCACTGCCCCTGTCAGGGACAAGACAGTCCCTGGCAGTGCCACCATCCCTGTTAAGGACAGCGCAGCTGGGGACAGTGCCACTGTCCCTGTCAAGGACAGCTCACCCAGGGCCAGTGGCTCTGGGGACAGGCCGGTCACTGGCAGTGCCATTGTCCCTGTTAAGGACAGCACAGCCAGGAGCAGTGCCACCACTGGGGACAGGCTGGTCAGGGGCAGTGCCACCGTCCCTGTGAAGGACAGCTCATCCCGGGGCAGTGCCACCACTGGGGACAGGCTGGTCAGGGGCAGTGCCACCGTCCCTGTCAAGGACAGCTCATCCCGGGGCAGTGCCACCACTGGGGACAGGCTGGTCAGAGGCAGTGACAGTGTCCCCATCAGGGACAGGTCACCTAGGACCAGTGCCAGCGGGGACAGGCCCGTCAGGAGCAGTGCCACCACTGGGGACAGGCTGGTCAGGGGCAGTGCCACTGTCCCTGTC
The DNA here is from genome assembly GCF_041296385.1 of Aphelocoma coerulescens. Taxonomy (NCBI): domain Eukaryota; kingdom Metazoa; phylum Chordata; class Aves; order Passeriformes; family Corvidae; genus Aphelocoma; species Aphelocoma coerulescens. Next base: position 971,631 of record NC_091038.1, read on the forward strand.
AGGGACAGCCCAGCTAGAGACAGTGCCACCGCTGGGGACAGGCCGGGCAGGAGCAGTGCCACCGTCCCTGTCAGGGACACGTCACCCAGGGCCCCTGCCACTGGGGACAGGCTGGGCAGGGACAGTGCCACTGTCCCCATCAGGGACAGGTCACCCAGAGACAGTGGCACTGGGGACAGGCCGGGCAGGGACAGTGCCACTGTCCCCATCAGGGACAGGTCACCCAGAGACAGTGGCAGTGGGGACAGGCTGGGCAGGGGCAGTGGCACCACTGGGGACAAGCCGGGCAGGGGCAGTGGCACCGTCCCCATCAGGGACAGGTCACCCAGAGACAGTGGCACTGTTGACGACAGGCTGGGCAGGGGCAGTGGCACCATCAGGGACAGGCCGGGCAGGGGCAGTGGCACCGTCCCTGTCAGGGACAGCTCAGCTGGTGGCAGTGCCACTGTCCCTATGAAGGACAGGTCACCCAGGGCCAGTGCCACTGGGGACAGGCCTGTCAGAGACAGTGCCACCACTGGGGACAGGCCAGTCCCTGGCAGTGCCACTGTCCCTCTTAAGGGCAGCACATCTAGGGGCAGTGCCACCGCTGGGGACAGGCTGGTCAGGGGCAGTGCCACCGTCCCCATCAGGGACAGCTCATCCAGGAGCGGTGCCACCACTGGGGACAGGCTGGGCAGGGCCAGTGCCACCGTCCCCATCAGGGACAGCTCACCAAGGACCAGTGCCACTGGGGACAGGCTGGGCAGGGCCAGTGCCACCATGCCTGTCAGGGACAGGTCACCCAGGGCCAGTGGCAGTGGGGACAGGCCAACCACTGGCAGTGCCACTGTGCCCGTCAGGGACAGGTCACCCAGGGCCAGTGGCAGTGGGGACAGGCCAGGCAGGAGCAGTGGCACTGTCCCTGTCAGGGACAGCCTGCCCAGGGCCAGTGGCACTGTCCCCATCAGGGACAGGTCACCCAGGGCCAGTGGCAGTGGGGACAGGCCAGGCAGGAGCAGTGGCACTGTCCCTGTCAGGGACAGCCTGCCCAGGGCCAGTGGCACTGTCCCCATCAGGGACAGGTCACCCAGGGGCAGTGGCAGTGGGGACAGGCCGGGCAGGAGCAGTGCCACTGTCCCTGTCAGGGACAGCCCAGCTGGGGGCAGTGGCACTGTCCCCATTAGGGACAGCCCGTCCAGGGGCAGTGGCACTGTCCCCATTAGGGACAGCCTGTCCAGGGGCAGTGGCACTGCCCCTGTTGAGGACAGACCAGTCAGGGGCAGTGCCACTGTCAGGGACAGGCCGGTCACTGGCAGTGCCACCATCCCTGTCAGGGACAGCCCGGCTGGGGGCAGTGCCACTGTCAGGGACAGGCCCGTCACTGGCACTGCCACTGTCCCTGTTGAGGACAGGCCGGTCAGTGGTGATGGCACCATCGGGGACAGGCTGGTCACTCCCAGTGGCACCATTGAGGACAGGCTGGTCACTCCCAGTGGCACCATCGGGGACAGGCTGGTCACCGACAGTGGCACCGTCCCTGCCAGAGACTGCCCCTCCAGGGACAGTGGCACTTTTGGGGACAGGCCGGTCACTGGCAGTGCCACTGTCCCCGTCAGGGACAGCCTATCCAGGGCCACTGCCACCATCGTGGACACGTCAGTCACTGGCAGTGCCACCATCCCCATCAGGGACAGCCCTTTCTGGGGCAGTGGCATCATTGGGGACAGCCTGGTCGCTGGCAGTGCCACCATGCCCGTCAGGGACTGCCCATCCAGGGGCACTGCCACCATCGTGGACGCGCTGGTCACTCTCAGTGGCTCCGTGATGGACAGGCGGATCCTGGGCAGTGTCACCGTCCCCGTCAGGGACAGCCCGTCCCTGAGCACTGCCACCATCGTGGACACGCCCGTCTTTGTCAGTGCCACCGTCCTGGTTGGGGACAGCATCCCCAGGGTCACTGCCACCATCATGGACTCGGCAGTGCCCGGCAGAGCCATCCTCCCCTTCGGGGACATGCTGGCATGTGGCAGTGCCACCATCCCTGACAGGGACTGGCCAGGTAGGGACAGTGCCACCATCCCTGACAGGGACTGGCCAGGCAGGGACAGTGCCACCGTCCCCTTTAGGGAGTGTCCATCCAGGGGCAGTGCCACCGTCCCTGTTGGGGACAGGTCGGTCGGTGGCAGTCCCACCATCCCTGTCAGGGAGTGTCCATCCAGGGGCAGTGCCACCCTTGGGGACAGGATGGGCACTGGCAGTCCCCCCCTCATGGACGCACCTATCAGTGGCAGTGCCACCATCCCTGTCAGGGACTGCCCATCCCGGGCCAGTGCCACCACGCGGGACAGGCCTGGCAGTGGCAGCACTGGGGACAGGCCTGGCAGTGGCAGTGCCACCGTGCCCGTCAGGGACGGCCCCTCCAGGCCCATCACGCCCGCCCGCGTCAGCGTCATCAGGGATGGCAGGACGGGCACCACGGTGACACCGGAGGCCCTGGCACAGCGGGGCCACAGCAAGGCCAGGTCCCCCCTTGGGGACCCGCAGGGACAGCCCCGCTCCGGACACCGCGAGGGACACACGAGGGCGGGGACAGGGATGGGGTCCCATTCGTCGCACCAGTAAAAACCAGTCACTCCAGTGCGGCTGTCCTGTCTGTGAGCCGGGGAAGGGGACACGGGCACTGGGAGGGAGACACTGGAAGTGCGGAGGGGACACTGGAAGTGGGGAGGGGACACGGGCACTGGGAGGGGACACTGGAAGCGGGAAGGGGACACTGGAAGTGGGAAGGGACACTGGAAATGGGAAGGGGACACTGGAAGTGGGAAGGGACACTGGAAGTGGGAAGGGGACACTGGAAGTGGGGAGGGGACACGGGCAGCGGGAGGGCACACGGGCACTGGGAGGGGACACTGGAAGCGGGAAGGGGACACTGGAAATGGGAAGGGGACACTGGAAGTGGGAAGGGACACTGGAAGTGGGAAGGGACACTGGAAATGGGAAGGGGACACTGGAAGTGGGGAGGGGACACGGGCAGTGGGAGGGGACACTGGAAGCAGGAAGGGGACACGGGGCACTGGGAGGGGACACAGACAAGGGGGAGGACAACCTGTCCCGACCCCCCGGAGTGGTGACAGCGACAACCGAGGCGATTTTTCCCCCAAAAACGCCGATTTTCGTCAAACGCGGAACCCGCGGGGGCGCCTTGGGCTCGTTCCGTACCGAAGCCACGCCCCCGGCCGCCAGGAGACCACGCCCCCACGCCATATATGTACATGGCCCGCGCCTCATTAGGCAAATTAGCATCTAAGCCACGCCTCCATGTCCATATAAGCGCATAGACCCCGCCCCTTCTGCTCCAGAGACCCCGCCCCTTTCCCCGCGCCGCCGGTCCGCTAGGGGGCGCTGTGGCGCGGCGGCCGCCCCTCAGCCCCGTGAGGCGGCGCCGGGCCGGGCCTGGGGAGGCTCCGACCGGCCCCGCTCCGCCGGCCCCGCTCCGCCGGCCCCGCTCCGCTCCGGCCCCGCTCCGCCGGCCCCGCTCCGCCGGCCCCGCTCCGCCGGCCCCTTCCGACCCTTCCGCTGCTCTCCCCTCGGCCCCGCTCCTCCCCGGCCCCCCGAGGTGAGCCCGGCCCCGCCGCACCCTCGCCGGCCCCCCCCCCGCGGCCTCTTCCATCTCCCTCAGCCCGGTCTCCCCGGCGGTTCCGCGGCCGCTCCGTGTCCGGCCTCGCCTCCTCCTCCTCCTCCTCCTCCTTCTCCTCCTCCTTCTCCTCCTCTTGTTCCCCCCGCGGCCTTCGTGGCGCAGGAGCTCGGCGAGAAATCGCCTTTTCCTCGCGGAGGATTTTTGTGGTGATTTTTGGGTGTTTTTCCGCCTTTTCCCGCAGCAGCCGCCGGTGCCCGGGATGAGCCGCCCGCGCCGGCCTCAGGGCCGGGCTCGCCGAGCGGAGCCGCGCGGGATGGGATCGCTCCAGGTACCTCATCCCAATCCCTTTCCTCTTCCTTTTCCAGGGAATAACTCCCAAAGCCCCGCTCCCCGCGGGGGAAGTGGCGCAATTCCCCTTCCAGAGCCTTTTCCAGCCGCTTTTCCTCATGAGGATTTGCCAACCCTTCCCCCCTCCGGGCCATCTGGTGCCTCTGAGGGCTTTGGAATTGCCCAAAATCCCCTCTTAAATTCCATGGATTACGTAAAGATGGGATTGGCGAGGGTCACTCATCCCCTCGGGAATGTTTCCCCTGGAAAAACTTCGGCTGGAGTTGGTGGGAAGTTGAATAATGAGAAATAGTTACCTTTAATCCGCCCCTTTTTATTCCCTCCGCTTCCCTGTAATCCGTGAGGGAATAACTGGGTGGAAAAGGGGATTTTCCAGCTTTTTTCTTCCGGTGCTGGAAGAGTTTGTGAGGTTTTGGAGTCATTCCTGGTGTGGATGCCATGGATCTGCTCCTGCAGGATCAGCCTTGGGATTGGTGGGGAGAAAACAGTCCCTGATTTTTTGCTTGGAATTCTGAGTGGGATTTCAGGGCTGTGCTCCTGGAATTCCCCGGGGATTTCTGCTCCTGGAATTCCCCGGGGATTTCTGCTCCTGATTTCCTGGAAAATTTATGATCCCACAGTTCAGGGTCCATGCTTGGATGGACCTTGGTAGCCAGGTGGGAACGTGGATTCCTGCTTTTCCTCCTGCTTTTTTTCCAGCTTCTTTCCCAGCCTTTGGAAAAAAAGCCCAAACCCTGGGATACCTCGAAAAGGTGGAATTTGCATAAATGAAGGAGTGTGGGAATGTGGGACCTCGTGATCCATGGGAGGAGGGAATTTTCAGGATTGTGGGATTGCTCCAGGCTTTGGGATCCTGAGGGATCTCTGGGAAGAGGGAAAAACCTGGATGTGTTTTTGTGGGATGAGCCGAAGGCTTTGGGAAGGGATTCCTTGCTAAATCCTTTTCCAAAGGGTTGGGACAAATCCCAGAGGTGGGAGAGGGTTGGGCGTTCCCAGAGTTTGGGGTTTTTTTTGGGATTGGGGAAGTTCATTTCCATGGAAATCCCTGGATTTGCCTCTTTCCCATGAGGAGGAGCCAAGGAATTTGGGATTTTCAGCCTGGAGCTTCCCCTTTTCCCAGTTCCACAGAGGAAGGTGGGGGTGGAGCAGCTTGTTAATTATTCAATTATTAATTAGAAATGGTTATTAATTATTAAAATCACTAATAGCTGGCCCTGGAAGTTCAGAATTGGGATTTAGGATATTTTTCCTTGGCTGAGGAATGTTGGGAGCTGGGGTTTCTCATCCCTGGGGAGTTTCCCATCCTCTTCCTGCAATTTATTTCATCCCAAACATATTTTATTCTGATATTTTATCCCAAGAATATCTTATCCCAATAATATTTTATTCCAACAAAATTCAATTCCAACAGTTTTTTATCCCAACAGTTTTTTATCCCAGCGATCCTTGAGCCAAGTGGGAGCCCATCCATGGGCTCCATTTTGGGCCTGGAATTCCATGAGAATTCCCCCCCCGGAGTGGGATAAAACAGGGATGGGACGTGTTGAAAAGTACGAGAGGAGGGAGAGAATCCCTGAAATTTCCTGCTTGGAGCCCCAAAAATGGGGATGGAAAAGCTTTTCCCAACTTTTCCAGGCTTGGAAAATCCTTGGTGGGCACTGGGATTGCTGCTCTCCCTCTCAATATTTTAATTTTCCAGGAATTTTTTTATCCCTGATAATGTTTAGAGGAGCCCGGCAGTGCTGGCAAAGCTCTGTCGGACTTTTCCCTGGTCCCAATCCCAAATTTCCACCACTTTTTTTTTTTTGGGATTCGTTGAAAAATTGGAGCATCTGGGGATTTTTTCCGGCTCTCGAGAGGTTTTTGGGATCTAAGAGCCACAAAAATTTGAGGAATGTGGGATTTGGAGCACTGGGAACGGCGGGAACGGAGCGCAACTCTTGGACTTTGGTCAGGATTTGGTCAGCTGGGATTTCTTGGGGAAAAAAGAGGAAAAAAGAAGAAAAAAGAGGAAAAAAAGAGGAAAAAAGAGGAAAAATGGGCTCTGGGAATATTTAGGGAGAATTCCTGAGGGTTTCCTCCCTCCTTTCTCGGGGAGTTGGAGAAATAAAGGGATAAAATCCTTAAATTAACAGGGAAGTTTCTTAAATGGGAAATATCTGGAATTAACAGGGAAAAATCCAGAATTAACAGGGAAAACCTTAAATGGGAAAAATCTTAAATGAACACGGAAAAATCTTAAAATAACAAGGAAAACTGCTTAATTAATAGGGGAAAAATTCCGTCCCCAATCCCATTTCTTTCCTGTTTTTCTCCCAGTTTTTTCCCGTTTTTCTCCCAGTTTTTTCCCGTTTCTCTCCCAGTTTTTCCCATTTCCCTCCCATCTTTGAGTCCTGCAGCCCCTCTGCTGCTCCTCCTCCTGCATCCCCTCCCTAATCCCGGTTTTCCCCGTTCTCCCCAGCTCTGAGCCGCGCCGCCCCTCCTCGGCCATGGGCGACTCTCCCGCAGCCCCTCCCCTCGGGAAAAGCCCCCCGGAGCCGGCCAATTCCCAAGGGAACGGCGGGGGGGGCTCTTCCCTGAGCGTCATCACGGAAGGCGTGGGCGAGCTGGCCCTCATCGACCCCGAGGTGGCCAAGAAAGCCTGCGAGGAAGTCCTGGAGAAGGTGAAGCAGCTCCACGGAGCCGACGGAATTCCCAACGGAGAGAGCTGCCAGATCCGCTGCTTGGACGAGCCGCCGGGATCCCGGATCCAGGAGGAGGAGGAGGAGAGCTCCAACACGGTGAGGACGGCGCGGAAGCGGCAGAACCAGGCCAAGCAGTCGTGGCTCCTCCGCCTCTTCGAGTCCAAGCTCTTCGACATCTCCATGGCCATCTCCTACCTGTACAACTCCAAGGAGCCCGGAGTGCAGGCGTACATCGGGAATCGGCTGTTCTACTTCCGCGACGAGGAGGTGGATTTCTACCTGCCGCAGCTCCTCAACATGTACATCCACATGGACGAGGACGTGGGCGACGCCATCAAGCCCTACATCGTGCACCGCTGCCGCCAGAGCGTCGACTTCTCGCTGCGGTGCGCGCTGCTGCTGGGCGCCTACTCCTCGGACATGCACATCTCCACGCAGCGCCATTCCCGCGGAACCAAGCTCCGCAGGCTCATCCTCTCCGACGAGCTGAAGCCGGCGGCGAGGAAGAGGGAGCTGGGCGGCGCCGCTCCCGGGCCCGACACGGGGCTGTCGCCTTCCAAACGGACTCACCAGAGGTCCAAGTCGGACGCCACCGTCTCCATCAGCCTCAGCAGCAACCTGAAGCGCACGGCCAGCAACCCCAAGGTGGAGAGCGAGGAGGAGGTAACGGCGGGATGTTCCCCTGGGAAAAGGTCTGGGGTTGGGGCTGGGCGTGTGCTCCAAGGCTCAGGCAGCAGCCCCGAGGTAAATTCGGGATATTCCCGTGGGAAAAAGGTGTTCTGGGTCTGGGGCTGTGCTCCAAGGACGTGGTCGTTCCTTGGGATTCATCCCAGAGATGCTGCTCCAGGTTTGGCGTTGTGCTCCAAGGCTCGATGTGTCGGGAAAATGCCGTGGTGGTGCTTTGGGATTCATCCCAGAGCTGCTCTGGGGTCATGGTGGTGCCTTGGGATTCATCCCAGAGCTGCTCTGGGGCTGTGGTGGTGCCTTGGGATTGATCCCAGATTTCCTCTGGGGCCATGGTGGTGCCTTGGGATTCATCCCAGAGCTGCTCTGGGGTTGTGGTGGTGCTTTGCGATTGATCCCAGATTTCTTCTGGGGCCATGGTGGTGCCTTGGGATTCATCCCAGAGCTGCTCTGGGGCCGTGGTGGTGCCTTGGGATTCATCCCAGAGCTGCTCTGGGGTCGTGGTGGTGCCTTGGGATTGATCCCAGAGTTCCTCTGGGGTCATGGTGGTGCCTTGGGATTGATCCCAGAGTTCCTCTAGGGTCGTGGTGGTGCCTTGGGATTGATCCCAGAGTTCCTCTGGGGTCATGGTGGTGCCTTGGGATTGATCCCAGATTTCCTCTGGGGCCATGGTAGTGCTTTGGGATTCATCCCAGAGCTGCTCTGGGGCTGCGGTGGTGCCTTGGGATTCATCCCAGAGTTCCTCTGGGGTCGTGGTGGTGCTTTGGGATTGATCCCAGATTTCCTCTGGGGTCATGGTGGTGCCTTGGGATCGATCCCAGAGCTGCTCCAGGTTTGGGGTTGTGCTCCAAAGCTCAGGCAGCAACCCCGAGGTGGAGAGTGAGGAGGAGGTAGATTTGGGATGTTCCCGTGGGAAAAGGTGTTCTGGGACTGGGGCTGTGCTCCAAGGCTCATCCTGCTGGGAAATGCTGTTCCAGGCAGGTGGAAGTGCCTTGGGATTCATCCCAGAGCTGCTCCAGGTTTGTGGCTGTCCTTTGGGATTCATCCCAGAGCTCCAAGGCTCATCCTGCTGGGAAAGGGATCTCCAGGGAGGTGCTGAAATTAGGGATAAACTGAAATCTAGGGAAGGAAAAAAAAGGTGGATTTGGTGCTGGAAAGAGGCTGATCCGAGGTCAGAAATCCAAGGAATTCGGAGCTGGATCCCTCCTTGTCCTTCTGGGGCGGGATAATGAATCCCGGAGGAGGAAAACCAGGAAAATCCTGGGGGTTTTGTGGGAATTTAGCACTCGGATCTGCTCCAGTTTGATCCCATCCCGCTTGAGATCCATGGAATTTTCCCTCCTGGAATTTCTGTCTCCCAGATGGGAAAATCAGCAGAATTCCAACAGGATGGGACCAAAAAAAAAATCTGGGAATTGCTGGAAGTGAACCTGGAGCTAAACTTTGCTTTTTCTCCCCCTTTTCCCTTCTCCTTCCTCTCTTCCCTATGGAAAAAATTCCCAAAAAAACCCCTGCCACCGATCCCCCCTTTTCCTGCCTTTCCCAGGAATTCTCCTCGAGTACGGAAAGCCTGGATAAGTCCCTGGCTCCCGTAAGTTCCGTTCCCGTGCCGGAGGCTCCCTCTTCCCACGGCAGCATTTCCTCAATTCCACCCCTCTGGAATTGCCCGGCATTCCCCAAAAAAATCCCGGGATTGCCGCCACGGCGTTTCCCACCCAAAATGCCCTCGGAATGGGAATTCTGGGAAAATTCTCCCATTCTGATTGGGATAAAAGAAAGGAAAATCCCCCTTTTCCCACCGAAATCCATCCGGGAATGAGGAGATTCCCGCTTTTCCGGCCGTGTCCATTGCAGGTGGAAGAGGAAATGCTGTTTCCTTGGAATTTGGCTCCCAAAATTCTTGGCCGGATGGGATTCATTCGCTTTTTTTTTTTCCCTTGTTTTTTTTTTCCCACCGATCATTCCTTGATTTATTCCTTTAATTCCTTCCTTTTTTTTTTCCGTGAGAATTCCAATCGAATCCCGGCGTTTTCCCTGATTTTTCTCTCCCGAATGAGCCCTTTCCCCCTTTTTTCCATTCAATTTTTGGAATCCACGGCATCTCTCCCTCCTCTCTTCCCGCCGGGATTCCCAGTGGGAATGTGTAGTCCATGATTTCCTCCAGCGTGAGGATTTTTGGGAAGAATTCCAGCTTTTTTTTAGGCTTTTTCAGGAATTCCTGGATGCCAGCCCAGCTCTCATCCTGCTGGGAATTCACGGGGATCATTCCCGCGCCTCGATTTGGGAATATTGTTGGGATTTTATCCCAAATTCCGGCCTTGTCCTTCCGTTCTTTCCCAATCCCAGTGGTTTTTAGGGATAATGGGGTTGTGGGAAGCTCCAAGCCCCGAATTCCCACCCAGAATTCCAGGAATTCCTTTATTTCCACCCATTCCTGCTCCTCCCAGCCCAGCCAGTGGCTCCTCTCCGGGGTTTTTTCGGGAATCCAAAACATCAGCGGAAAACAGGGATAATTCCTCTTTCCCTGTGGAATCTTTTGCTGGAATGGGAAGCTTTGATGTGGGAAGCATCCTTGGGAATGGTGGGATGAGGAATGGGATGAGGAAGACATTTCCCTCTGGAATGGGAGGAAGAGGGATTTTCCCAGCCCCTCTGCCTGGAGGATCCAAGATCTCCACGTTTCCCACCGGACTCAGAATTCCAGAGGCTCCGAACGGATCCTGGAGCTGCTGGGATATTCCCAGGTGTTGGAAAAGATCCTTAGGAAGCGTTTTGGGATCCTCGGAAAAGACGGGAATGAAAAATTCCCGCGGCTCGAGGCGGGGCTGATCCAGAGGGATCCCTGGGCTCATCCCAAATCCCCACCAGCGGGAATTCCTTGGGATATCCCGGTGGGAAAAGCATTTCCCGGTATTCTGAGGGACAGCATCCATGGAAAACCTGGATGGGAGGAGCAGGAATATCAGAACCACCGGAATTCCATGGGAAAAGCCAGGCAGAGGGGGCGGAAGCATCCGTGGGATATCCCGGTTTTTGCAGGAATGGGATTCAATCCATGGAGGGGAAGGGATTTTTGGGATCTGGCCGGGAGCAGGAGCCTTTGGAATATTCATCCCGTGCCTGGAGCGAGGTGGGGGCAGGGAAGCCGAGCGTTATCCCGGAATTCCTGGGGAATTTTTGGCCGTGGACTACAAATCCATCGGATTCCCAGCCGGGAATCCCCATCCCGATCCTTCTTCCCCTGATTTTTCCCGATCCCTTTCTTTCCCAATTGGCCATTCCCGATTTTTCCGGCGTTTTCCCTTGCTCCCCTCTTCCCGATCCGTGGCTTTTTGCATGCGCCTTTTCCAGCATGATCGGAGCGCTCGGTGATCCCGAAAATCAGCCCTTGGTTGTTCCCGGATTTTAGGAATGTGGAGTGGAAATTTGGGATCGATGCAGGAGGGGCTCCTGCATCCAAAGGGAAATCTCAAATCCCGCTGGGATGGGATGGTCGGATTGAGGGCTGGGGGGAGGATCCTCCTGGATTCCAGGGATCCGGATCCTCCCAAATCCCGGGAATCCGGAGGGTTGGGAGTGAGGATCTCCCAGGGAGCTGGAAAATCCCAAATCCCGGGAATCTGGAGGGTGATCCAGAGGGATGGGAGTGAGGATCCTCCCAAATCCTGGGAATCCAGAGGGACCAGGAGATCCCGCTGGGAACGTTGGCTCTGGAATTCCAGGGAGGATTTTCCGGACAGTGCAACGGGAGGGGGGAAGGGAAAATGCTGGGATCCTGCTCTGCCAGTGGATGGGATCCCACATTTCTGGGATCCGGGAGGAGGGAGGGGTGGGAAGAGGGAAGAGAATCCTTTGGAATGGGATGGGATGAAGACATTTCCCTCCGGAAAAGGGAAGGGTGGGAATTTGCTCTGGCAGCACCTCCATTTTCCTCCTTTTTCCCAAACCTTTTGCTTTTCATCCCAACCTTTCCCAACCCTTTTCCAGCCAGTCCGGGGTGGGAAGAGGGAAGGACGAGGAACAGGGAAGAGCAGGAATTCGATCCCAGTGGAAAACCACCGGCATCACCTCCACTTTTCCTCCTTTTTTTCCCAAACTTTTTATTTCTCATCCCAGCCCTTTCCCAGCCCTTTCCCAACTCTTTCCCAACCCTTTCCCAGCCCTTTCCCAACTCTTTCCCAACCCTTTCCCAGCCCTTTCCCAACTCTTTCCCAGCGCTTTCCCCACCCTTTCCCAGCCCTTTCCCAACCCTTTCCCAACCCTTTCCCAGCCTTTTCGCAGCTGCTCTGGGATGGGAAGAGGGAAGAGCAGGAAAAGGGAAGGGCAGGAATTTGCTCCCACTAAAAAACCAACGGCATCACCTCCACTTTTCCTCCTTTTTTCCCAAAATTTTATTTCTCATCCCAACCCTTTCCCAGCCCTTTCCCAACTCTTTCCCAACCTTTTCCCAGCCTTTTCCCAACCCTTTCCCAGCCCTTTCCCAACCTTTTCCCAGCCCTTTCCCAGCCCTTTCCCAGCCCTTTCCCAACCCTTTCGCAACTCTTTCCCAGCCCTTTCCCAGCCCTTTCCCAGCCCTTTCCCAACCCTTTCCCAACCCTTTCCCAACTCTTTCCCAACCCTTTCCCAACTCTTTCCCAACTCTTTCCCAGCCCTTTCCCAACCCTTTCCCAACTCTTTCCCAGCCCTTTCCCAACCCTTTCCCAGCCCTTTCCCAACCCTTTCCCAGCCACTCCGGGATGGGAAGAGGGAAGAGCAGGAAAAGGGGAGGGCAGGAATTCGCTCCCACTAAAAAAAAAACCACCGGCATCACCTCCGCTTTCCCTCCTTCTTTTCCCGACGTTTTCGCTTCCCGCGGCGGCCCTTTCCAGCCAGTCCGGCTGGCTCCGGAGCGGGAGTTCATCAAGTCGCTGATGGCCATCGGGAAGCGCCTGGCCACGCTGCCCACCAAGGAGCAGAAGACGCAGCGCCTCATCTCGGAGCTGTCCCTGCTCAACCACAAGCTGCCGGCGCGCGCCTGGCTGCCCACGGCCGCCTTCGAGCACCACGTGGTGCGCGTGCCGCACTCGCAGGCCGTCGTCCTCAACTCCAAGGACAAGGTGGGAGCGGCGGGAGGGGGCTGGGGACGGGGGTTTATGGGATGGGAATGGTGGGAGGGAGCTGGGGGCGGGGGTTTATGGGAGTGGGAATGGTGGGAGGGAGCTGGGGCGGGTGTTTATGGGACGGGAATGGTGGGAGGGAGCTGGGAACGGGGTTTATGGGATGGGAATGGTGGGGATTTATGGGATGGGAACGGTGGGGATTTATGGGATGGGAGCGGCGGGAGGGAGCTGGGGTGGGGGTTTATGGGATGGGAATGGTGGGGATTTATGGGATGGGAACGGTGGGGATTTATGGGATGGGAGCGGCGGGAGGGAGCTGGGGTGGGGGTTTATGGGATGGGAATGGTGGGGATTTATGGGATGGGAACGGTGGGGATTTATGGGATGGGAATGGTGGGAGGGAGCTGGGGATGGGGTTTATGGGATGGGAATGGTGGGAGGGAGCTGGGGGCGGGGGTTTATGGGATGGGAACGGTGGGAGGGAGCTGGGAACGGGGATTTATGGGAGTGGGAATGGTGGGAGGGAGCTGGGGCGGGAGTTTATGGGATGGGAACGGTGGGGATTTATGGGATGGGAATGGTGGGAGGGAGCTGGGGATGGGGGTTTATGGGATGGGAATGGTGGGAGGGAGCTGGGGACGGGGATTTATGGGATGGGAATGGTGGGAGGGAGCTGGGAACGGGGATTTATGGGAGTGGGAATGGTGGGAGGGAGCTGGGGCGGGGGTTTATGGGATGGGAACGGTGGGAGACTCCTGGAGGTGGGGATTAATGGGAGTGGGAATGGTGGGAGGTGGGAGGGAGCTGGGGATGGGGTTTATGGGATGGGAATGGTGGGAGGGAGCTGGGGGCGGGGGTTTATGGGAGTGGGAATGGTGGGAAGGAGCTGGGGTGGGAATTTATGGGAGTGGGAATGGTGGGAGGGAGCTGGGGTGGGGGTTTCTGGGATCAGAATGGTGGGAGGGAGCTGGGAACGGGGATTTATGGGATGGGAATGGTGGGAGGGAGCTGGGAATGGGGATTTATGGGAGTGGGAATGGTGGGAGGGAGCTGGGGTGGGGGTTTATGGGATGGGAATGGTGGGGATTTATGGGATGGGAACGGTGGGGATTTATGGGATGGGAACGGTGGGAGACTCCTGGAGGTGGGGATTAATGGGAGTGGGAATGGTGGGAGGTGGGAGGGAGCTGGGGATGGGGTTTATGGGATGGGAACGGTGGGGATTTATGGGATGGGAACGGTGGGAGGGAGCTGGGGATGGGGTTTATGGGATGGGAACGGTGGGGATTTATGGGATGGGAACGGTGGGAGGGAGCTGGGGCGGGGGTTTATGGGAGTGGGAATGGTGGGAGGGAGCTGGGGCGGGTGTTTATGGGACGGGAATGGTGGGAGGGAGCTGGGAACGGGGTTTATGGGATGGGAATGGTGGGGATTTATGGGATGGGAGCGGCGGGAGGGAGCTGGGGTGGGGGTTTATGGGATGGGAATGGTGGGGATTTATGGGATGGGAACGGTGGGGATTTATGGGATGGGAGCGGCGGGAGGGAGCTGGGGTGGGGGTTTATGGGATGGGAATGGTGGGGATTTATGGGATGGGAACGGTGGGGATTTATGGGATGGGAGCGGCGGGAGGGAGCTGGGGTGGGGGTTTATGGGATGGGAATGGTGGGAGGGAGCTGGGGGCGGGGGTTTATGGGATGGGAACGGTGGGAGGGAGCTGGGAACGGGGATTTATGGGAGTGGGAATGGTGGGAGGGAGCTGGGGCGGGAGTTTATGGGATGGGAACGGTGGGGATTTATGGGATGGGAATGGTGGGAGGGAGCTGGGGATGGGGGTTTATGGGATGGGAATGGTGGGAGGGAGCTGGGGTGGGGGTTTATGGGATGGGAATGGTGGGAGGGAGCTGGGAACGGGGATTTATGGGATGGGAATGGTGGGAGGGAGCTGGGAACGGGGATTTATGGGAGTGGGGATGGTGGGAGGGAGCTGGGGCGGGGGTTTATGGGATGGGAATGGTGGGAGACTCCTGGAGGTGGGGATTAATGGGATTGGGAACGGTGGGAAGGAGCTGGAGGTGGGGGTTTCTGGGATGGGAATGATGGGAGGGAGCTGGGAACGGGGATTTATGGGAGTGGGAATGGTGGGAGGGAGCTGGGAACGGGGATTTATGGGAGTGGGAATGGTGGGAGACTCCTGGGGGTGGGGATTTCTGGGATTGGGAATGGTGGGAGGGAGCTGGAGGTGTTGGTTCCAGGATTGGGAATAATTGGAAAGGTCTGGAGGTGTCGATTCCAGGATTGGGAATGGTGGGAGGGATCTGGAGGTGTCACATCCAGGACTGGGAATGCTGGGACAGCTGGAACTGGGGACAAACCCCCTGAGAACTCCCAATCCCCCCGGAGCACCTCTGGAATCTCCTTTCCCTCCATACCCACAAGAACCACGGATTTCCCCCCAACCCGGAGAGCATCCGGGATCATCCGTGTCCCTTCCCCCGTTTCCCCAGGCTCCCTATTTAATCTACGTGGAGGTGCTGGAATGTGACAATTTCGACACGGCGAATGTCCCCGCGCGCATCCCGGAGAATCGCATCCGGAGCACGCGCTCGGCCGAGAACCTCCCGGAGTGCGGGATGGGCCCGGAGCAGCGCGCCGGCAGCTTCAGCACCGTCCCCAACTACGACAACGACGACGAGGCCTGGTCCGTGGACGACATCGTGGAGCTGCAGGTGGAGGTGGGAGCGCCGCCAGCGGGCTCGGACACGGGGCCACGGCCCCTGGAGTGTCCCTAGGGTGTTCCCGTGGAGTTTGGGACATTGGGAATGGGCTCGGACACGGCCTCATGGCCCCTGGAGTGTCCCCAGGGTGTTCCCGTGGAGTTTGGGACATCGGGAATGGGCTCGGACACGGGGCCACGGCCCCTGGAGTGTCCCCAAGGGTGTTCCCGTGGAGTTTGGGACATTGGGAATGGGCTCGGACACGGCCTCATGGCCCCTGGAGTGTCCCCAAGGGTGTTCCCGTGGAGTTTGGGACATCGGGAATGGGCTCAGACACGGGGCCACGGCCCCTGGAGTGTCCCCAGGGTGTTCCCGTGGAGTTTGGGACATCGGGAATGGGCTCGGACACGGGGCCACGGCTCCTGGAGTGTCCCCAGGGTGTTCCCGTGGAGTTTGGGACATTGGGAATGGGCTCGGACACGGGGCCACGGCCCCTGGAGTGTCCCTAGGGTGTTCCCGTGGAGTTTGGGACATTGGGAATGGGCTCGGACACGGGGCCACGGCCCCTGGAGTGTCCCCAGGGTGTTCCCGTGGAGTTTGGGACATCGGGAATGGGCTCGGACACGGGGCCACGGCTCCTGGAGTGTCCCCAGGGTGTTCCCGTGGAGTTTGGGACATCGGGAATGGGCTCGGACACGGCCTCATGGCCCCTGGAGTGTCCCCAGGGTGTTCCCGTGGAGTTTGGGACATTGGGAATGGGCTCGGACACGGCCTCATGGCCCCTGGAGTGTCCCCAGGGTGTTCCCGTGGAGTTTGGGACATCGGGAATGGGCTCGGACACGGGGCCACGGCCCCTGGAGTGTCCCCAGGGTGTTCCCGTGGAGTTTGGGACATCGGGAATGGGCTCGGACACGGGGCCACGGCCCCTGGAGTGTCCCCAGGGTGTTCCCGTGGAGTTTGGGACATTGGGAATGGGCTCGGACACGGGGCCACGGCCCCTGGAGTGTCCCCAAGGGTGTTCCCGTGGAGTTTGGGACATCGGGAATGGGCTCGGACACGGGGCCACGGCCCCTGGAGTGTCCCCAAGGGTGTTCCCATGGGGTTTGGGACATTGGGAATGGGGTCAGACACGGGGCCATGGCCCCGGGGTGTCCCCAAGGGGTTCCCGTGGAGTTTGGGACATCGGGAATGGGCTCGGACACGGGGCCATGGCCCCTGGGGTGTCCCCAAGGGGTTCCCATGGAGTTTGGGACATTGGGAATGGGGTCAGACATGGGGCCATGGCCCCTGGGGTGTCCATGGCCACCAAGGTGTTTCCATGGAGGTGGGAATGTCGGGAATGGGGTTTTCCAGAGGGTCCTGGCATCACGGTGTCCCCAAGGTGTCCCCAAGGTGTCCCCAAGGTGGCCCCAAGGTGGCCCCAAGGTGGCCCCGGGGTCGGTCCCGCCCCAGTCCGTCCCAGGTTGAATTCCCGGTGCGATGTCGTTCCGGGCTCCCCCGACGCCGTTTTCCCGGGATTCCCGCAGCTCCCAGAGATGCACACCAACAGCTGCGACAACATCTCCCAGTTCTCCGTGGATTCCATCACCAGCCAGGAGAGCCGGGAGCCCGTCTTCATCGCCGCCGGGGACATCCGGTGAGCTGGGGAGGAATCCCAGAACTTCCCTCAGAAGAGCCTGGAATTCTGGGAATTCCCCCTCAAAAATACCCCGGGATTCTGACATTCCCTGGAGGAAAAGTCTGGGAATTCCCCCTCAAAAACACCCCGGGATTCTGACATTCCCTGGAGGAAAAGTCTGGGAATTCCCCCTCAAAAACACCCTGGGATTCTGATATTCCCCGGAGCGGAAATCCGGGAATTTTCCCTGGGAAATGCGGGAGCTTTCCCAAAAATCCCTGGAGCCGCGCCGTTCCCTCCCGCAGGCGGCGGCTGTCGGAGCAGCTGGCTCACACCCCCACGTCCTTCCGGAGGGATCCCGAGGATCCGTCGGCCGTGGCCCTCAAGGAGCCCTGGCAGGAGAAAGTCAGGTAGGGGTTGGGAATTCCAGGGAATTCCAGGGAGAACGATCCGCGGTTCACCCGGGAATCAACCGCGGCCCTGCCCAAATGCAGGGATTTGCCCAAAGCCTGGGCTTTGCCGGGGATTTTTAGGCAGATCTGAGGTCCGAAGGGTTTGGCTTCTCCCGGGATAAACCCATTGGAATTCCAAGCCCTGAATTCCTCCTGGAAAAAGCGGGAAAACCCCCGGGATTTGAGGAATTTTGGGTGGTCTCATCCACGTCCTGATGGAAGAGATTCCAGGAGAGAATTGCGTGCTCAGAGCCGGCTTGGGAAGGAGCCCGGGCATTCCCAGAGCTTTTCCCAACCCGGAAGGATCCCGCTTTTCCCGACTTTCCCCTCAGGAGAATCCGGGAAGCGTCTCCCTACGGACACCTCCCCTCCTGGCGCCTCCTCTCCGTCATCGTCAAGTGCGGCGACGACCTCCGGCAGGAGCTGCTGGCGTTCCAGGTGCTCAAACAGCTCCAGGTGAGCCCTTCCCGAAGGGAATTCCCCGAATTCCCGAAGAATTCCCCAGAATTCCCCATCCCTGAAGGAATTCCCGCCTTTTTCATGGGGTTCTGTGGGGTTTGTAACGGCATTTTAGGGGGTTTTATGGGATGCTGCTGGCGTTCCAGGTGCTCAAACAGCTCCAGGAGAGCAATTCCCGAGGAATTCCCCAAAAGGAACCCAATCCCGAAAGAGTTCCCTGCTTTAGATGGGATTTTGTGGCATTTAATGGGATTTTAATGGGATTTTATGGGATTTTAGTGGGATTTTAATGGCTTTTAATGGGATTTAATGGGATTTTTTGGGATTTTAATGGGATTTTAATGGATTTTAATGGCATTTTATTGAATTTTAATGGGATTATATGGCATTTAATGGCATTTTGTGGGATTTTAGTGGGATTTTATTGAATTTTAATGGGATTTTAATAATGGGATTTTATGGGATTTTATTGAATTTTAATGGAGTTTTAATGGCTTTTAATGGGATTTTATGGGATATTAATGGGATTTTATTGAATTTTAATGGGATTTTAAGGCATTTTATGGGGTTTTAATGGCTTCTAATGGAATTTTAATGTTTTTTAATGGGATTGTAATGAGATTTTAATGGCTTTTAATGGTATTTAATGGTATTTTATTGAAATGTTACGGGATTTTATTGAATTTTAATACCATTTTATGGCATTTTATGGCATTTAATGGGATTGTATGGCATTTAATGGGATTTTAATGGGATTTTAATGGGATTTTATGGTATTTTATGGGATTTTAATGGGATTTTAATGGGATGTTATGGTATTTAATGGGATTTTAATGGGATTTAATGGGATTTTAATGGGATGTTATGGTATTTTATGGGATTTTAATGGGATTTTAATGGGATTTTATGGGATTTTAATGGGATATTATGGTATTCTATGGCATTTTAACGGGTTTTTATGGCATTTTATGCCATTTGATGGGATTTTAATGGGATTTTATGGCATTTTAATGGGTTTTATGGCATTTTATGGCATTTGATGGGATTTTAATGGCATTTAATGCCATTTGATGGGATTTTAATGTCATTTAATGCCGTTTGATGGGGTTTTAATGGCATTTAATGCTGTTTGATAGGATTTTAATGGGATTTAATGCCATTTGATGGGGTTTTGATGGGATTTAGTGCCAATTGATGGGGTTTTAATGGGATTTAATGCCGTTTGATGGGGTTTTAATGGGATTTAATGCCGTTTGATGGGGTTTTGTTGGGATTTAATGCCGTTTGATGGGGTTTTGTTGGGATTTAATGCCGTTTGATGGGATTTAATGCCGTTTGATGGGGTTTTGTTGGGATTTAATGCCGTTTGATGGGGTTTGATGGGGTCGATCGGGCTCTGGCCGGGCTCTTCGGGCTGTGACGGGTGTCGTGGCGTTGCCCGCAGTCCATCTGGGAGCAGGAGCGCGTCCCGCTGTGGATCAAGCCCTACAAGATCCTGGTGATCTCTGCGGACAGCGGGATGATCGAGCCCGTGCTCAGCGCCGTCTCCATCCACCAGATCAAGAAGCAGTCGCAGCTGTCGCTGCTGGATTATTTCCTGCAGGAGCACGGGAATTACAACTCGGAGTCGTTCCTGAGCGCCCAGAGGAACTTCGTGCGCAGCTGCGCGGGCTACAGCCTGGTGTGCTACCTGCTGCAGGTGAAGGACAGGTAATTCTGGGAATTTAATGGGAATCCTGGGGTGTGCGGGCACAGCCTGGTGTGCTACCTGCTGCAGGTGAAGGACAGGTAATTCTGGGAATTCTGGGAATTTAATGGGAATTCTGGGAGTCCTGGGGTGTGCGGGCACAGCCTGGTGTGCTACCTGCTGCAGGTGAAGGACAGGTAATTCTGGGAATTCTGGGAATTCTGGGAGTCCTGGGGTGTGCAGGCACAGCCTGGTGTGCTACCTGCTGCAGGTGAAGGACAGGTAATTCTGGGAATTCTGGGAATTCTGGGGTGTGCGGGCACAGCCTGGTGTGCTACCTGCTGCAGGTCAAGGACAGGTAATTCTGGGAATTCTGGGAATTCTGGGAGTCCTGGGGTGTGCGGGCACAGCCTGGTGTGCTACCTGCTGCAGGTCAAGGACAGGTAATTCTGGGAATTCTGGGAATTCTGGGAGTCCTGGGGTGTGCGGGCACAGCCTGGTGTGCTACCTGCTGCAGGTCAAGGACAGGTAATTCTGGGAATTCTGGGAATTTAATGGGAATTCTGGGGTGTGCAGGCACAGCCTGGTGTGCTACCTGCTGCAGGTCAAGGACAGGTAATTCTGGGAATTCTGGGAATTTAATGGGAATTCTGGGGTGTGCGGGCACAGCCTGGTGTGCTACCTGCTGCAGGTGAAGGACAGGTAATTCTGGGAATTCTGGGAATTTAATGGGAATTCTGGGGTGTGCGGGCACAGCCTGGTGTGCTACCTGCTGCAGGTCAAGGACAGGTAATTCTGGGAATTCTGGGAATTTAATGGGAATTCTGGGAGTCCTGGGGTGTGCGGGCACAGCCTGGTGTGCTACCTGCTGCAGGTGAAGGACAGGTAATTCTGGGAATTCTGGGAATTTAATGGGAATTCTGGGAGTCCTGGGGTGTGTGGGCACAGCCTGGTGTGCTACCTGCTGCAGGTGAAGGACAGGTAATTCTGGGATTTAATGGGAATTCTGGGAATTTAATGGGAATTCTGGGATTTTGATGCGCATTTAATGCGATTTTATGGGGTTTAAGGGGATTTTAATGGCATTTGATGGGATTTTATGGGAATTTATGGGATTTTTATGGGATTTTGTGGAATTCCAATGGGATTTTATGGAATTTTTATGGGATTTAATGGGATTTCCCCCAGGCACAACGGGAACATCCTGCTGGACGCCGACGGCCACATCATCCACATCGACTTCGGCTTCATCCTGTCCAGCTCCCCCCGGAACCTGGGCTTCGAAACCTCGGCCTTCAAGCTCACCACGGAATTCGTGGACGTGAGTGGGATCCGGGCGCTTCCCGGGGGCGCTCCCGGCCTTCCCGGCCATTCCCATTCCCGCTTTTCCCGCAGGTGATGGGGGGCCTGGACGGGGACATGTTCAACTACTACAAGATGCTGATGCTGCAGGGGCTGATCGCGGCCCGCAAGCACATGGACAAGGTGGTGCAGATCGTGGAGATCATGCAGCAAGGTGCGCATTCCCGGGAGGATTCCTGGCCATTCCCGGAGGCTCGGAGGGGTGGGACAGCCCCTGGAAGCACCCGCGGGCTGCTCAGGGAGATCCCACATCCCTGTGGGTCCCACGGCCCTGAGGCTGCTGAGCACTTCAGGGGGTGAAGAGGGAATTCCCGGGAATTCCCGGGAGTTTGGAGGGGTGGGAAAAGCTCTGCAAGCACCCCCGGGGTCTTCAGCCCCATTCCAAAGGCCCCTTCCCAGGGATTCCCAGCTCCCCCCGAGCCCTCGGGGGCTCCTTTTTTCCCGTTCTCCCCATTCCGGAT
The DNA here is from genome assembly GCF_041296385.1 of Aphelocoma coerulescens. Classification (NCBI taxonomy): domain Eukaryota; kingdom Metazoa; phylum Chordata; class Aves; order Passeriformes; family Corvidae; genus Aphelocoma; species Aphelocoma coerulescens. Next base: position 992,821 of record NC_091038.1, read on the forward strand.
GGAGATTCCCAACTCCCCTGATCCCATCCCATCCCATCCCATCCCATCCCATCCCATCCCATCCCATCCCATCCCATCCCATCCCGTTTTCCCTGCCGCCGGGCTCCCACCTCCCTGATCCCATTCCCCCATTCCCAGCCCCCATTCCAAACTCCCATTCCATCCCCGTTCCATCCCTGTCCCCATCCCCGTTCCATCCCTGTCCCCATCCCCATCCCCATCCCCATCCCATCCCATCCCATCCCATCCCATCCCATCCCATCCCATCCCATCCCATCCCATCCCATCCCCTTTTCCTTCCCCTTTTCCTTCCTCCTGGTCTCCCACCTCCCTGACCCCATTCCCCCTATCCCAGCCCCCCTTTTCCCACAGAATCCCAACCCCTCATCCCATCCCGTTTTTCGTGTTCCAGGCTCGCAGCTGCCCGCCCCCATTCCAAACCTAGAATCCCCCATTCCCTGCCCAGATTCCCATTCCAAGGGCAGATTCCCGCTGTTCCAGGCTCGCAGCTGCCCCCGTTCCCCCATTCCCTGCCCAGATTCCCATTCCAAGGGCAGATTCCCGCTGTTCCAGGCTCGCAGCTGCCCCCGTTCCCCCATTCCCTGCCCAGATTCCCATTCCAAGGGTAGATTCCCGCTGTTCCAGGCTCGCAGCTGCCCCAGTTCCCCCATTCCCTGCCCAGATTCCCATTCCAAGGGCAGATTCCCGCTGTTCCAGGCTCGCAGCTGCCCCCGTTCCCCCATTCCCTGCCCAGATTCCCATTCCAAGGGCAGATTCCCGCTGTTCCAGGCTCGCAGCTGCCCCCGTGCCCCCATTCCCTGCCCAGATTCCCATTCCAAGGGCAGATTCCCGCTGTTCCAGGCTCGCAGCTGCCCCCGTGCCCCCATTCCCTGCCCAGATTCCCATTCCAAGGGCAGATTCCCGCTGTTCCAGGCTCGCAGCTGCCCCAGTTCCCCCATTCCCTGCCCAGATTCCCATTCCAAGGGCAGATTCCCGCTGTTCCAGGCTCGCAGCTGCCCCCATTCCCCCATTCCCGGCCCAGATTCCCATTCCAAGGGCAGATTCCCGCTGTTCCAGGCTTGCAGCTGCCCCCATTCCCCCATTCCCGGCCCAGATTCCCATTCCAAGGGCAGATTCCCGCTGTTCCAGGCTCGCAGCTGCCGTGCTTCCACGGCTCCTCCACCATCCGGCACCTCAAGGAGCGCTTCCACATGAACCTGACGGAGGAGCAGCTGCAGCTGCTGGTGGAGCAGATGGTGGACGGCTCCATGAGATCCATCACCACCAAACTCTACGACGGCTTCCAGTACCTCACCAACGGCATCATGTGAATTCCAGAGGATTCCGGGGGAAAAAAAAAAAAAAAAGAGATACCCCGGGGGGAAAAAAAAAAAAAAAAAAGGATTCCCAGGAAAATTCCCCGTTTTTCCACCCCCCCACCCCCCTCTAAGAAAGGCCCCCCAAAGCTCGGAGCCCGCGCGGATCTCGGGGCCCGAGGGAGGGGTGGAGGCTCGGCGGCTTCCCGGGCCAGACTCTGCTGGAGGAATGGGACAGAATTCCATGGAAAAGCCAGGAAAAGCAGCGGGAAAAGCAGAGCGGAGAAGCCCGAGCGCTTTTGGGGGAATTCCTGAGTGGATCATGCGGGAATGAGGCGGGAATGGGGATGGGGATGGGGGATCTCCCCTTCCTCATGGCGTCATTCCCTGGAATTCGCCCCCATCCCAATGGAGTGTGGGGGGTGGGAGGGGGGGAGGGTCCGGCCCCACCCGTGGTTGTCTCCTGAAGGGTGGGAATCCCAAAATCCTGGAATTGCTGGAATTCCCGGCCCTGCGTGGTCACTCAAAGTCCCTGCTGCCCTCCTGAGCACCCGGGGACGCCCGGTGGCAATTCCAGGTGAGATTCCAGCTGGGAATTTGGGTGGGATTCCCTCCAGGTGAGAGATTCCAGGTGGGATTCCCAGTGGGACTGCGGGTGGGATTCCAGCCAGGTGGGGAATTCCAGGTGGGAATTCCTGGTGGGGTTCCCGAGCCCGGCGTTCCTGCCATTCCAGGAATTCGGGGTTTGGGCTGCCCCCCTCCCCCCCGCCTTTCTCTGGTAATTCCGGCCGGGAATGTCGGGCCGGGATCGGGATGGACACGGGGGGGGTCGGGGGGGCTTTGCCCCGATCCCAAATCCCGAATCAGGAAGGATCCGGAGCTTTCCAGGGAAGGGAAATCCTGGAATTTCCCCTGCCCTCGCCCCGGGCCCGGGCGGGCAGGGGCGACGCTCGGAGTGTCCCCGGTGTCCCCCCAGTGTCCCCCCGGGACCCCCCAATGTCCCCCCCGGGGTCCCCAATTTTTCATCCTTTAATTTTTAGCATTAAAAAACCCCAAAATTCCCATTTTAAACCCCGGGGGGGGGTGGGGACACCGGGAGGGGACAGGGAGGGGACCCCGGCCCTTCCCAAGCCCCTTTTTTGGGGGGCAGGACCAAAATTTGGGGTAAGTGGGAGCCACCCCAACCCCCCCCTTCTCCCCTCCCCATTCCCATTCCCAGGAGCTTTTCCTGGGAAAAGCGAAATCCAGGGAAAAGCGAAGCCAGGGCACAGCAGGGGTGAAACCACTGGAGTTTAATGGAGTCAATTCCTACAGAATAAAGAATTCCTGAGAGCCTCCAGCGCCCGCGGCTTTCCATGGAGCACATTCCCCAAATCCCGGGGGACAGCCCCGAGATCCCGGGGGGACACATTCCCAAAAATTCCAGGGATGCGGCCCCGAAATTCCGGGGACACATTCCCAAAATTCCATCCCCTCCCTCCCTCCAACCCAAATCCAGCTCAAGGCACTGAAATGCTGGAAAACCGAAGGGTCCAAAGCCATTTTTCCATAGTTTTTTTTGGGAATCTTTTTCCTTCTAAAACTCGTAGAAACTTTAATTTCTTCTCTATTTTCCAACAGAATTTACACCCGGCCCGGGGGATTTGGGAATGGCCGATTCCACCTGATTTTTCCCAGTTTTTTTCCACCCTTTTCCCATCCATCCACCTGCAGGGAAAAGGGGAGGGAGGCTTCCCCAAACTCCTGCTTGGAAAAAGTAAAAAAAAAAAAAGGGAAAAAAAGCCAAAAACAAAAGAAATCAAACCCAAAGCAGCTCCTCCATCCCGAAAAACGCAAAAACATGGGAAAAAAACCTTGGAAAACCGAACCAAATCCCGAAATGAGCACAGCAGTTGTTGGAATTTGTGGATTTTAGTGTATGATACAACTGTACAGGGAAAGGGAGAAGTTATTCACAGGGAATTCCGGGAATTCCAGGAATCTCGGCGCCAGGGACGAGTCCGAGGGGGCTTTTCCAGAGGGTTTTTTTGGGGATTTGAAGCAGGAAAGGTCCCTGGTCCCGAGGGAGAGGAGCAGCTGGAAAAGGCCTGGAAAAGGCCCCAAACCTCTCCCCCAGTCTGGGATTTGGGAGCAGCTTTCCCACTTTTCCTTCAGGAAAAGGGTCCTGCCTGGGATTTGGGGGATCCCTTCCCAGTCCTGGCTTTTCTGGAATCGTTATTCCTTTGCCAAAGGAAAAATCTCCTTTTTTCCTCCTTTTTTGCTCCTCTTTTCCAGCTTTTTTCCTGCTCTTTTCCTCCTCCTGCTCCCTCAGGAGTGTCCGGCCGCGTGTCCGAGTTTCCTGCCCAGGGACCTCCAGAAATTCCAGGAGTTTGGAATCGGCTTCTTCCCAACAAAACTCACCAGAAACATTCCCAAACAGGAAAAGAATTCCAGGAAAAACAAAGAAAAGCCAACAAAAAAGGTGGATTTTGCTGGAAAAGCTTCCCTGGTCCCGTCCAGCTCCGGGAATTCCTGGGAAGCACCCGGCGGGTCCCAGAACAGCGACAGGGAATCCCAAATCCCCCCAAAATCCAACATTCCCGGGGGAATCCCGGCCGGATTTGGGATCCTCCCAGCCTGGATCCCAATCCCAGCGAGGTCTGGGATCATCCCAATCCCAATCCCAATCCCAATCCCATCTTTCCCTCGGACACCGGGAAGGGCTCGGGGAGGTTTTATGTACACGGCGCCAACTCCCGGCTCGGAGCCGATTCCCAGGGCTGATCCCGGAATTCCGGGAATGCTGAAGTTCCTGGGAACGCTCAGCTGTCTGCGGGGCCGATCCTGGAATTCCGGGAACGCAGAGATTCCTGGGAACGCTCGGCTCTCCTCGGCGCTCTGCCGGGCGCGGATGAAGGCCACCCCAGCGTTCTGGGAATGCCGAGATTCCCACGCTCGGGGCTGGTTCTGGGGGGATCCCGGAAATCTGGGAACACCACAATTCCTGGGAACACTCAGTTGTCCTCGGGGCCAATTCTGGAATTCCAGAAATTCCAGAATTCCCGGGAATCTCAGTTCTCCTCGCTCTGCCGGGTGCGGCTGAAAGCCATCCCGTGGGTCCGGAAGTGCCAGGATTCCCAGGAACGCTCAGTTCTCCTCGGGGCCGATCCCGGAATTCCAGGATTCCCGGATTCCCGGGAATCTCAGTTCTCCTCGCTCTGCCGGGCGCGGATGAAGGCCATCCCGTGGGTCCGGAAATGCGTCTTGAGGCTGAGCTGGCTCTCGAAGCCTCTCCCGCAAACTTTGCATTCCAACTTTCCCTCGGATCCGTCCGCGCCGGCTCCGGAATTCCCGTTCCCGCCGCCTTGGGAAGCGCTTCCCGAATCCTCGGGATCGGCCGCTCCCTTCTTCTTTTTGTGGGAGATGAAGCGGTGGCGGTTGAGGGAAATCTGGGACGTGAAGCAGAGGCCGCATTCCCGGCACTGCTGGGAATTCCCGTCCGTGCGGTGCTGCGGGATGTGGGCTTGGAATTCCGCCCGGCTTCCCGCCAGGAATCCGCACTTGCGGCAGCGGAACGGGGCCTTGCCGCCGGCTTTGGGGGTCTTGGAAGGGGGGGTGGTGCTGTCGGGCTCCTCGCTGCAGGAGTCGTCCGAGGAGAGCTTCCGCTTGCGGCCGGACCCCTGGGAGAAGGGGAAAGCTGGGAATTTTAGGGGTTTGGATTCAGGCTGGGGTTGGGAGTTGTGGGTGGAGAACGCCTTGGGAACTGGGGCGACTCCCAGCAGGAATTCCGGGATGAGGAGTTTCCAACTCGGCCCCAAACCCCCCAAATTCCCAGGAAATCCCAGGGAATTTGTAGCTGGCAGTGTCTGGAAAAGGGGGAATTCTGCCTCTGGGAGCTGGGGTTGGACAACCCCTCAGGAAGTGGGGCCGCTCCCAGCAGGAATTCCGGGATGAGACACCCCCAATCCCACCCCAAACCGCCGAAATGCCCGGGAAATCCCGGGAAATGCCGGGGGATCCCACGGCGTCCCCACCTGGGCGGGCCCGGAGCCGAGGCGGGCGATGACGACCTCCTGGCTCTTGGCGGGGTCGGTGACTTTGATCCCGTGCCGCACCTGGATGTGCTTCTCCAGGATCAGGCGGCTGCTGAACGTCCTCTTCCCCTCCGTGCAGTACCTGCGGCAAACGGCAAGGGAGCAGCCGGCTCTTCCCGGGAATTCTGCCTCTGGAACCCCCAACCCGGCTCATCCCGGTTGGTATCAAACCCTGGAGTCCTTCCCAGCCCCTCCCAATTCCCAGAGATCCAATCAGGGGCACGCCAGGAAGGGATGAGCCACCCTCCAAGTCCTGCTTTTCCCAGGAATTCTGCCTCTGGAATCCCCAACGCCAACCAGGCATCGACAAAGCCCCCGGAATCCTCCCCAGATCCCTCCCCGTTCCCAGATATCCCAACCCCCACCCCCTGCAGCTTCATCCCCCCCACTTTTTTCCCCAAACCCCGCCAATTCCCTGTTTTCCAGCCCCGAAATCCCGGGGAAGCGCCGGTACCTGCAGGGATAGACGCGTTTGATGCCCTCGTGGTTGACCCGGACGTGCCTGCGGAGGCTCGGGGCGGAGCAGAAGGAGCGCTCGCACAGGTGGCACGGGAATTTCTTCACGGACTGCCGGGAAAAAGCCGTGTCCGGGATCCGGGAGGGATCCACGAGGATCCACGAGGATCCAAGAGCCGCGATTCCCGCTCCAGCTCAAGGTGGGAATTTGGTTCTCCCTCAAATCCCCGCTCCCGCCTGGGATTCATCCAGGCGGGAATTATCCCAAGAATCTCAATCCTGATGGATTTTCTCCCGGGAATGCCAGGAAATTCCCATTCCCATTCCCAAATCCTCACCTTCCCGTGCTCCTTCTTCATGTGGGACACGTACTCGTCGCGCTCAGGGAACCAGGAGTGGCAGACGCCGCACGTCCACCCGCTGCCCTTGGATTTATTCCCAGATTTCCGCTGGAATCGGCTCCGTTTGGTTTTCCGCAGCTCCGGGGAGCTCGGGGGCTCGTCCTCCTCCGTGGAGGACGAGGATTCCTCGGAAATCTTGGACACCGGAGTCTCCAGAGGCTCCGGCTTCGGCGTCAGCAGCGCCGGGGATTTCTTGGAAGCGTCTTCCTTGGATTTCTGGGGCTGGTGGGTGTTCTGGGAAGGGAAAATTCGGGATTTGGGGGCGGGAATTTTGCTGGAGGAGGGAATTCTGTCCGGCTGTGGGTCAGCAGGGAACGGGAGGGATCAGCCAGACCAAGGGCAGGGACGTTCCCGCTGTTCCAGGTGGCTCCAGGGATGGGGAATCCATGGGATAGCCTGGGCCAGGATCTGGGATTTATCCCTAAAACCCCCTCTGAGCCAGCACGGGGAGCCCCGGGAGGGTTTGGGGTGGAACAGCCTCAAACCCCACCCGGCCCCGGCCGGGGCTCCCGTTTCCCTGCACTCCCCACCCAATTCTCGCTCTCCGGGGACACTCCCAGGGCTGGAATCCCGGCACTCCCGGCCGGAATTCCGGCATTCCCGGCCGGAATGCCGGCTGACCTTGAGGTGCTCGAGCATGGTGCGCTTCTGGGCGAAGAGCAGCGGGCACTGCGGGCAGCGGAAGACGCTGACGCGCTGCGGGAGCAGGTGCTGGTCAAAGTGCGACGAGAGCAGCGGCTTGTGCGTGAACACCGTGTCACACATGGCGCACTTGTAGATCATCCTGGGCAACGGAAACGCCGGGATTCGGCACGGGAAGGGGGGAAAAGGGATGGGAAAGGGATGGGAGAAGAGGGGGGGGAGGGGAGGGGGGAAGAGGGAGGGGAAAGAGAGGGGGGAAAAGGAGGGAAAAGGGAGGGAGAAAGTAGGGAAGAGGGAGAGAAAAGGAAGGGGGAAGGGAAAACAGAGAAAGAAAAAGGGAAGGAAAAGGAGGGGAAGGGAAGGAAAAAAGAGAGAAAAAATGGAAAAAAGAGAAAAAAATGGAAAAAAGAGAGAAAAAATGGAAAAAACGGAGAAAAAAGGGAGGGGAAAGGGAGAGGGAAAAGGAGGGAAAGGGAAAAGGAGGGAAAGGGAAGGTGGGGGTTGAGCTCATCCCACCCACGGAGGAGGCCCTGCCCACCATGGAATATCTGAGGCTGCATTCCCAGCTCTCCCAATCCTGGAATCGCTCAGGCTGGAAAAGCCCCCTGGGATCAGCACCCCCACCATTCCCAAGCGCCACATTCCCAGATTTTCCAGCCAGCTCCACCACCACCAACACCCCCCACGTTTCCCACACCAAAGCATTCCTGAAAATCCCATCGCAGCCTCTCTGGGATGAGCCCGAGGCCATTCCTGGGATCGATCCATGGGAGTTCCTTTCCTGGGAATACTCACTTGGACTGCTGGTTGCTGAAGCCCGGGTGCTGCGTGTAGACGTGGGCGTGGGCGCTCGGGGCGGACTTGAAAGCCATGGGACAGATGGGACATTTATGGAAAACCTCGCAGTGGGAACTCTGGATGTGGGATTTGATGGAATTGACGCCGCCGAACACCACGGAGCAGCTGGGACACCTGGGGAATTCCAGCAGGGATCAGCATCCCAACCAGCCCTGGGGAACTGCAGCTGAAAGCAGGATCCCAGCAAGTTCTGGGGAATTCCAGCAGGGACCAGGATCCAAAATGGTTCTGGGAGCTCGGAAAATTCCAGCGGGGATCAGGATCCAAATCAGTGTTGGATTCTTGGGAAATTCCTATCAGGGACCAGGATCCCAGCAAGTTCCGGGAAAATTCCAACACCAGGATCCAAACAAACTCTGGACTCTGGGAAAATTCCCAGCAGAAAAACCGGGATCCCAAAAAGGTCTGGGAAAATTCCAGCAGGGATCAGGATCCCACTCAGTTCTTGTTTAGGCTGGAAAAGCTCTCCAGGATCACCAAATCCAACCATTCCCCCAGTACTCCCAAGGCCACATCCATGGGTTTCCCTTTACAATCCCGGAATCCGGGAATCGTTTGGGCTGGAAAAGCCCTCTGGGAGCACTCCCACAGCACTCCCAAGGCCGCATTCCCAAGGCCACATCCATGGGACGCTTCCGTGGCCAACGTGTCCGTTTCTGAACCTCTCCACGGACAACGCCTCCAGCAGCGCCTCCCCTGGAATTCCCGGCGCTCCCGGCGTTCCCGGCGCTCCGTACCTGTATCCCACCCTGCGGGAGAAGTGCAGGCAGGAGTCCTTGAGGTGCGCCTCGAAGTTGGCCAGCAGGAAGTTGCCGCCGCACTCGGGGCACACGTGGGGCGGGCGGCTGCGGTGCATGCGCTGGTGCGCGCCGAAGCTGCAGCGGTTGGGCAGGATCATGGGGCACGCCGAGCACACCTGCAAAACCGGGATTCGCCCACGGAACGCCGGGAACGCCGGCCCCGAGTGCCTCGGGGGGTGGGGTCCGGGCTCCGTCCCGCCGATCCCGCCGGGATAACGCGGCTCGGGATCCGCTCGATCCCTCTTGGATCGCCCCAGGAGGCCGCAGCTCCTCCGTGGAAAGCTCTCAGGGAAGGTGGGTGGTGGATGGAGGGATGGGGTGGGATGGGGTGGGATGGATCCACGGATGGATGGATGCTCTCACTGCTCTGCCATCCTCTCCCAGCCCCTCCTCGCCATCTCCCACCTTCTCCCGCCATCTCCCAGCCCGTTCCCAGCCCTGCCCCGTGCCCTCACCGTGCTGCTGCTGCTGGAGGCCACCCCGACCTGCTGGAAATGCGCCGCCAGCCCGGCCTTGTCCTTGCACTGCTCCTTGCACTCGAGGCACCGGAAGCAGCTGTAGCTGCTCTGCTCCGAGCCCAGCGGCAGCACCGGCAGCTCCTGGGCGCCGTTCCCGGCGTCCTGCGCCACCTTTCCCGCCGGGAACGCCAGCGACACCAGGGGGGTGATGTCGGGCTGGCCGATCATCTGCTCCAGGGCGATGGGCCGCATGACCAGGTGCGAGCACTGCATCACCAGCCCCTTGTCCTTGTGCTCGCGGGCGTGCAGCAGCAGGCTGCACTTGTTGAAGAACACCAGGCGCTTGGCGCAGTGGTTGCAGGTGACCTCGATGCGCATGCTGCGCCGGTCGTAGTGCCGCGCCAGGCTCTTCTCCAGCGCGAAGGCGTCGCCGCACTCCAGGCAGCGGTAGCCGAAGGGCGGCAGCGCCAGGCTGGCCTCGGCCGGGGGGCTCAGGTTGGGTTTGTAGGTGGGCAGCAGGTTCTTGCTGTTGAGGATTTTGTTGAAGGCCTCCACCAGGCTGGACTGCGAGCGGGAGATGACGGTGCCGGCCACGCTCGGCGCCGCTTTGGGCAGCGCCGCGCCGCCGTTGGCCTTGGCGCTCTGGGCGGCCGCGCTCCCGTTGCTGCGGCCGTCC